>NW_025766159.1:1200000-1544241 GCF_003918875.1 Haliotis rubra | reverse complement strand
AATATCATGTCGGGGACACCAGAACAACAGACAGTGAGTAGGGTTTTAAACCGCTTTTAGCTAACATTCCAACAATATCAGCGTGAGAGGACACCAGAACAACAGACAGTGAGTATAGTTTTACAACGCTTTTAGCAATATTCCAGCAATATCACGTTAGGGGACACCAGAACAACAGACAGCAAGTATGGTTTTACACGCTTTCAGCAATATTCCAGCAATATATCAATGGGCAGGGGACACCAGAACAACAGACAGTGAGTAGAGGTTTTACACCACTTTTAGCTTGTATTCCAGCAATATCACAGCCGAGACAATTCAGAACAACAGACGGTGAGTAGGGTTTTACAACGGCTTTAGCAATATTCCAGCAATATCAATGTGAGGGACACCCAGAACAACAGACAGTGGTAGGGTTTTACACGCTTTTTAGCAATATTCCAGCAATATCATGGGGACACTAGAACAACAGACAGTGATAGGGGGGACACCAGAACAACAGACAGTAAGGTAGGGTTTTACACACGCTTCTTTAGCAATATTCAGCAATATCATGTTGGGGACACCAGGAACAACAGACCGTGTAGTGGTTTTATTAACGGCTTTAGCAATATTCCAGCAATATCATGTTCGCAGGACACCAGAACAACAGGAAATTAAGTATGGTTTTACACGCTTTAGCAATATTCCAGCAATATCATGTTGGGGGGACACCAGAACAACAGACGGTAGGTAGGGTTTTACACCGCTTTTAGCAATATTCCAGCAATATCACGGCGGGGACACCAGAACAACAGACAGTGAGTAGGGTTTTACACGCTTTCAGCAATATTCCAGCAATATCGGCGAGCGGGGACACCAGAACAACAGACAGTGAGTAGGGTTTTACACCGCTTTTAGCAATATTCCAGCAATATCACAGGGGCAGGGGACACCAGAACAACAGACAGTGAGTACGAGGGTTTTACATCGCTTTTAGCAATATTCCAGCAATATCACGGCCCGGGGGACACCAGAACAACAGACAGTGAGTATGGTTTTACACCGCTTTTAGCAATATTCCAGCACATATCACGGGGGACAATATCAACAGACACAGCGAGGGACACCAGAACAACAGACAGTGAGTAGGGACACCAGAACAACAGCTTTTAGCAATATTCCAGCAATATCCAGCGATCACGGGGACACCAGAACAACAGACAGTGAGTAGGGTTTTACAACGCTTTTTAGCAATATTCCAGCAATATCGTAGTCGGGGACACCAGAACAACAGACAGTGAGTATGGTTTTACACACCACTTTTAGCAATATTCCAGCAATATCAAGGCGGGGACACCAGAACAACAGACAGTGAGTATGGGTTTTACACACTTTAGTAATATTCCAGCAATATTAGGCAGAGGACACCAGAACAACAGACAGTGAGTAGGGTTTTAAAACGGCTTTTAGCAATATTCCAGCAATATCATGGCTGGGGACACCAGAACAACAGACAGTGAGTAGGGTTTTTTAGCATTCGGCACTTTAGCAATATTCCAGCAATATCACAGCGGGGGACACCCAGAACAAGAGACAGTGAGTAGGGTTTTACACGGCTTTCAGCAATATTCCAGCAATATCACGCGGCGGGGACACCAGAACAACAGACAGTGAGTATGGTTTTACACCACTTTTAGCAATATTCCAGCAATATCAATGGGGACATTCCCAGAACAACAGACAGTGAGTAGGGTTTTACACGCTTTCAGCAATATTCCAGCAATATCTACGTGCGGGGACACGCAGAACAACAGACAGTGAGTAGGGTTTTACATCGCTTTCCAGCAATATTCCAGCAATATCAATGCGCGGGGACACCAGAACAACAGACAGTGAGTATGGTTTTACACCGCTTTCAGCAATATTCCAGCAATATCACGACTGGGGGACACCGTGAACAACAGAGACAGTGAGTAGGGTTTTACACCCCGGTTTTAGCAATATTCCAGCAATATCATGTATGGGGACACCTGAAATGATTTCACATAAAGACATGGTATAATGCCTAATGAGGGACACATAAAACCACATATAACTCTCATGATCATGCTACAACAAAAATATTTTGCCATGTTTAATCAGCCATTGTACAAGAATATAAACAAAATCCTAGTAACTATAATCAAAGGGTGAGACATCCATCCCTAAGTAACTACTGAGTCAAGGATGAGACATCCATCCCTATAGTACTGTCGACGAAATAGACAAAAAACTGTTTTAGGCCCTTACTCTGTATCCCTAAAAATTTACACAACTGCAAATAGCATATGTCGAAATAACCCACCCGGCCCTAACTTGGCATTCAGTGGGATGCGTAATAGGATATCTAGAAAAGCATGTGTCTTTGTAAAATCGAGGCGAAAGCTTACAAAAATACGAATAACTGCTGAAAACAATAGATCAGACTATAGATGGCAATTAGGTAGGTGGCTCAGCCAGGTATGACGACGGACCATCGACTCACCTGGCATAAGAAATGCATGTGCTGCCTACAGGCGACCAAGGGGTCATCAAAGATATTTTGTGCTTTTTCATGTGTGTTGACTATGCCTCATCTATTGATTAACAGCTTAAGTGTCTTTCTTTCATAAAGTTTATGTTGAGATATGTAAAGAGTTTGATACCTGATAACCATAGAAGCGCATCGTATTAAATGTCTCAAAATATATAGGTGGCATGACCACCTGATGTATGAATCGACAGGACTGGATATTATTTGTAAATTGTTATGACATGCGGTGTACTTCCCAGTATAATTGCCCTAAAGGATTATCATTATCTTAGCTGATATCTCTATCCCCAAGCCCGACCCCAATGATCGTCCTGCGACACCCGTCCAGGTTTTGCTTTTGAGACGAACCCTCCTATCTGTTTCTCTTTATAGTGACAGTGAGACTCCATGGTAGCTACATCTTTAATAGTTTAGCATGAAAGTTATTATTTTTTTACGCCAGCTGTCGTTTATAATGAAGCTATGTCTAATTTCAAATTGGTCACTTAAAAAGTGTCCTTTATAATACAATATCGTCACACACTAATTTGCATACAGCCATGGTCTGTTCCAAATAATTCGTTTTGGACTTAGAAAAAAATCGCATTGCTCATTTCTGCACTAATCTCTCATCGGTAAAGTCCTTTTTCTACATTTCTTGTGTCCCTACCATTGAGACTGTAGTTAGGCGAACTTAGTTTAAGAGATATTTCACACTTGCACATATCAACATAAATAATAATTCTATTTCCGACCAAGATAGTAACTACAGTCAAGAAAATACAGTTCCATTTATCTCAAGGGTTTCCCTAGTATCTATAATCAAGGGTGGAGACTTTAGTATCTACAATCAAGGGTGAGACATCCACATCCATCCCCTAGTATCTATAATCAAGGGTGAGACATCCATCCCTAGTATCTATAATCAAGGGTGAGACATCCATCCCTAGTAACTACAGTCAAGGGTGAGACATCCATCCCTAGTATCTATAATCAAGGGTGAGACATCCATCCTAGTAACTACAGTCAAGGGTGAGACATCCATCCCTAGTATCTATAATCAAGGGTGAGACATCCATCCCTAGTAGGGTGAGACATCCATCCCTAGTATCAAGGGTGAGACATCCATCCCTAGTATCTATAATCAAGGGTGAGACATCCATCCCTAGTAACTACAGTCAAGGGTGAGACATCCATCCCTAGTATCTATAATCAAGGGTGAGACATCCATCCCTAGTAACTACAGTCAAGGGTGAGACATCCATCCCTAGTATCTATAATCAAGGGTGAGACATCCATCCCTAGTAACTACAGTCAAGGGTGAGACATCCATCCCTAGTATCTATAATCAAGGGTGAGACATCCATCCCTAGTATCTACAATCAAGGGTGAGACATCCATCCCTAGTATCTATAATCAAGGGTGAGACATCCATCCCTAGTATCTATAATCAAGGGTGAGACATCCATCCCTAGTATCTATAATCAAGGGTGAGACATCCATCCCTAGTAACTACAGTCAAGGGTGAGACATCCATCCCTAGTAACTACAGTCAAGGGTGAGACATCCATCCCTAGTATCTATAATCAAGGGTGAGACATCCATCCCTAGTAACTACAGTCAAGGGTGAGACATCCATCCCTAGTATCTATAATCAAGGGTGAGACATCCATCCCTAGTAACTACAGTCAAGGGTGAGACATCCATCCCTAGTAACTACAGTCAAGGGTGAGACATCCATCCCTAGTATCTATAATCAAGGGTGAGACATCCATCCCTAGTAACTACAGTCAAGGGTGAGACATCCATCCCTAGTATCTATAATCAAGGGTGAGACATCCATCCCTAGTAACTACAGTCAAGGGTGAGACATCCTACGTGTTGTACACACCTTCTGTCAAGTGACTCAAGTCCTGCTGCACTAAGGAGACATGGTCTCTCTGAAAATATATACAAAAACAATTGGCTAGAAAAAGTGCAACATATAACTGTTGAAACATATGATGGTGAAAAACAGCTACAGCTAATTTAATAAAAGATGGTGAAAAACAGCTACAGCTAATTTAATAAAAGACGACACGATAATAGACCCACAAGGTTCTATAGCTCATCTGCTTTAGAAGAAAATATTGTCTGCGACTTCCATGTTAATCTGATGACAAGGACTGTTTACCACAATAAGTGCACTGGGTTAAAAACATTAGTGCCATAGCACTGAAACTCATTCATCTCATGGCAAGGGTGTAAACTGAATTCTGGAGAAATCACTGAGAATGTCCACAAAGACACGGATACTACATTTTGTCTGTAAGTGTGTACATGTGTGTCCAACATTATATTCAATTCTTGTTGTGTCACACAGGATTTTCTGGTTTGTCCAGGACAATTCAAAACGTGATTAATAATATGTAAGTTTATTTACCTCCATATTATCATCATCAAAGGCTTGCAGCTCGTATCTTTTCTATAAAGGAAAACAAATAGTCTCATCATGACAAAGAATCAATGGCAATGAAGAACTTGCCGTGTTCCCCTTAGTTCCCATTGAGAGAAATTATTCCAGGTACTTCAATATGTCAGTCATTTTCATAACTGAAAAAAAAACATACTGTAATGATAAGAGACTTGCACACAGTCTACATGTAAACTTAGCCAGGCGAGCCAGACCGGTCCCCTACCCGGATGTGCCTGCCTTGCACGTGCTTCTCGCGAACCGTGTCACCTTGTACACATCGCATTCAGTGTCTCAATTAAACTTGTGCTGTTCAGTCGTCTATTGTTGGTCCTCGTCCTAGCATCACATTGTTACACATACCTGACCAATATCTGCTGAATTCAATTTAAGTGATCTTTCAGATTTTGCAACATATCAACGTTCTTAGTATTCTTAGTATTAAATGCACTATGTTTATTTGCAGATAATTAGCCAGATAATTACAGGCAGCATTGTGAATACTACTATCACATAATGATACTTGACTAAATATCAATGATAATTAAGAAGTCAGTTTTATAAATCAACTTTAATTACGTTGATACTTCAACAGAAGTATGTATCATTTGTCACCATGGTGATACAAGGCTTGAACATGCCTGACTATCAGTACTATCAGTGGAGGAGAGAGGTTACACAGACGTCACACAGTAATCATCTGATTCTGTTCTATTTTCTAAAAATATTTCCATTTTCCAAAGGTTAATCACACCCTTACAACTAGTTGAGAATAATTCTCCCAAATTTATCCTCATAACATTTCTAGGTTTGTGTCAGACTTCCCGTGAGTGTTAAACATCTATGATCTGCATTACTTTCCTCCACAGATTCCTACTGTTCAGATCAGAGTTAAACCCCCTCACTCCCCCCATGGCACCTAGTTACCGTGTCCACAGCAAAGTGGTCAACTCCATCCAGTGTGATGTGTTGTGGAAGAGTCAACAGAGACATCTGAAAGCAACAAAATCTTTCTGCCATTTCCATGTATAAACAATTCTTTATACACTATTAATATTAAGTCATTATTATAGACTTACAGACTTCATCTGAGGTCTTACCTGCTATTTTGGAACCCCAATAAAAGGAAGGTCAACTTCGAACATTTCTAACCCTATGAAGATCCGGGTTAGAAATACTTAAATTGATCATGTATATTGAAGGAGACAACTGACATGATTGGGTGATCAACACTGTATCCCAACTGTCAAGACCAATGCTCATGATGTCACTCACGGGACTATCTCTCACTCAATTAGTTTACAGACCACTATTTGGTTGGAATACTGCGGAGTGGCATGTTCAGCAACAAAACAAACAAACAATAACATCATAACAAGATCAGTTTTGATACATGCATCAATGTCCATTGTTTGAGACTATATAAAATTGCCTTCAAATAATGTAAATCTAACAAAGTAAGGTTTAGAAAATTTCAAAATAGCAAAATGCAGAAGTTAAGCTGATGACCAATGCATGTGAAAAGTGTTTTTGAAGAATGTGAGAAGGTTCAAGTAATGGTAGAGATTCTCTCATTTGAGTCCAAATAGTTTTGGTGTGGGGAGGACAATTTGTGCAAAACAATTGCTAAAAAATATATAGGAATGCTTGTACTTTCTATTTAGTTAACCATAAGGCAAATTTCAATTACAATTTCAATCAAGTGTTCACAAAACCAATTTAAAAAGAAGAGAAATGTTCTTCAGAATATTCTGCCAACACCGATACATTCAGAAGAAAGCAATAATGCTCAATTAAATGCATTATTTGCATATAATAATATAACACTATTCTAATTTTTTAACTAAAGTCAATATTATGTAATTTTCTGAATAAAATTGATATTTTATACTTATCCTGACTCATGTATTTTTGCTTGTCTCCTTCCTCTTGCTAACGTTAGTGGAACACTTGTATCTCCTTTTTGAAGCTCCCTTCAATAAAACAGAGGTAAAATCACTACTCCCCACGAGTTATCTCCCTCGCCGTCTTGGCGGGAAAACGGCGCCACCCGTCTTCCCACGCTTCACTCTCTCCGAATTACTAGCCCGACACTTTAATTTACAGGGAAATCCAAAGTGTCTAGCGGGGAGGTTGGGAGGGCTTACCTAATGAGTCAGGATAAGTATAAAAATGTAATTTATTCAGAAAATTACATATTTTTCCTTATCCTGACTCATGTATTTTTGCTTGTAGAATCCGTCGGATTTGGTGGTGGGTCAAGCCACATCTGGATTCCATGTAGTGATTTACATCTTGTATACCCCCCTATGGGAACTTCCTGGTAGCACTTCTATTTTACTGCTAGGCTCTGCTGCTGCTGTAACCCTTTACTTCCAGCTTTCTCTGATGGGGGGACCACAATTGTTAACTTTTGGTCCTTGCTTCTGTTAACATTTTATGTGGATTTTGCAACTCCATCTCTTGATGCGAGCATCAAGTGGAGAAGTGACCCTTTCCTGTACGAGTATGTCCTTACAAGTACTGGGTCATATCACTTATGCTAGTCTGTCCTTAGACGTGCATATAGACTCTAAAGCTGAACTCTCCTGAGTGTAGGCTTTTGCAAGTCATGTGATAAAAAGGGCGAGACTCCGTCTCAGCGCCTTTGAGGGACTGTCAATTGTTGTGCTACAACAAGTGGGCCGAAATGGTGAATGCCGGAGACATCCTCGGTGGCGATGTCCCTCAGGTAATGGTTGGCAAACACCATGTCCGATTTCCAGAAGCAGCCCTCCATTATCGTCCTGATAGAGCAATTCCCATGTAGAGCGAGTGTTGACGCCAGAGCTCTAACTTCGTGTGGGTTGGAGGCTCTTGGAGGATCAAGTCCTGCTGCTTTGTAGGCCAGTAGTATGACAGTATGATATCGTAGTGCGGGAGACCTCCGTCTGTGTCGCTGTTGATATCGGGACGAAAAAACGATTGAATTTCCGTCTCCTGGTTCTGGATCTTTGTAGGTAGACTTTCAATGCTCTCACTGGGCACAAGGATAGGTCCTGCGTATCCTGTGGTCCAAGGACTGATGATAGTGCTGGGATGTGGAACTGTCTGTCTGGATGACCTGGCAGTTGATTCTTTGCTATGAAGTCCCATCTCAGTCCTATATGCACGATGTTTTGATTTTCATCAAATCGTGTTCTCTCAAAGTCCAGAGCATGTATTTCCGACATCCTTGCTGCTGTCGCTAAGGCGATCAGGAACAGCGTCTTCTGCGTCAAGAACTCAAAAGATGTCCTATCTAATGGTTCGTAGACGTCACTGGTGAGATGTCGTAGAACTATGTTGAGGTCCCACGCCGGAGCTTTAAATCTCTGTTGTTGGTCCTCCAGTTTAAAAGAGCATAGTAAGGCCAGTAACTCTGGTACTTTCGTCAGTTTGCACTCGTCCTCATGGTGATAACTGAGCTCAATGCCGCTAGGTATGATGAGAAGGTTGACCCTTTTAACCGCTTCGTTTGTCTTAGGTGACAAAGGTAGTCCACCACTTGAGGGTGTGTCGCTTTTATGGCTGTGAAGCCGGTCCTCAAAGCGTATGTCTCGAAGCTTCGCCACTTGTCGTCGTACAAGTTACGTGTAGACTTGCGTAGAGCTAGTGTGACTGCTTTCGCTGCCCTGGCGGAATATCCTCTCATGTTCAAGCACACCTTGATACAGTCCACATGTGTAGCCGGAACACCTCTGGGTTGCCGTGCGCCTGCTTTGTGTGAGGATGTACTAGTAGATTCGTCCACTCTGGTAGTTGCAGTTGAGGCGGTCCAAGTTCTTGTATGAAAATGGGGAACCATATTCTCGCTGGCCAGTATGGCGCGACCAAAATCAGTTGTAGGTCCTTCGTCTGACTGATTTTCTGCAACACCCTCGGTATTAGAGCTGGTGGTGGAAACGTGTAAGCGTTTAGTCCTTCCCAAGAGATGCTTAGAGCGTCCATTGCCCATGCTCGTGGATCTGGTATTGGTGAGACGAATGTTATGAGTTGATTGTTGAATATTAGTGGCGCTCCCATCTCTTGTATGATCTGCTTGAAGATCTGTGGATGAAGCATCCATTCTGTTGGGGATGGCTGCGTTGGACGGGATAGTGCGTCTGCTATCACATTCTTGGCTCCTGGAATGTGGCATGCTCTTATGTGGATGTTCAGGTTGTCTGTTATGCTGAACAGTTGAAAGCAGTGGTCCAGATGGTTCGCCGACCTTGTTGATCCTTCTGTTTATGTAGAACGCCACTGTGGAGTTGTCTGTATGTACCGTCAGATGAGCATTCTTCAAATGCTGGTCCAGTGGAGTATGGCGTTTATCACTGCTTTCATTTCCAGCATGTTGATGTGCAGATCTTTCTCTTCTATGGTCCATATCCCCGCTGACACTTCGCTGTCGAGGTGTGCTCCCCAACCTTGGAGAGATGCGTCCACGTAGAGATGCGTCTCGCACTCCGGCTCTGCTAAATAGGTGCTTCTGCGACCATTCGATCTCTGGGTCCACCATATTAGATATGGTTTTAGTCTGTCCGGAAGTCCGAAGGGGTCCGGATCGTCCATATGTACATTCACGAAGACCTGTAGTGGGCGTAGTTGTAGACTCCCTCTGTGTGTCATGTCCTGTGCTGATGTGAGAAGACCCAACAGACTCTGCCACTTCGTAGTAATAACGGAGAGAGTAGTGCTTGAGATACAATGGCTTGTAACTAGATCGTGAAACCCTTACCGGGTCCGTAAGGGAAATGAAGCGATGTCCGACTCTGTGACTGCCATCGTTGTGATGTCTATATAAAGTAGTCTGGCTGCCGTCACCCAAAAGTCCGTCCAACGTATGTTGCTGCAATTCGTCTGATGAATCGTCTTCAATGCTGACAGGGAAGGTCTCTAACCCCGTGAAGGCAGCCAAATCACGCAGGTCCCATCTAACTGGACTGTAATTGAGGCCTTCCTCTCTCGTTGACAGGTTGTTGTCACTTGTAACCCATTTCCTGACATGTGAACTACGTCCGACCTCTGCGCAGGGCGTTGTCTCTCATGGTCCAATCAAAATAAAGCATTTTGATTCCTTTGGCTTCCCGCGATGTGACGTCACCGGTGTAGCAGGAAAAAGGTCCTTGTAGAATCTAGTGCCGCCGTTGATATCTTATCAACACTCGGTCTTGTCCGTAGCCTTCCGGAGTTACACGAGTGACCACGTGTATGGAGGGTTGAATGGTAAACGTGCGAAATATTTCTCCGCGTAATACCGATGTAGGTAGGCTGTTTCCCTGGCTGCTGTGACTGTTACTTCAGTCCTGAAGATAATGCAGACGTCCTTTTATACAGATGATCAGCTGAAGTCTTCACGGCCTCAGTGCTGCTATTTGTAGACTGCATACATCGATCTCAATGAAGCGTCGTAATTGTAGAGTTGATGATGAACTTTGTTGTAAATTCTACCCAGGGAGTCGTCGATGATTTTGTAGTTTCCTAGCCTTAGCAAGGCTGCTACTGAACTACGCCACTGTGAATATCTGCAGATCTGTACGGAAGTGAAGATCTCTATATGGCCATGAGCCGTTATTTTCTTCTGATGTAGATATATCTATCAATGTGAATCCCGTCCTGGATTCAGTCTGAAGGTTTGCGCCGGAGATGAATTCGGACAAGAGTACCCCTCTTGAACTTCAATACATGTCCCTCAGTCTTTGCGCCGGTGAAGATCTTTCCCTTCTAGGGTGACGCTAGGTCCAGTCCAAAATGATGATACCGCCATCGTGTCCACTGGTATATGATGGTTGAATATCCTTGGAGATCTGCCTAGTGATCTGCGTGGCGGTCTGCGTGGTGCGTCTGTATGGCGATCTGCGTGTAGGTGAGCGTCTTCTAGTCCGGGATTGCCTTCCTGGCAATGTATTCCAAAGTGGTGAATCCCGTGATGATCTGTGAGGTGTTGTTGATGCCCTTGAAGATAACTCAGATGACCTTCGCGCAGGTGAGAAATTTTGTTGAGGTTCTGAGTCCCGAGACGTCTCTCTAGTCCTTCTAGGTGGTGTAGGTAGCCTGCGTGAAGGTCCTTTATTAGGCTCATCATCTGCTGACGGTCTCTGAAGATTGCGCCGTCCTGCGCGCAGGTTGCTGACGTCATGTAGCGTAGGTCTGCTTTATGACGTCTAATTAGGTCTGGGGAACGTCTATTTCTCCTGCGTGAAGGCTCGTCCGTGAAGACCTGCGCGCAGGTGAGAGGTTCTGTTGAGCGTCTGAGTCCTGAGACGTCTCTGCGTTGTAGATGGCCTGCGCGAATGCTCTTCATTAGTCTCATCATCAGATGACGATGTATCTCGGTCGGATGAATGTCTCTTCCTTCGCGCAGGATCGTTGACGTCCTGTATAGTAGGTACGTGAGTGCTGCATTCTCTTCCTTAGAGGGTGACGTCTGTATCAGGTCCACTGTTATGAGATCGTTGATCGTCCTTCGCTGGGGATCTGTGTGACGATCTGCGTGGTGATCTGCATGGAGATCTGCGTGGAGATGAACCTGTTGCGCTGCGTCTATAGGGCGATCTGCGCGGCAACCTGCGTGGAGGTGAGCGTCTCTAGGTTCATGAATGCCTCACTGGAGAGTCCCGTTGACGTCCTCTGGCCCTAGGCTTCTTCCTCTGTGAGGTGGGTAGCCTTCGTGAAGGTTCTTCATGTGCCTCATCCTCTGAAGACGAGCGTGCCGTCCTGCGCGCAGGTTGTTGACATCATGTAGCGTAGATCTGCTCTTGATCCTGGAGCTAGCTTCGCTGGAGGGCCTCTCCGATGTATCGTCAGTGTTGGGTCCTTCGTGCAGGTCCAGGTCGTCTCTGCGGGTGATGACTTGAGCATGAGAGCCCTGTGGCTGTCCATCATGTGATGCTCTTCCTGCGGGAAGCGCTTCTCCATCATCTCAATTATCTGCTGAGAGAACTGCTGCATGAAGGCCCCGGGTTGAACGTCTGCGATGATTGTAGAGCTGCCCTCTCTGCGCTGGTAGCGATATGGTCCAGGGATCGCTCATCTGCCGCCAGTGTAGATGGTAACTCGGACTGCGTGCTGTATCTCTGGGATGATCAGCAGCGGCTCATCATGAAGTCATCTCTCCTCCATCAGGACGATGTCGGCCGAAAGGTCCTTGTAGTCTGCGCAGAAGTCCCCGTTGAGCTGCTAGACGTTTTAGGGGTGTGAGGCTTCATTCTGCGTAGAGGATGGCTTCTTCTTCGTCTGCGTTGAGGGGTTGTCCGATGTAGAAGCCCTCTACTTCCAAGTAATGGCGGACAACATCCCACGCCCATCCTCCGAGGACACCTCCGGCAGGTCACTGGATGGAAGTAAGTCGTCTGACAGCAGTAGACAGCTCGTGAGGGACTCAGCCGGTTTATCCATGACTTGTAAAAGTTGCCTGGATTGTCGCTAGTACGCCTAAGTACAGAGAAAAAATATTTATGAAATTGAATTTCTGTTAAATGCTGATAAAGACTACAGCGAGAGCTGGAAGTACATGTTGTTGTGCAGCTAGGGCACAATAAATGTGGGTCTGCAGCAGGGAACCTAAACCTACAACGAAAACAGGTTTTCATGAAATGTAAACAACTGAACAATCACGTACAAAACCATGAATAAACAGTCAAAATACGAATACATTTCAAACCATATCGTTGAAGGATACTCCCTAAACCCCTATAAAGGTAATTTATAGGGTAATAACTAAATAATCAAAGGATATAGTGCCGTATTGGAGACACAGGTGCTCTCCCAACCGTCAACTAGGGTGAAGAAGGAGAGAGTGAAGCGTGGGAAGACGGGTGGCGCCGTTTTCCCGCCAAGACGGCGAGGGAGATAACTCGTGGGGAGTAGTGATTGTACATCTGTTTTATTGAAGGGAGCTTCAAAAAGGAGATACAAGTGTTCCACTAACGTTCGCAAGAGGAAGGAGACAAGCAAAAATACATGAGTCAGGATAAGGAAAAATATACATTATCATACATCCCTCTGGAGTCAATATGCATTTCTGTTGACTTTTTGTAGGCTGACGAAAATTATGAAAACTTTGTATTATATAACAAAAATCAATTGTTTCACAAACATCATATTTTAATCATAACTAAATTCTTCATTGGCAAATAACATTCTCCTACCTCAGCTGGCACCTTGATGAGCCAGAGTCTGAAGTTACTGACATCACCATCTAACTCATGAATCCTTGTGTCCGAGTTCATCGCTGCATTCCCATCTTCTGAACTGAAAGCAACCAAAGTAACTCAATAAACTGTGCATCACTGTTGATACGACACTCAGTAATGTTCACTCATCCCAGTGTCGTCAGCAGTGAGTGACCTGTGTAGTTGTGTCACAGCACCAATTAGATGCTGGGATAAGGCAAGGCTGATGCATTCACAAAGTGGTTTTGAGTGAGTGAGTTTACATCACCAGGGCAATATTTCTGCCATAATGCGATAAGAAATTGAATATAAATACTACATATAGTTTGAATAAGAAGCCTGTCATCGATTAACAGTACAATAAGTAGAAACATCACAGATACAGTTAAAAACAAGTTGATAGCAGTTAAAAGAAAACATTATTAACCAACAAGACGATATAAAAATGGGTTCTAGATTGCCACTAACTAAAGGTAGACCACCATACTAGGGACCATACGGACTGCATTTAGTGCATTTAAACTTCAGGCATGTAAATAAATACTCCAAAATATGTGTAACTTACACACGCTCCTAAGCGGAGAATAAAAGTGGTCTTGAAACTGATTACAGTAATCACATGATATCTACACCAAGATTTCATTGCAGTAATTATAAATAGCCCAAATACAAGTAACAAGGTGAACTTAATACGGACAATCTGTACACGGATAAAACTGATTGGTTTCAGAAGAGATATACTGAAAATGTGTCACCGTAACTGGATGAACAGGTACAAAGATCTCAGCAATGCCAAACATCAAATACAAAATAGAAGTATTGTCAGTTTATCAAATTATGCATTAACAAATGATATATGATATAATAATGAGCACAAAGAAAATATTGCTGAGGTAATTCAACATGTTTCTGCTTTTCAGGGTTCACAATGTTTTGTGGAGATGTCAAACTACAGGAGCTTAAAACTAACTGTCAGTCGTGATGTCAGCCCAGACTGTTCAGGTCTGGTGTGGGGGGAAACCTGAGGTCCGCAAGCCCAGCCTTGTGGCATCAACACTCTCAGGGGATGGAGCTACTGTCAGTCGTGATGTCAGCCCAGACTGTTCAGGTCTGGTGTGGGGGGAAACCTGAGGTCCACAAGCCCAGCCTTGTGGCATCAACACTCTCAGGGGATGGAGCTACTGTCAGTCGTGATGTCAGCCCAGACTGTTCAGGTCTAGTGTGGGGGGAAACCTGAGGTCCACAAGCCCAGCCTTGTGGCATCAACACTCTCAGGGATGGAGCTACTGTCAGTCGTGATGTCAGCCCAGACTGTTCAGGTCTAGTGTGGGGGGAAACCTGAGGTCCACAAGCCCAGCCTTGTGGCATCAACACTCTCAGGGGATGGAGCTACTGTCAGTCGTGATGTCAGCCCAGACTGTTCAGGTCTGGTGTGGGGGGAAACCTGAGGTCCACAAGCCCAGCCTTGTGGCATCAACACTCTCAGGGGATGGAGCTACTGTCAGTCGTGATGTCAGCCCAGACTGTTCAGGTCTGGTGTGGGGGGAAACCTGAGGTCCACAAGCCCAGCCTTGTGGCATCAACACTCTCAGGGGATGGAGCTACTGTCAGTCGTGATGTCAGCCCAGACTGTTCAGGTCTAGTGTGGGGGGAAACCTGAGGTCCACAAGCCCAGCCTTGTGGCATCAACACTCTCAGGGGATGGAGCTACTGTCAGTCGTGATGTCAGCCCAGACTGTTCAGGTCTGGTGTGGGGGGAAACCTGAGGTCCACAAGCCCAGCCTTGTGGCATCAACACTCTCAGGGGATGGAGCTACTGTCAGTCGTGATGTCAGCCCAGACTGTTCAGGTCTGGTGTGGGGGGAAACCTGAGGTCCACAAGCCCAGCCTTGTGGCATCAACACTCTCAGGGGATGGAGCTAATACTGCTTAAGTGTACTTTTCTTTTCAAACATAATAATACAGAGGTGGATTCAGTAGTAATTGAGGGGTTTTTTGCCGCACTCATGCGGCTTAGAGGCTTATTTTTATGAAATAAGTTCCCCAGCCCCCAATAAAAACGGCGCTGGTCTATCGAGAGGCATCCTTCGATGTGACTCCAGCCTAGACCCAAAGTTCCGAGCATTGAAGTATCAGCCGGCTTGCCAGTGTGATGGTTAGAGCGTTGGACTCGTAATCCAGCGTTTGCAGTTCGAGTCGGGGTAGCGATGAAAACACTTTTGCAAGTCTGAGTTGAGGTGTAAAGGTCAGTCCTCCTCGCAGGAGGAGTGATCTGTCACATGGGCACGTGAGGTAGGGGGTCAATCCTCCTCGGAGGAGGACTGACCTGGGAAATCTGTGTCGGGTCATTCCTCCTCCGCCGATGACGACCGCCCACAGGTTCTGGCCGAGCCATGTGAATGTTTTCGACAAGAAGCCCAGCAACCAGGACACGATGCTGCCCAAGATGCCTGGCAGGGCTTCCGCGGCCAGTCTCGCCAGGGCTTCCCCGGGCGATTTCAACTGTGTTTTTTATCCACCACCTTGTTTGGGTGGTGGTGGTGTCGGTTTCGTACTGCTGCCCGTCAGCGCTAAGACGAGGGTCAATACGATGAAGCCCAAAGCCGTAAGAAAGCTGGCGATGGTGATCCCTTGTTCCCGGAACAGATTTCGGATCCTGTCGGCCAACGTGATGTCCTCGTTCAACACTCGGTCAATGGTTTCGCGCACGCTGATCTGGGAGCAAGAAAATCGCGATATCGCGGACCAAGTCAATCCCTGGGAAAGAGGACGCCACTTCCAATCGGGTTGATCTTTCCTCTTCCAAGTTGCGCAATCTTTCTGTGATCCGACGTTGGCTGAATTTGTCCTCCGCTCCGTCAAGTTTGGTTTTTTCACGCGCGATATGCTCATCGAGCGCGTCCAGTTTGGCTATGTTGTGGTTTGCATGGCCTTGTCCAGCCCTCGCAGTTCCCGAAGGTAAATTCGAACCCGGGCAAGCGTTCGTTCTGGTACGTGGTCAATAGTTTTTCGACCTCGTTCGATGCGTCTTGAGCGCGTTGTGGTACGTCTCTCAAATCATCTTGACCGACTGCACCCCCCAGGGCATCGAGCTCGGTATTCGCCCATAAAGCCTTGTCAAACTTCCCGCTTATTTTTTGTCGATAGCTGGTTATATTTAATTTGTCACGGAGAAAGTCGGCACCCTGGTGACTGGCAAGTGTGGACAAAGCGAGAGGTTTTCTCGTACGGGAGTGCATGAGATCGATGCCCGGAGCATCTTTCCCTCGCAGTATCCCTTTATGATCGAGTTCGAACTAAGAAGGATTGCGATAAAGAGGATCTATATTTTCTTTTTGCTCCAGGGCATCGTAATAATCATTGACAGTTGTTTTTAGCAGATCATCGCCCATGTTTCCTTGCGCAAATGAGGTCTCCTCATCATCATGCAACTGGGTTCTATCGTCCCCCAAATCGTCCATGGGAATATCGTCAGCCATGATTATTTATTTATTGAACATATATTATATATTTTTAATATAAAAATGGCACGAAAACTCGATCCTTACCGAAAATTGAGAGAACCCTTGGCGGTCAAAGCCCTGGGTCAATCCGTGACGATCACCAACAATCTGAGCACGATCGACGAAAAACAAACGCTGTTGGTGCCCTTTCCCAACCTAGGTGAGAACGACGTTATCGTTCCGGGGACGGCTCGCCTGTCCTTCCAGATCAGTTTGGAATCCAACGATGATAAGTGAGAAGTCGTGGGGAACCTGGGTCACTCCATCGTGAAGAAAACGACCATCAAAATCAGCGGAAACGAAATTTTGAGCATCGACGACAGCGACGTGTTCTTCAGCTACACGGACCTCTGGAGAACCGCGAGCGAACGAGAATACATGAAGTACCAAGGGATTTGTCCGGCCGAGTGTCCATCGACTCGGTTGCGCGTGGGGTATAGGTTACAGTTTCGACCGCGATGGCAGAAAACACATGTGGCCATCGCCGAGGCGTTCGGGAACAGATTTTGCATCCCGCTCGACTTCGAGTTGCTGGAGGGTCACATGCCGTTTTACCAAGCCGCGCTGGATGACAGGCTGGAGTATGAACTCGCCTTTAACGATAACACTCATGTGATCGTGACGGAGAACGGCGAGGAGGGTCGCTACAACATCGACAATATTTCGCTGGAGTTCGACAAGGTGACGAATCCGGAATTGGCTCGACAGATTCGCAACCAGTATTCGGGCACGTTAGCCATCCTGCACGATCGCATGCTGGGTCACCGGAAGATCGTCGCGAACAAGAGTGACACGCTGTGGAATATCAATCTGAATGTACCCTCGTGATCGATGAAAGGCATTTTGATCCTGCCGGTGGAAGAATTTCCGTCGTTTTGAAGGGTCAACGAAAAGTATTGGAACCCCGAGATCACGAAAGTGGAGGTGACCGTCGAGGGTATGCCCAACCAGCTGTTCAGCCAAGACATGCGTGCTTACCATCAGTGGGACGAGATCCAAAAGTTACCGGTGGGCGCTTGATCAACGCGATCGTCAAGGACCTCAGTCTCGCCTACGTGTTGGTAGAAGAGTACCTGACGACCAAGTACGCGCTGTGGCTGGACATGCGATCCATGCGATCCAGGGACGACGTTGCGGGTGAACAAGACGTACACGGAGAGAGCGTGGTGATGACAGACCCAGACGCACAGGGTGGATCCTGGAACGCGTCTGCAGGACTGGTTGACTGCTTATCACGGTAAATTGAAAGGGGAGTCGACGATGTTCCTCCTGGATGACTGCAGCGCCAACCTGGCCTTCTGGGGCCGGCACACGAAACACAGCGTTTAGGTGCTGACGCAAAAATTTAGCTCTGTGCTCAAAGACCTAAGGGAGCAGACGCGATGGGTGGCCCTGTTTCACTGCAAGGACAAGGATTCATTCTAGGAATGCTTAAGAGAAAACAACGTGATTCCGAGCAAACAAGAATGCGACCGCGTGAAAAAACAGCTCGCCGAAACAAAACACGTCAAACTCCTATTGAAAACGGACCAACCCGTAGCATATAAAGTTAGCTAGCTTAAGCAAACTGTACCAAACTTAAGCAAAATTCTAGCAAAAAAAATTAAGCCACATTATAGCTTGCATGTTCGAAATTTCCGTGGCATGTCACTTGACTTTCCTATTGCTGTGCTTCGCGTACGTGGGATTTGATTTTATTAGATTTAAAAATAGTTTGCTATATTATAAGATGGAGTGCAACGAACTGCTCGAGCAAATGATGGAGAATAAACACGACACCAAGCGGGAGAGACTGGTGGCGCTGGCAGTCGGTGGCAAAGCCAAACAATTCTTCAGCGGGGATCTCAATCCCTAAAATTTTTTTAAAAATGTCCACCAAAGACGTTGACAAGTTGTACGCGTGATACAAAGCCCGACTCTGTGCCGAAATGACGAAAACCATAGGATCGACCATGACGCAAATCTACGTCGGCATCGCGTCGTATTTCCTTCCCATTCCACCCAAACGTCGCCCGTACATGTGGGAAGACCTCGAGAAAGATCCGTTCATCGACCACGCTTTGAGCACCGTCAGCTACGAAATGTTTCATCGATACGGGATGCTGCTGGCTCCTCTGACGGCGAAGCATTGCCTATTTAAAGAAAAAAATATAAACCATACTATACAAGATGGAGGAACAACAACCACCACCACCACTGACGAAACCTGTCCCAGAACAACCATCAACAACGGAGGAGGAACCGATTTAGACCGTCACCCGGAAAAAGAATTCCCAAAAAGTAGCCGCCGGTCACAAAGGCGAGCTGGCGAAACAGCAGACAAAAAAACCTGAATGGGTCCAGTACGCCGTAGTGGCGGCATGCATCGCTGTCATGACCGCATGGCTGTACAAATTCAAACCGGCAGCACCTCATTTAGAAGTAAATCCTCATATCAGGTTATAATTCCCCCCCAAAATTAAAAAATTATATATACACACCATGCCTAACCCTGGAAAAACGTTCGTCAACGACGCATATCACCAAACAAGCGGCACCCAAACTCGATTTCAACCTGCAAGACATGGGCATACTCATGTTCGACCTGGGACTTGCGATGGCCACCAAAGACATGCTTGTCGAGCAAGGCATCATTCCGGAAAACATATTGCAATTGAAAAATTATAACGTACATATAAAGATGGCAACGGTCACGATCATGCTCGGCTTTTTCGGGGAGCAATTATCTCTTTCCCCGATTATGAACGTCCAACGCGGCCGAAATCGAAGTGGAACGGAAACGTCACAATTTGACCGTGGAGCAACTGCAGGCAAAAAAAATCAATTTCATCAACGCCGAACTCCAATGCGAAAACCACGCCCTTCGAACGTTCAAGGACGTCGACGACGCCATGCAGCAATACCACCTGCTTACCGGCAAAAGGCTCCATCCCTTCGGCGACGAACCCACCCTCTCCCAGTGTTACACTCCTCCCAACACAGCAAGACCGGGAGTTGATTTTTGTGGCCTTAGGATTAGCCGCCACCGTATGGATCGCCAAACAATTAGACTAAAATATTTTTTTATGTGTATAAAATATATTTACATGCGTATAAAGATGGGACGACGCACACCGTTTCAGTGTCAGTATGTGCTTCTCGGATAAACCGAAACCTGCGACAGGAAATGCACCACCGACTATTGCGGCATCCACATGATGTCCATCAGAAAGGGTTTCGTCAACTACACGTGCGAAGTGTGCAAGATTGGCGTGAAATGTCATTATCGCCGTTGCAAAGCCCACGGAGTGGACGTGGTCCGAGGTCATCTCATCTACTTGACAAAAAGAGATTATCTCAACGAACGTAACCGACTCCTCAGAATAAAATTATTTTAAAAAAGATTTTACGTGCGCTTCATTTCAGAGAGAAGGCTGACGGAGTTACCTCCCTTGATTGAACAACCTATCAGACATTTGACTTGAATATAATCATTTTTTGTTTGTTTAAAGTTTTCGCACATTGATATAGCAATCATGACAACCGTCGGCGAACTCAAAGCGATGGCGAAAAAACGTGGATTGGTGGGTTATTCTCACATGAGGAAACCCCAACTGCTCACCTTGCTCGACATGAAGTATGTCAAGCCCCCTACTGTGTGAGACCTCAAACTCTGAGCAAAAGAATGGGGATTGAAGGGTTATTTTTTGCATGAGGAAAGCCCAACTGGCCACCTGGCTGGAAGACACCGAGCCGGTCGAGTTGAGATTCGTGCCAACGGCCCACGCGGTGGGTAAGTATCTGAGAGGCTGGAAAATGGTGATCAATTCTAATATCGATGCCGATAAAATCAAACCCTTAATCGACAGTAAACTTCACAAAGAATGAAATGATTTGAAAAGCATCAAATACCAGTTGACCCTTAAAATGTCGCTTCAAAAACCTCAGACGGACGGTAGCACCGAGCACCTCGAGCCTTATTTCCGAGGCAATCAGGAAGTCATGCTTCAACCCGACTCGATCCCTTTGATCCTCGATACGTCGTTGCAATACGTACTAGAATCGTTGGAAAAAATACCCATAGAGGATCCGGATGGGTGGTGGACAAAATCTAAAATCTACCTAGATATAGCGAACTATGTACCGTTCAGAGGCTGATCGTACCTGACTTGCCTCCGTATTACAAGAATAAAAAAGCCATCGTGAACGTTAAAAACAACGACGATCACTGCTTAAGATGGGTGCTGAGATTGTGGCGGACAGACCTTCGAGCTATCCCGCAGATGATGGGCTGAACTTGGACACTATAGACGCACCCACACCCATCTCTCAAATGATGAAGGTGGAAAAACAAAACCGTTTAGCCATCAACGTCTTCGGCCATACGACGATCATGCACCGAATCAGCTCCAGGCCTGATGATGTGTGCAGAATCAATTTATTTCTCATCGAAAAAGGCGACCGGTATCGCTACACAAGGATCAAAAGTCTGAGCTGACTTGTACGATCAATCGAACCACAAGGAAAAGAAACATTTCTGCCAACGAGGCCTGTACAGGTACAGTCGAGAAGACCTGCTGGAAGTGCCGAGGCGTGGGAGAGACGGACGTCTGAATCAACATGCCTCGAGAACATCAAAACATCTTAACGTCCATCAATCACAAACATCAAATGCCCGTGCCTTACGTCATTTACGCCGACTTTAAAGCGATCATCAAACGGGTCGACCGCAACACGTCACCGCCCAACATGAATCGCAGTTTCACGTACAAAACGCAAGAACACCAAGCCTGCGGGTTCAGGTAAGTGGTCATCAGATGCGACGGGCGAACGAACGCTCCCGTGATCTACCGAGGTTCCGACATGGCCGAAACGTTTCTCACGTTCTTAAAACGCGAAGAGAGAAACATCTGGGAAGCTTTGTCGGGCCCTGCCCCCATGGATATCATGCCGGAGGATTAAATCGCTCACGAAAAGGATAAGCATGCTACGTGTGCGACCAACCCCTGAACAGGGATGTCGTGAGAGATCATTGCCACATCACCGGTCGATACCGAGGTGCCTCCCCATCCCCGTGGTGTTTCAAAATTGGAGAGGGTACGATGCTCACTTGATCATGCAGGCCACGAAGGTGTGAGCACCATCTCGAAGCTAGCCAATGCCGCTCGTGTCTCCGAGGTTACCGCCAAAGCTTGGCTTAAAAAACAAGCCAAGTGTACCTGCCGGCTCCCCAATACATCCCAAGAAGAAAGTTTGACATTTCAATACCCAATCGTACCCATCAAGCCGACCTCCTGTTTCTCACGCACTACAGGGTGAGAAACAAAACGCACAAGTACGCCCTGACTGTCGTGGACGTTGCCAGTCGCTACAAGGAAGCGGAGCCGTTAACGACCAAAGATTTGAGTCAAGTCGCTAAGGCCTTAGAATGTATCTACTACAAACGCAGTCGCTTGACCTGGCCGACCGAATTACAAGTCAATCCCGGACGCGAGTTCATGGGAGCCATGTCGCAGCTGTTATTGAAGCATAAAGTCCAGGTGAGACGAGGCGTGGCCGGAGCTCACCAAAGCCAAGCCATCGTCGAAAGATTCAACAGGACTTTAGCCGAGCATTTGTTCGGACATCAGTATGCTCAAGAGATGGTCAACCCAGAAAAATGATCGACGGAATGGGCCGTACGCTTACCGCGAGTGGTGTTGGCGATCAACAACGAAGTCACTCGACTCCTCCATAAAAGACCCGTCGAAGCCATTCGAATGAAATCCGTGACGACCGATTCGGCTGCGCCATCGCGTAACGGCCAAGAGAAAAAACTACCGGACTGGGTCGTCGTGAGGTATCTGTACCAGCCCGGTGAACTCGAAGGAGGGGACAAACGTCACGCCACAGACCCCATATGGTCCATGAAAACGTACTGAATCGACTGAGTGGATATCGAAGACGACGAACCGAATCTGTATTACTTGCAAGATGGACCGGGTAGGGGATTCGTCCGAGAGGAATTGATGATCGTCCCTAACGACACGGTATTGCCCCCTTCTTATTAAAGATTCGTCTTATGTATCTCATTATCAACATGTGGAGATTGATCGAGAAACGGTTGTTCAGACGCGTCAGGGTGGACGTCGGTGGCCTCGATATTTACACCGCCCTGCGTCGAGGGTTTCACCAGCCTGTATGATAGTTTAGGTCTCATGGGCACCGAAAGGTTACAACGCCTCATGGATACGTTAATCGATTATAGCTTCGAAACCCGAGAATGTGATGTCCAGTACTCCTTAATCCACTTCGAGGAATTCATGGCAGACCCACCCCATAGTCATCGCCGAATATTACGGCTACATTTAGATGGGTTGGTCAGGATAAACCCAGTTGACACCTCGTTGCTAAGCTCGGGCCATCTTTGTTTGGCTTAGCAACGATGGTCCTGACCCCAGACCTTGAACCCTCACCGAAGGATGCCTCTCGATAGACCAGAGCCGTTTTTAAGGGGGGCTGGGGTACTTATTTCATAACAATGAGCCTCTACGCGCGTAATGCGGCAACCCTCTATTACTACTGATTCTCAACTTATGATGGTCTTTGATAATCACAACTATCATTTGATTGAGAACAATTTTATCACTCCCATTGTGCCAACAAAGGGCAGATAACTCATTCTGTAAATAAAGACGACCCTGGTCAATCTGAAAACAAATCTGAAACTTTGTAAAATCACAGACGTGTATATCTACGTCTTTGGTAAAACTCTGAAAACAGTTGCATTTGGTCACCTGATAAGGGAGCTATCTGATATTGAGATTTGAATGGTATTTTTCCCAACTGGTGATTTAAGAAGTAACTATGTGAATGTAACTTCCATGTAGGCCTTAAGGTAATTCAAACCATTCTACACATGGTTACATGTAATGGTAACCATCTTCAGCTTTGGAACTTGAGCAAACACACCAACTAGCACAAACAGTGGTTAGTGAAAGCATGAAGCCAATACCCCCCTGAAATCTAGATGCTTTGAAAACACATGCATGTTGTTATTGCCATTACCATGATCATTGCTGCATTGTCTCACTGTCTTAATCAATCACCTTACCCCAGGCCTTTGTCTTCACTGGTTTATTTGAATATCTATGTCAACAGCTATAATGAGTCCTGTCACCATTCGTCGCAATCAATACACTGCACTGCCGTTGTCAGGTTAGTAAGCAATTACTAAACACTTACAATATTGTCTAAAAGTATATTAATGTAAGTGATTGCATGAAAGAACTTTCAGTTTCTAATATTTGGCATCTTTTAAATACTTTTCATGAATGAATGCTTTGTATGTGCTTGATTTCCATGTAATCAGGTGTAGCATTCCTGTTATCATCATAATAGCGGTGAGTTACACTCATGTCATCGACATGCTGGTCATGTCAGGTCTGTGTGCAGTTATCTGACAATGACGGAGTTAATTCATCCTTCATCCAAAATGTTATTGATACTTGTGTTTATGTAATGGATGTGTCTGTGGGTGCATATTTTGTCATTACAGGGTGTCATACAATCCACAGTACTACTATCCCCATATTGTGTGATTAAATACATGTCTCACACACCTGCTGTCTGGCATAGGTTGCAACAAATATTTACAGAAAATATGGTTACAATAAAATCATAATACTAATTACTCTCCCAATCTTCTCAAATGTTGCATGTCACTAGCCATTTGAAAACTTTGACCAGACCATAGAAAGCCTCCAGCATATACATCTACATTCAGCTGGTTTTATGGATATCCTCAAACATTTCAAGCCAAAAAGTCTTATGATTTGGAGGAAAATATTTTCACAAAGGTTGTTACCACTCAAATGAACTGAGATTGCCTTTTTGAATTTTAAAAATGAAATATCTACACTGCTTTCTAATCTGGGACATATATCCCTGATGTGAAAATATGATACTGACATCTGATGCTGCGTAAAAGACAGTTATTTAAGATCAATACTATGGAACAGAATTGGGCAGGCAAATGGACAGCATAAGCTCACGCTGACAATGTCAAGGTAAGCTGAATACCTGGGAATTAAATATTTACTTCATGGAATCAAAGCAGGTGATTAGTTGTTGATTATCCGTAGGTTCACTTTGAATCCCCAGGGACAGTCTTGATGAGGATGTCCTGGCTGGTGACCTTGACATTGGTTTCACGGAGACGGTTGGCCCCTCATCTTCTGATTCAGACAGTACATGGGTTTTAGAAACATTAGCTTTCTTCCTAGATTTAGTATTCTTCTGCTTGACAGATTTCACAATAGATAACTGGCTTTTGTCTGCTGGTTTTGGATGTGGATGTGAAGTGTGTGGTGATGGAGAAGCCTGACCACCATCTTCCTCTCTGTTTAAACCAGGTACTTGTGGGGACTCACAACCTGACATGTCCTCTTCTGTACTTGAGGGCTGTACATCCACCATGTTGTTGTTGATGTTACTGGGGTGTACTATATGACGATGATCACCATGTGAAAGATGTTCTCGGTCAACATCGGACTCCACACATGAGTCAAGTGGAGCTGTCAGTTTAAATGATATTGACTTCACAACTCTCAAAATATCGAGTGTCACCCCTTGATCGTCAGTTTCCTCTCCAGGAGAGACTTTGTCTTGTTTCCCTGCCCGCAAGGGGCCTGTGAGGGACTTGCCAGGAAGGAAATGCTGGGTGGTCATTCACTGCCTGGCTTTGTCACTGGAGCCTGAAACAGCAGAAGTAATAATGTTGTGCAATATACTACTGGGTAAATATGTAATGAGGACATCACATAAATACCTACATGGCGGAATTAATCACACTTGGGCAATATAAAGCATACTTTGACAACTGACAACAGTTGTTCTAAACGGTTATCCTTCTTGTCAAATAGTTTAGGATGGTTCGCCAAAAGATCAAAGATGCCAACTGTATTTTACCCTGTGGGTTACAACATAATAAGCCATCATCATGACGTTGTTCAAATTACCACCATCATGTTGTGAAGATTTGACAATGACGTTACTGTCACCTGCTGCCCCGTTACAATATCTGTCGCAAACTGTGGTAAATGTCAGTTACATTTTGTACTACCAGTACAAACGGATCTGAAGACAGTCCAACAAAGGTATGATTGTTCTATTCTCCATTGTAACATACTCGCTCACAGACTGTATTTTCAAACAAATGAGCATGCTAGAAATCCTAATCAGGCTATATTTATTCCAAACACATGTTCTCAGATTATTTTACTGCTTCACTACTAAAACAAGTCCAGGATAACCATATATCCTTTCATGATGTATGTCAGTGGAAATACAATAACCCAGTGGAGGCATTGTCAGTATCAATCTGGGTTAAACATGATAGTATAGTGATTTGTGCCCACAAGTATCTTTCTGAGTACGCAAACCACTATGTGAATTTGTAATATTACTGTGGCTGATGCAGATTTTGTACCTATTTCTTTTAATTTCATTCCAAGTATTCTGAATATTTTTATAAAGAAATAAGTAGTTGTTTCATAAAGTTTTAATTAGTTAGCACAGCGTATCTGTACTTCTGTGGGGTCACCTGTTAAATGCCCAAGCCCAGAAGCACTCAATACTGATTGACAAACCTCCCATCTATGAACTGCATGTGTTGTTTAACCTGCAGATTATCTCAGTACATAACTGAACTGCTCTCATATCAGCATAGAGTCAAGTTGTTATCTAAGATCAGGGGAGCTCTTTTTCCATAATGCATACAGTCTACTTGCATCATCCATTTGGGTTAATGAATACGGTGTTGCCATAAGCATGATAAGTGTGTCAGGTGGAAATCACACCCTCATTTCACCTATAGCGTATGTAGGCATTGTTTTTTTTCTATTGGTGTAAGACCAGACAGGATCCTAGACAATCTGTACCCATGGAGATTCCTACCCAACGGAAGTAGCTAAATTTTCATCAGATTCAAACCATTTTGGACAATTTATACCTTGTATGGTCAGCTTGTACCCAGATCTGGATGACTCATACCCAGAACATTTGTAGGTCACAAAAACATCTCCCCAGTCTCAAACATCATTTCCGGATTACAACAATATCTCCCCAGTACCAAACATCACTTCCGGGTGACAACAATATCTCCCCAGTATCAAACATCATTTCCGGATCACAACAATATCTCACCACTACCAAACATCACTTCCAGGTCACAACAATATCTCACCACTACTAAACATCACTTCCGGGTGACAACAATATCTCCCCAGTACCAAACGGCATTTCCAGATCACAACAATATCTCACCACTACCAAACATCACTTCCAGGTCACAACAATATCTCACAACAACATCTCCCCAGTATCAAACATCACTTCCGGGTACAACAATATCTCCCCAGTATCAAACATCACTTCCGGGTGACAACAACATCTCCCCAGTATCAAACATCACTTCAGGGTCACAACAATATCTCCCCAGTATCAAACATCACTTCCGGGTGACAACAATATCTCACCAGTATCAAACATCACTTCCGGGTCACAACAATATCTCCCCAGTATCAAACATCACTTCCGGGTCACAACAATATCTCCCCAGTATCAAACATCACTTCCGGGTCACAACAATATCTCCCCAGTATCAAACATCACTTCCGGGTCACAACAATATCTCCCCAGTATCAAACATCACTTCCGGGTGACAACAATATCTCCCCAGTATCAAACATCACTTCCGGGTCACAACAATATCTCCCAAGTATCAAACATCACTTCCAGGTGACAACAATATCTCCCCAGTATCAAACATCACTTCCGGGTGACAACAATATCTCCCCAGTATCAAACATCACTTCCAGGTCACAACAATATCTCCCCAGTATCAAACATCACTTCCGGGTGACAACAACATCTCCCCAGTATCAAACATCACTTCCGGATCACAACAGCATCTCCCCAGTATCAAACATCACTTCCGGGTCACAACAACATCTCCCCAGTATCAAACATCACTTCCGGGTGACAACAATATCTCCCCAGTATCAAACATCACTTCCGGGTCACAACAATATCTCCCAAGTATCAAACATCACTTCCAGGTGACAACAATATCTCCCCAGTATCAAACATCACTTCCGGGTGACAACAATATCTCCCCAGTATCAAACATCACTTCCAGGTCACAACAATATCTCCCCAGTATCAAACATCACTTCCGGGTGACAACAACATCTCCCCAGTATCAAACATCACTTCCGGATCACAACAGCATCTCCCCAGTATCAAACATCACTTCAGGGTCACAACAATATCTCCCCAGTATCAAACATCACTTCCGGGTGACAACAATATCTCACCAGTATCAAACATCACTTCCGGGTCACAACAATATCTCCCCAGTATCAAACATCACTTCCGGGTCACAACAATATCTCCCCAGTATCAAACATCACTTCCGGGTCACAACAATATCTCCCCAGTATCAAACATCACTTCCGGGTCACAACAATATCTCCCCAGTATCAAACATCACTTCCGGGTGACAACAATATCTCCCCAGTATCAAACATCACTTCCGGATCACAACAACATCTCCCCAGTATCAAACATCACTTCCGGGTGACAACAATATCTCCCCAGTACCAAACATCACTTCCGGGGGACAACAACATCTCCCCAGTATCAAACATCACTTCCGGATCACAACAACATCTCCCCAGTATCAAACATCACTTCCGGGTCACAACAATATCTCCCCAGTATCAAACATCACTTCCGGGTGACAATAATATCTCCCCAGTACCAAACATCACTTCCGGGTGACAACAACATCTCCCCAGTATCAAACATCACTTCCGGATCACAACAACATCTCCCCAGTATCAAACATCACTTCCGGGTCACAACAACATCTCCCCAGTATCAAACATCACTTCCGGTGACAACAATATCTCCCCAGTATCAAACATCACTTCGGGTCACAACAATATCTGTATCAAACATCACTTCCAGGTGACAACAATATCTCCCCAGTATCAAACATCACTTCCGGGTGACAACAATATCTCCCCAGTATCAAACATCACTTCCAGGTCACAACAATATCTCCCCAGTATCAAACATCACTTCCCGGGTGACAACAACATCTCCCCAGTATCAAACATCACTTCCGGATCACAACAGCATCTCCCCAGTATCAAACATCACTTCCGGGTCACAACAATATCTCCCCAGTATCAAACATCACTTCCGGGTGACAACAATATCTCCCAAGTATCAAACATCACTTCCGGGTGACAACAATATCTCCCCAGTATCAAACATCACTTCCGGGTGACAACAACATCTCCCCAGTATCAAACATCACTTCCGGATCACAACAACATCTCCCCAGTATCAAACATCACTTCCGGGTCACAACAATATCTCCCCAGTATCAAACATCACTTCCGGGTGACAACAATATCTCCCAAGTATCAAACATCACTTCCGGGTGACAACAATATCTCCCCAGTATCAAACATCACTTCCGGGTGACAACAATATCTCACCAGTATCAAACATCACTTCCAGGTGACAACAACATCTCCCCAGTATGAAACATCATTTCCGGATCACAACAATATCTCACCAGTATCAAACATCACTTCCAGGTGACAACAACATCTCCCCAGTATGAAACATCATTTCCGGATCACAACAATATCTCACCAGTATCAAACATCACTTCAGGGTACAACAATATCTCACCAGTCCAAAAACATCATTTCCCGGTTGCAACAATATCTCCCCAGTATCAAACATCACTTCCGGATCACAACAACATCTCCCCAGTATCAAACATCACTTCCGGGTGACAACAATATCTCCCCAGTATCAAACATCACTTCCGGGTCACAACAATATCTCCCCAGTATCAAACATCACTTCCGGGTGACAACAATATCTCCCCAGTATCAAACATCACTTCCGGGTGACAACAATATCTCCCAAGTATCAAACATCACTTCCGGGTGACAACAATATCTCCCAAGTATCAAACATCACTTCCGGGTGACAACAATATCTCACCAGTATCAAACATCACTTCCAGGTGACAACAACATCTCCCCAGTATGAAACATCATTTCCGGATCACAACAATATCTCACCAGTATCAAACATCACTTCAGGGTACAACAATATCTCACCAGTCCAAAAACATCATTTCCGGGTTGCAACAATATCTCCCCAGTATCAAACATCACTTCCGGGTGACAACAATATCTCCCAAGTATCAAACATCACTTCCAGGTCACAACAATATCTCCCCAGTATCAAACATCACTTCCGGGTGACAACAATATCTCCCCAGTATCAAACATCACTTCCGGGTGACAACAATATCTCCCCAGTATCAAACATCACTTCCGGGTCACAACAATATCTCCCCAGTATCAAACATCACTTCCGGGTGACAACAATATCTCCCCAGTATCAAACATCACTTCCGGGTGACAACAATATCTCCCCAGTATCAAACATCACTTCCGGGTGACAACAATATCTCCCCAGTATCAAACATCACTTCCGGTGACAACAATATCTCACCAGTATCAAACATCACTTCGGGTGACAACAACATCTCCCCAGTATCAAACATCATTTCGGATCACAACAATATCTCTCACCAGTATCAAACATCACTTCAGGGTCACAACAATATCTCACCAGTCCAAAAACATCACTTCGGTGACAACAATAATATCTCCCAGTATCAAACATCACTTCGGATCGGACAACAATATCTCCCCAGTATCAAACATCACTTCCAGGTGACAACAATATCTCCCAGTATCAAACATCACTTCCGGTGACAACAATATCTCCCCAGTATCAAACATCACTTCCGGTGACAACAATATCTCCCCAGTATCAAACATCACTTCCGGTGACAACAATATCTCCCCAGTATCAAACATCACTTCCGGGTGACAACAATATCTCCCCAGTATCAAACATCACTTCCGGGTCACAACAATATCTCCCCAGTATCAAACATCACTTCCGGGTGACAACAATATCTCCCCAGTATCAAACATCACTTCCGGGTGACAACAATATCTCCCCAGTATCAAACATCACTTCCGGGTCACAACAATATCTCCCCAGTATCAAACATCACTTCCGGTTACAACAATATCTCCCAGTATCAAACATCACTTCCAGGTCACAACAATATCTCCCTAGTATCAAACATCACTTCGGTGACAACAATATCTCACCAGTATCAAACATCACTTCGGGTCACAACAATATCTCCCCAGTATCAAACATCACTTCCGGGTGACAACAATATCTCCCCAGTATCAAACATCACTTCCGGGTCACAACAATATCTCCCCAGTATCAAACATCACTTCCGGGTGACAACAATATCTCCCCAGTATCAAACATCACTTCCGGGTGACAACAATATCTCCCCAGTATCAAACATCACTTCCGGGTGACAACAACACAGTATGAAACATCACTTCGGATCACAACAATATCTCCCCAGTATCAAACATCACTTCAGGTGACAACAATATCTCCCCAGTATCAAACATCACTTCCGGGTGACAACAATATCTCCCAAGTATCAAACATCACTTCCGGGTGACAACAATATCTCCCCAGTATCAAACATCACTTCCGGGTGACAACAATATCTCACCAGTATCAAACATCACTTCCAGGTGACAACAACATCTCCCCAGTATGAAACATCATTTCCGGATCACAACAATATCTCACCAGTATCAAACATCACTTCAGGGTACAACAATATCTCACCAGTCCAAAAACATCATTTCCGGGTTGCAACAATATCTCCCCAGTATCAAACATCACTTCCGGATCACAACAATATCTCCCCAGTATCAAACATCACTTCCCGATCACAACAACATCTCCCCAGTATCAAACATCACTTCCGGATCACAACAATATCTCCCCAGTATCAAACATCACTTCCGGGTGACAACAATATCTCCCCAGTATCAAACATCACTTCCGGGTCACAACAATATCTCCCCAGTATCAAACATCACTTCCGGGTGACAACAATATCTCCCCAGTATCAAACATCACTTCGGTGACAACATCTCCCAAGTATCAAACATCACTTCCGGGTGACAACAATATCTCCCAAGTATCAAACATCACTTCCGGGTGACAACAATATCTCACCAGTATCAAACATCACTTCCAGGTGACAACAACATCTCCCCAGTATGAAACATCATTTCCGGATCACAACAATATCTCACCAGTATCAAACATCACTTCAGGGTACAACAATATCTCACCAGTCCAAAAACATCATTTCCGGGTTGCAACAATATCTCCCCAGTATCAAACATCATTTCCGGATCACAACAATATCTCACCAGTATCAAACATCACTTCAGGGTACAACAATATCTCACCAGTCAAAAAACATCATTTCCGGGTGACAACAATATCTCCCCAGTATCAAACATCATTTCCGGATCACAACAATATCTCACCAGTATCAAACATCACTTCAGGGTACAACAATATCTCACCAGTCAAAAAACATCATTTCCGGGTGACAACAATATCTCGCCAGTATCAAACATCACTTCAGGGTACAACAATATCTCACCAGTCAAAAAACATCATTTCCCGGTTACAACAATATCTCCCCAGTCAAAAAACATCATTTCCCGGTTACAACAGTACAAGTACTTCTACATTACTTCACTTTGATATCTTTGACAAAAAATGAATGGTATTTTTTCACTTGCACTCAATTTTCATCTAATAGTTACTTGGGTAAGAGTAACCCCATTCTTTTCCCACAGAGCTTACTTGTCATATCTTCCTTTTGACAAAATGATTTGATTACTTGACATTTTAGAAAAGGTTAATAGAATGACTTTACGAAAACCGAAAATACTGTTTTTTTTGTGGTTTGCATTACGGTGTAATAGGCGTGGTTCTCAGTAGACTACCATCGCCCAGTGACAGCTGAGTTAAGTTAAGTAGTGTGTAGGAACATGATGTTTAATCAACATTGTTTGGACTTTGCGTTGTGTACTTTTCTTTTATAGGTGTGCTTTCGGGTTGATCTGTTCTCTACTCAAAACTCAGTGACCAGTTCGTGAATGGGGCATAAAGCCTATTGGGAAATAACAGACACAAAATAACACTGATAATAATTTATTACAACAGACAAACAAAAACTTAACAGTCTGTAAACTACACTTTTCTCTCACTCACATAAAGTCAGCTCTCATTAATCCGACACTCAATAATCCGACAATCACGTTAATCCGACAAAAGATTAGGGAACCATTTAAAACTCTGATAATGACTCTCGTTAATCCGACATTCTCGCATTCCGACTCCGACATACCAATCTAGCAAGTGACCATTGTAAATACATTGTAAAAAACATCCGTTTATCCGACAATCAACACAGCCGGTCGGATAATTCGACCGTAAACAAACATCACACATGAAAGGTGATTAGCGCGTGCCTTACTGGCTGCTTGATACCCACGTCTGTGAACATCACACTTGTTAATTAGAAACACAAGATAATTAATTGAGACGATTTAATCAAGAAATAACAATAGAGCGAGCTGTATAAAATGTTTACAACCGACCTGAGCATTCATCACGACAAGATGTCTGTCACGTGTACACCACCTGCTAAGCGAGCCCGAGTAGAAGTTACGCCATTGATCAAGAAAGAAATCTGCCTTTTTAAGAAGGACAAACCCCAGACAACACAACAAGTCATCACTTTTGCTGCGCAGAAGTTTGATGTGAAGATTGGATGATCAACCGTATCTGACATCCTGAAGCAGTCTGCTAAGTGGTTGAGCGTCTTTACGACTGATTCGAATGCTTCAAGAGCTAGAAAACCCCAGCAGGAGGATCTTGAAAAGGCCTTGTTTTTATGGTTTACCGTTGTTAGAAGTAGGTCCATTCATGTGAATGATGAACTGTTAAGAGAGCAGGCTAAGATTCTAGGTGAGAAATTAGGGATTACTGACTTTGCCTACAGTAGTGGATGGGTGACCAGATTTAAGCAGCGACATGGAATTAAGACGCACGAAATTCACGGTGAATCAGCCTCAGCCCCTCAGATCGCTGTAAAGACTTGCAGCCAATCCTGCCTGAATACAATCCGTGTGACGTCTACAACTGTGATGAAACTGGCTTATTTTACAAAATTGAACCCAATACCACACTGAGCACTTGTCCTGTGTCTGGCAAGAAACAAGCAAAAGATCGTCTTACTGTTATGCTTGTGGTGAACGCATCAGGCACTGACAAACCTAAACCACTGGTAATATGGAAATTTAACAGGCCAAGATGTTTTGGTAGAACTTTTGATCCTAATTCTGTGTGTCACTGGTATGCAAACAAGAAGGCTTGGATGACAGCACTGATCTTCAAAGACTGGCTTGTGAAGTTTGATAGGCACATGCGCACACAGCGACGACATGTGATATTGCTGATTGACAACGCCCCTTCCCATGCCTCCGTAGATCTCACCAACGTAAAGCTTCATTATCTGCCTCCCAATTCAGCCCCTAGATGCAGGAATAATAAAGAACTTCAAACTTCTGTACAAGAAGCAACAGATGAAACGTCATCTTGACAACGCCAGCGCAGACACGCCAGTACCACTTGATATCAAGCAAGCCCTACTGTTTATCCGATCAGCGTGGCGAGATGTGAAGCAGCTGACAATCATCAACTGCTGGCGTCATACAAAAATCCTGCCACCTACTGACAGCCAGATCGAGACCGATAATGAACCGACTGAAGACGTCCGAGATTTACAGGAAACTCTTGACAAGCTCTATCCAGATGCACCCGTACCTGTCAGCGAATTCATAGAATATGACGAAAATCTGCCATGTGAGGAAGCCATTACTGAAGATGAAATAATCGAGATTGTCCGACCTACTGCCGAAGAAGAAATCAACACTGAAGAAGACCAGACAACCGAGCCAGTCGTTCCCAAGCTATCTGAGGCCAAAACATCTTTGAATATTTTGCAGATATTTGTGACACACCACTTAGACGTGTTTGATGTGAATGACCTCGACTTCATTGACACTTTGAAAACTAAATTGCTGAAGACCTCAGAAAAAAATGAAAAAAAACAAATCATCAAAGACTATTTCAAGTTTTAAATTATTGTTCACCAGACATCCATATGTTAGTGTGGAACTAGTTGTATGTAAACAGTGACTCATTCAACATCCGGGTCATAATGGCTGCTGAGAGTGAAATAGCGACGACCGGTAAAAAACAAACGTGAGTTTTGTGCCGATGTGATTTTGAAATCGATACGAAACTGATTGATTATGTGATTTTATATGTATGTTATGCCATCTATGAATGTTAATAAATGATATCAAGGATGTATTGTTATATTTTTTATTACTGTGAATGTTTTTACATACGAAGACGATAACCAGATCTACAATTTCTGATATGCTTGCAACAGTATGGCGATCATGACATTTAGTAAACATCGATATTTTCACACAAATACATTAATCCGACATTCTCGGTAATCCGACATATTTCTCTGCAACCACAAGTGTCGGATTAACGAGAGCTGACTGTAATTAAGTTTAAGAAATCCAGCTTCGTTAGGAAAAACACCAAACCCCTATAACCCCTTCAAAATAGAACCCCCCGAAACCAACCCCGTCTAACTGGGGGCCGTTGTACAAAGCAACCTTAGCACTTCGCCAGTCGTAAGTCTATGTTAAGGTATGGGAGTTACGATCACCTTAGCGCAAAGATCGCTTTGTACAACGGCACCCTGGACATTACCCAAAGTCTAAAGCTTAATACCTATTCCGTTTCCTACTCCTAATTCTCCCCCAACCCGACCTAACACTAGTTTAGCAGGAACCTAACTTCCCCATACATAAAACCTAACATTCCACTCTGTAAACGGGGAGGGAATGATCCTGAAACAGGACCTCGGGACAGAGATATTACCTGATGCTCGGATGGCCGAAAGCTAGACACTGAATCCAGAGAGCCAGGTCACTTATATAGCGTTCTAGAACGACCTCTGACATGGGTCAAAGTTCACCTACTGATGACGGACGTCTCCACCAATCAGAGCCTATCGAACATATTTAGCACTACCCAATGTATCTAGCGCTACGATGAATGGTAACCCCGGACAAGAAGATGTCCCGTAGTAGAGCAGGTGAAACAATGTGCTACAAGACTATCTGGTACACAGTTATTCTATATGTGCTACGTATAGTTTGAATATCCCGTTAAGAAGCCCCTGCCCCCATGCTTACGCTATAATTTAACCCAGTTTTCGTACAACGGTATACCGAACCGAAAGCAAAATACCGCGGTTCTACTAATATTGCGGTATACTATTTCACCTCTAATTATTTTGAAGGTTTAGGGTTAGTGTTAGTTCTTTTTATAAAACCATCTTACGGGCGTTACGGGCGGACATCTTTCCGTTGCTTGAGTTGTACACTGGGTAAACAGATACACATGTGATGTCTCGAAGCAGAGGCCGTATACCGATAGCCTATATACGGTCTCTGCTCGGAGAGATTATCTTCATAAATGATAACTATGGAAAACGTATCGTCAAACTGGGTTACAAGTTAAGATCACATCCTTTCTGATAATATTACAGTTTCTACCGACGTTTATAACTGCACAGGATCCAAGAGATAATCTGACAACACGTCGATCACTGATGCCCGCCGTTGATGCAATGTTGGAATGGATCACTCGTCTCCACTATTGTCAGCATCAACATCTAACCACCGCGATAATCATGTACGGGCAGTAAATGAACATATGCACACGGTTTCGTAAAGTGCACAACATACACTTCGAAATGAAAACATACACATCAGAAGTCTCACCTCACACACTTACACACGTGGTTCCTGTATTTTCCACCAGAACTAGTTTCCTCTTTGTCGTGCGGCTCGTGTAATGCTCCATAAGCTCTGTGTCAACGCGTGTGTGGAAACTGACGAAATTTTAGACGTTATCATGTCGCCCAACATCCCCGCTTTATATTTGTTATCTGGCGCAGTCAACTCGTGCTGGACTGGAAAACCCTATATGGTCTCTGAACCCCACCTTATACGTCATACCAAATTGCTTACATCGTTATTTTTCTTTTCATGAAAACAAAATGCATTATTTCAGTCCGAGACCATGATATGGTCTCTGTTTCAGTAAGTATTTCATGATACCTTAGATTTATGGTGTTTTGAACTGAAATACTGGTATCTATGGTGGCTGATTCGGGCTATCGCTATATATCGCCCTGACGCAGGGATATTTCGGGGGTTACAACCGACAAAAAGCTTGACTCAAAAACATACGAGACACTCACACGCAAGGCCATGATGATGTGCGTTAGAGACCTCCGACCATTGAACCTTGTTAAAGGTAATGGCTTTAGTGATTTTTGTCACTCACTGAATCCCAGTTATATAGTACCATGTCCAAAGACCCTCCATGATTACCTTATGAAGTAATATGCCGACACCAAAACTCAGCTTGAAGATATTCTAAAGCAGTCCCCTGGCGTATCTTTGACAACAGATATGTGGACAAGCTGTGCCACCCACGGTTACATCACCGTCACAGGGCATTACATCACAGACGCGTGGATCGTCCATGATGCACTTTGTTATATACAATGCGTAATCCTTTCAAACAAAATCACATTTGATATTGGTAAACGAAATGTGCTTTAATAAATGTTCTGATTTTGACAATGGCTTGTTTTTCTGAAGTTTGTTCTCTGCATTGTGGGTTGAACCTGGTTTCTGCTATGGGCTGTTTGCGCCAGTGCTCAGTTGAGTAATGTGGCCCTGCATAGACCGATGCTAGTCAAATCATGAGTTTAGGTTTGTCGTTTCGTCAAATTGATAACCACATGTTTTAAGGAAAGATTTCGTGTAAGTTTTCAATCTAATACAGACGTTATAACTTAGAAGTGCGGCATTCTTGTGTGAAATTCCATTGAAAACTACTTAAAACACACGCACAATTAAAAATCACTAAAATTTATAGGCTACTATAATTTTCGGGTAGCCTACTCGACTATCGGGATCATAGGGAAGATACATTTGATAAAATGAAGTAAAGCATGCATAATAACCACTCTGTACTTTAACAAATTCAAGTGAAACTTGTCAGTATGTTCCCTTATAACAACCACATCTATGCTGATCTTACCTCCATGTGCCGTGGGTCAACCCGAAACTGCAAATCATTGCTCAGTGCGGCGTAAAACTGAACTCACTCATTTAGTACTACTCGGTGAACTATTGATACATCACATTGAAAAATATATACCATAAATTACTTTGTTATGTTAATGTAATCATGGACACATATATTTTGGGTCCACAATGTAATCCACAATATCACTGACATTGACTGTAAAGGGGATTCAATGCAAATAGTTTCTGAATACAAATATCTTGGAGTTCTTTTTAATTATATCAGCCAAATCTTACAACATGCTGCATAATTCAGATAATCTTGGTTATTTAACATGGGCATCAAATACAAGATATCTGTTATTTTCGTATGGATTTGGATATGTGTACCTTTTCCAAGGTGTTGGAAACGAGTGGGTGTTTATGAACGAATTTCGTCAAAGAGCCGTTGATATGTTTTGTCAGAATTGGATGAATACCCTTAGCTTTAATTCTCGAGTTGATGTATATAGATCCTTTAAAACAATGATAGAACATTGCCCGGATGGCGGATTGAAGACGATTATCATCTGTTATTTATATGTGATGATTTTGCTGATTTAAGAAATAATATATTCCACAAATAATATTTGGGTCACCCTACAAGTTAAACACTTATAAGAATTTTATCATCAGAAGACGAATCTGTAAAATTAGCCCTGTAAAAAAGAGTCTCATTTCTCCTGTCAACTAATTTCACAATTAGATGCTTGATTGGCATTTTAGAAGATGCTGTTTGGTGAACATAGAGATTTTTCTGCCCCAGAACAAGCCCTAAAACCAGAGACCATATAATAGATATTATATGGTCTCTGCTGAAACGTTGTACTCAAGAATAAAAAGAAGATGTAACCCAGGTGAAAAATCTCTATGTTAATTTCACAGTGTTATGACGCTTTTCATTATTTGCACTGCCCATACTTTGCTTGTCATTATAACACTATGTATACTATGTTTATTGTAAATTATGTACAATAAACCATCTTGATCTTGATCTGATTCAAAGGGGATGTATGGATGTCAACTTCTGTTAAATGAGGGGCATGACATTTCGGAGAAAACACCTTCTTCAAGTGAAATACCGCTGTTAGGAGTTTGGCGTCATATTTACGCTTGGCTCCGTCTATTCTTGTCGCCATATAATATTAAGCTGGTTCCTGGTTCCCAGTGCGCGGTATGACTTGCGCCAAAGCTAGGAGCTGATACAGACCGCATTTGTAAACATTCAGCTCGATATGTGTTCGGGACCCAGCTACATGACGACATATGATACTAAGAAAGAAAAAGAAACCAGTTAAACGCGTCAAGGAACACACGGAGCCCAGTTTTTGAAGAGTACCGGAAGAGGAAGCTTGACGTTTACGACTTATCACAACTCTTGGCCTGACAAGAACATAAAGATGACAGACATCTCCATATGCACTTTTCGATTGTAATTTACTTGCTCGTGAGTTTTTTTCCCCGTTACTTGATGTCTGTCATCATACACAAGCAATGCCGTTTACTGTTGAATGTTAGCCCTGTCAATATTTTTGGTGGAAACAGCAACATCCGGTTTGTTACCCAAAATGTTTGCGGTTTTTGCTTTTGCGCATGAACAACTCAAGACTGTATGATGTAGCCGTGCCATTTGGCGGAACCGTGTATGCAGTATTAGATTGATATTTGTAAGACCATAGTTACGTGTAAACCTTTTATCCCTCTTGGTGACTTGGTGCCACTGTCAGTCAGCCTGTTTTAATTGTACATCTAATGTTCCATAGATGATATATAGGGCCATATAACTATTCAGTATACAGATATTCTTCGCAAACATCTAGTTAATACTGGTATAGACTATGTAACCCTGATAGCAATGTTCGTTGGGCCAACATTGGCCAACGTAGGCCCAATGATGGCCAATGTTGGTCCAACGTAGGCCCAATGATGGCCAATGTTGGTCCAACATTGGCCCAACGGACATTGCTATCTGGGAAGTAACATGGTTATCAGCATGTCCCGTTCTGTCACGTCCATGCCTCCTGCCCTTTGCAGTGAACAATATTGATGGAATGTTGCTGAAAACCTAAGTGATGTTATGACTGATCTTTTCCTACAGTAGGATTGTTTCAAAGATTACAATAACCATTTCAAATAATGTATCTCTTATCTCTGACAGTATCCTCTAACACTTTGGGATTGGACTGTGACTGGGAATATGCCTTTTAAACACACAGGCAGCAGACGGCATCGCTTGGTTAACTCGCTCTCGCAGAGAAGCCTGAGATAGAACACAATACTGAGTAACCAATCCGTGATCATCTGGAATATGCATTCTTGTGACAAAGGATTCGCTTAGTTTTTCAGCCGAGGTGTTCATGTATTTATATTCTAACTGTTTGTCAATAAGGCTTATACACTGTCCATAAAATATTGGGATTAATACTAGGGCTGTAGTGAATACACTATGTGGCGAATATGATACGCATCATGAATATTAGGTAACGAATACGAATAATTATTCACGAATACAATATTGTAGTTAGTGATTGATGCACAATATGGACGCCCATGTTGACAGTTTTGATTTGTCACAGCAATAACCAGTGATCTCATGACACTCAAATTTGGTATTTAATAGTTATAGTCGACAGTACCACGTGCAGTCTTGGCAAACTAACATGACTTGCGCTACTGCAATGCTAGTACATATTCAATCCTTGCATATCTCACTTTCCAAAAGTACACAAGGGTTCAAGTAAAACATGCCCCCTTAAAAAAATCGTTAATATTCAGTTCTGGTGACCACGAATAACGAATTGAATTCATGAAGGGCTACGGTTCGATTCACCGAATATGCGAGTGAATCGTTACAGCCTTAATTAATACTCACTGTCACTGGTCAGTCCTCAGACTCAGAATGAGATATTATTTTAAATTCTGAAATACTGTCCCAAAGACTTGATGATACTAAAGCATAGTCTGTAACACTGCATCCTATGTGCCTGCCAAACGTGAGGAAAATTTTGGTTTTTCAAATTGAGTAGTGAAGTCAAGGAAGTGATGGTGCCCATCAAAATTACACATATTATCTATGACATAATCATTGTCTCTGCCAGTTTTACAACAGTTGTTGAAACAACAGCAAAGCAAACACTGCTCATGAATGTGATGCCTGCATTTCTGCATTTGAAATAATGTATTTTATAGGAAGATGATGTTGTTTTTTTTAATTTAGTAAAATGGACAGAATTTTGTATTTTGTTTGGTGGAAGCCTCTTTTTCTTAATAACTGAGTATATGCATGAGGAAAATGAAAGGATCAGATATTACTGGTTTCTGTCTCATGTTTACAGAGTGACAGCATGAGAATTGAAAAGACCTGAGGATGGGCACAGACCCACACGAACTCCTCAACAAACTCTACTCAGACCCTTACTCTCTGGTGTGGTCGGTCCCACGGGAAGTACATGTACTTCGTGGCAAGACTGGGAAACTAGGACTTCGTTTCAAGACAGTTCAGGTAGAACATGATTCCAAATAATTGTGTTTGAAATTACTGTTTGTTCTCAAGCCGAACAAAACATAAAGGCCTGATATAGACAAGGGATTCTCAGAAACAACCATGAGGTACCATACTGTATATTACCGTCTATAAGCCGCCCCCCAAACTTGACCCTTAAAATCAGTGTCAAAATGGTAATGTTTCGTACATAAGCCGATCCCCCGCGATGGGATCCTTATCCTGGCAAACACAGAGCATAGACTGGCAGTTACCAATAATTATAACTGTGGTCCACATTATTCAAAGAATTCACAATCATATTGCGTCTACTCACGCATCAAAATGAAGTGTAGTTGACAGAAAATGGATAATATATTTTGTTTCGCTAAATATCATGCTTATTGTAGTTGGACGATCACATGTCAACAAACTGGCTTGCTTATTTTACCCCATTCAACAATCACGAGCTGATTACCGACTCGTTTTCCATGGACTTCTAGTTTACAGTATTATGGGTAAAAATGTGTGAATTTAAATGGCTTGCTTATTTTACCCCATTCCATGTGCGTAAAACTTCCGCTTACCACGTTCATGAGGGTCCGTATAACCTTAGTGTTGATTGTATATATTTTACATTTATAGAGCAAAAACTAATCAAAATTACGCAATGCTAGGATATATTTCTTTGGGTTAAATAATAGTACTCTGTATTGTATTTTACTGATGACTGCGTCAGAATTCATCCCGTTATATTATTGACAAATATTGTGCATGTTTGAACTTGATCGCCGGGAAACGTGTGCACAGCTGGTTGCTATTTCCGGCTCAAATACACCCGGTAATCTTAATCTTAATTAATTTATAGAGCAAAAACTGTAATTAAAATTACACAATGCTAGGATATATTTCTTTGGGTTAAATAATAGTATTCTGTATTATATTTTACTGATGACTGCGTCAGAATTCATCCCGTTATATTATTGACAAATATTGTGCATGTTTGAACTTGATCGCCGGGAAACGTGTGCACAGCTGATTTCTGGCTCAAATACACACGGTTATCTTAATCCCTGCAAATAATACAATGCCCAGCAAAAACAACTTAGAACTTAAAAGGTAAATAATCCAGTGATGTTTAATTGAAAATTTGACGTCTTTACTGACAAAGCTGTCTTCTGTTGTTTGTTCACGCGAAATGATACAATGTTGTTTTCTTACCCCTGGAAAAAAGTTTGACGAAAGCATAACTCATAGATAAGCCAACCCCCTTCTACCGACTGCTTTTTTTTATCCTCAAAATTTGGCTTATAGACGGTAATATACAGTATATGTCGTCATGTATGAAGCAAGTTTTTTGTACCTGAAATCAGGGGGCTGAGAAAGGGTGGAAGATCTCACATTTTCTTCTGACTCTCAGATAGCCAGTGATGTTGTTTGACAGTAAAACTTAACATTTGATTTGAAATAACTGTTCCAAGGATTATTTTGGTGTGTTGGCTACCACTGTATGTGAATTCCTTGTTCATACTATACATAATCTGCAATAAAGTTTAAATGAGCCTTGCCTCGGTTATGATTGCCCAGCCAGCTGACATAGGTGATATGGTCAAGTTTATCGTAAGATACACATGTCATTAGATCCCAGTTGCATAGATTGATCCTCATGATGTTGATCACTGGATTGTCTGGTCAAGACTCATTTACTTGCAAATCACAGATCAAGTGCAGTGTTAAACAACAAACAAACTAAAGACCCAACATTGTGATGTACTTCTACATTTTCTTCATCTCCTAAAGGGGTGGTGGGGTAGCCTAGTGGTTAAAACGTTGACTCGTCACGCCGAAGACACGGGTTCGAATCCCACATGGGTACAATGAGTGAAGCCCATTTATGGTGTACCCCGCCGTGATATTGCTGGAATATTGCTTAAAGCGGCGTAAAACCAAACTCAGTCAGTCAGTCAGTCATCTCATAAAGACACTACAGGTTCTATGCTTGAATGAACCCAGCAGCCATAATCTAAATGTGAGATAAATGTGACTTCCAAAATATATTTTCCCGTGGCAGTTATGCTGTCATGAATTTCTGAATTTATTGGTATTGATGCTCTTTGACTGCAGTAAAAATCAAGGTGAAGATAAAAAAAACGAAACACACTTGACACTGAGACTTCTGAAATGTATTAAGATTTATGGCTGTTTCTTCCACAACATAACTTTATTTGCCCTGTTTGAACAACCATTTCCGAATTTAAACAGCATGCAACTGTACAAATGGTTGCTGGATTAGATAAATCCAGCCAGTGAAGTCAGTCATGGTTACATTGGAATGTAAAGGACATCAGTGGGACTTTGACCTTTTGTTGCAGAGTGCCTCCCAAGACACCAGCAGCACTGTGGTGGTGCTTGTGAGAAACACGTGTGTTGTCCAGGCAGGGCAGTTGAAGAGTCTTGATAGGATTCTGAAGATAAATGGTATCAACCTTACCAACAAAAATGAGGATGATGTTGATGCAATATTCCAGGACAAAAAGCTGTCTAGGTTTAATCTGGAAGTCCAGAGTGAGGTGTCTTCAAAGTGCAAAGTAGTGACTAAGCATGACTGTAACAGTGAGAGTATGAATAGTGGCTCATATCAGCCAGGTTTTGCAGGATCCACACCAAAGAGGATGTTATCTGTAACAAGTTCTGGACAGTCATCAACTTGTTCGATGGAACGACCACCCTCAAAGAGAATAGTGAAGAGCAACAGTACTGACACAGAAAGGAGTGGAGGACAGCATAGTGATGAACCCTGTTCCCCACCAGTGGTGGCCCACCCGCTTGCCCCAACTCATGATGTGCTGGACTCTGCCCTCATCCCAGATGTACTGGAGTATCCCAGGACTATGTCGTTGCCGGATCACGTGTCATTGGCTAAGATAGGTATGCATTTTTAGCTCTCCTTACTGAAACTTAGATGTGTGTTGCTACATTGTTTACAACTGAGGGATGCAAATAGCCAGTAAATATTCTGAAAGGAAGAAAACTGATCTGAATGGCTTTGTGTTATTCTTTAAAAACAACATGTTTTTGTATTCATTAAATATCCGTTATTATGGCCTGTACTTTTTGTACAAATCACATATTCATTCATGCAAAAAATCAAGTATCAGACAGCGATACGTAATCAAACTAGAAGTCCTTCAGTCAGTGAGACTGTTTGCAACAGCTGCAAGGAAAGTGTAGCGATTGGTGACTTGGAACACACAATAGAGATTATCCCAAGTAACATTTCTTGGTTTAATGTTCACAGGCATAGAAATTGATGATGGAGAGAAGATCCATTCTCTGCCTCTGGCCAATGGCAGTAGGCCGTCAGCGAAGCATGGCTGTGACAATGGAGTGGGGGCAGTGAAGCTTGACATACGTCGCTGCAAAAACAAAAGCTGCAATGTAGCTATGGATTCATGTCTGTGGCATTCGCTGATCTTCAAGGTACCCCAGTTTGTGATATGGGACCCAATGTCAAAGACCATCACTCTCAACAGGGGAAGTAACACATCATTTGGCATAACTAAGAAGGTGAAAATCCAGGTGGGTAGTTGCTCCTCATTCTCTGTAGAGCACCTGTAATTATGATGTGTTAGACTTATGTAACGTACTGTTGATGTAACACAGGCTGACATTGTCTGCATGACTGTCATGTGATTGGCCATCTACTTCAATATCCATGCTCATAACATAGCCACTGAATATGTTGAAAGGACTTCCACTTAGTAGTAGCTGAATGGTCTTCCACCTGATATATCCTGGATTGCCCCCAGTTGATCTGTCATGTCTGATGGGTAGTGCTCAACCCAGCCTTCAAGTTGTGGGTGTTCTGGAAGTTACCTTGTGTGATATACTTAATGTACACTATGTCATGCCACATGTCACAACAATGGTGAACCCCCAGTTTCTTAGCTTAAAAAATGAAACCTTGCTAATCCCATGGGTGTAAATTAAATTAGGAAATGGGAGTGATTTCACTTACTGGATGGTCGTTAAAACATGTTGAAGCATACCGTTACATGACCAGTTTGTGTCAGTCTCGACGTTACGTGCTGTCAGAGGTTTTCATATGTGCAAGACATAGGACTCCTAATGAAGGTGACATATTGGGCTCCCAGTGTGACAGTCTCCACACACATGGCCCAAACACTGTCTCAGTATTGAATGACAGTGTTAATGTTGGTCACATTCCAGTGTAAACTGCAACTTTTCTTTTAATGTTGGATATTCTTCTTAATTTCATGGTGTGGTCTTTTTATATTTTTATGTCCTGGGCTTAAATTCCTGAAAGAGGTTTCCATAATTAAGTCCAGAGCTTAAACAGGTGCAGTAATGATACCTTGAATAGATGGCCCTTTACGTTACACAAAACCAAAACTTTCCCATTGACTTTTATGCTTACTAAGCCATCAGCAGTTGTTACATGTGTGCATAGTCTGTCTGTAAAGCACCAATAAAATCCCCCCAAAATGACAACCTCAGCCAGCTCCTTTTCAAAGTACATAAAGCTAAACAGACCAACCCCATTTCCACACAAAATGTCAATCGCTTGATCATTGTTGATATCTGGTCACATTCATCATAAGCCATCTTGTTAAAAAAGACAGCACTAAATATTAAAAATTATGGTCAGTTTAAGTCACTAGATGGATGTACGTTTGAAAAACAAAAAAAAAATCTTATACAAAATCATCCAAAGACAGCTGTGAGATGATTCAATCTGCACTGAAGGATCCCTCCGAAAACTGCTTGTTAAACTGCAGATTTTGATTTGGTGTAGTGTAACCTTCTGTCTCCTGCACCACAGTCAGCTGTAAAGAGTTCTGTCCCTCGGGCTCATCTGAAGCCCGTGATCATGGGTTCATATCCAGGTTTGCCTTCATAGGGGATAATGTTTCTGGGTTTGTTAGCACTTGTGCTTGTAGGTTTCACCCAGGTGATAAATGCCTAAGGACATGCATCACTTTTGGTCTTTCGCCTACAGTAAGCTGACAAATCATGATATACTTTGAAAACTGTTGAGGGCAAGCATAGAACCTGAATGTGTTTCCCATTCGTGTATTTGTAGCGGGGTAGGGACGGTACTCTTCAATGAAAACCAATGCCTGCTGGGGTGTGAGCTGGGACTTGTGCCACAAGTTGATTGCTCAACGATATATATTTTGTTTTCACCCTGTAATATAATGATGAACAATAATCAAGAAAACAGTCATATCACATCTACATGTGTAATGGTCTAGGAGCTTGACAGTTACTGGTAACATGTATATATCTGTCACAATATACTCAATGTGATAAATATTACTTAAACTGCATCAGTTCCAATAAGACATAAGTAATAAATATATGCAGTTCACAAAAAGGATTATATAGATTATACAGCAGCAAAATTTCACAATAATAATTATGATAGGAAATACATAACTCTCCACATATATTTGTGGCAATAATATACATGAAACAAACACATTAAAAGGATAAAATACCTACCTACTCAGTTGAGTGAGCATTGTCTACATTAACTGATGGTCAAACAGCATGTCCCTTCTATAAGTAATATAACATACCATTAAGTATATTATGCTAAACTATTCTATCATAATAAAACATATCACTCTATGCCATGACAGTTCTGAAATGCATGCTATTGCATAATCATGACAATGGCATAAATAAACCTATATATCTATAAGACAAACCAACAATATATATATAACTTACCAATAAAATAATATGGGACATCAAGTGGCACAAACATGACATGTACTGTAATTGGATGTATATGTCAGGGTAGAGATTGCGATCTGGTAGAATCAGAAATTCTACCAGTAGAGATTGCAATCAGAGTCTCTACTGGTACAATCAGAGATTCTACCAGTACAGTTTCCAATCCAAATGGTAGAAACTCCCTATTTATCTGTGGGCAAACAACAAAGACACTTTCTTTGCTGAACAATAATATGCATTTTATTCAGATATAACACTGTTTCCAGTGAAACTGTGTTTATTTCAGTAAACATGGTAAAGGGGCCATAGAACATAGAACATGATGTATAAGAGATGAGATAAAATAAGATAAAATACCATATAGCATCAATTCAGTTGAGAAATTGTGAACGTTTCTTAAGAGGTAGAAATACACATTTAGCTAGATTATTAAAAAGAGAAGCATTATAAGATGACAACAATTGTACAAATTTATGGAAAGATAGAGAAGTGTAATAACACTTTGGGAGCAGGGCCTGACGAAGATTCTTATAAAAATTACATTCTAAGCAGAAGTGATATTCAGACTCAATAATGGATAATGGATCTTGATTAGCCCATACCAAGCCGAATACCTTAGTTTTTTCTATATTTACCTTTAGCTGCCATTTATCACAATAGTTACTTTACTTATAGAGCCTTTTATAATCCTATAACTGTACTATACACTGCCATGTTGTCAGCAAACAATAACATAAATAACAAAGATGGTGATTATCAAGAACCGTGGTGATTTCAAGCTCTGTCATAATGGATACATGAAAACAAAATGCTATACCAAGAAGACCCTTGTCAGATGGGACCTGAATATAAAAGATTGAAATGTATTTTACATTACTTCTTGTTCATTCACTCTTCTTGTTCATTCATTCTTATATTTGAGTGAAATAACAACCAAAAAGCCGGAAGGTGGGGAAATGACTGGCCAGATATATATTTGGGTGGGGTATTGTCCGGGTGGGGAATGGTAGGTGAGGAATTGACCAGGTGGGGAAATGACTGGCCAGATATATATTTAGGTGGGGTATTGTCCAGATGGTAGGTGAGGAATTGACCAGGTGGGGAAATGACTGGATTCCTGGGAGGACACCATGAACAATTACACCAGTCAGTTACTGGTCAGAGAGGTGAGATCAGAGACATGTTAAGAAGGTGACATGGATCTGACACAACTCTGTTGTGACATATTGTTTTATGTTTATATTCGATATCTTCCATTGAAAAGTGCACACATCAGTGATTATTAATAACAAATAATGTCACATTTATGACGGACCTCAATGTTGCTAATGTCATTCATTGATGGACATAGCTGACATTAGCACTCACAACAAAGTATGAGATTTTCTAAAATAAACATTGATTCTTTTTCAGAAGAAGTCCTCCTTGGGGTACATATAAGCATTAAAATGTCCATTTTAAATCCTACGACAGTTGTAACTATATTTTTAATAAAATATTTACAAAACAAAAAACTCGTTTTGTCTTGTGAGACCACCCCTACAGGGCCCCACCGGACCAACACAGCCAAGAGCAGGTAACTCTCGCCGTCTACCTCGTACCTCACTTTTCATGCTGTCGTTCTGTTGAATAGACCTGCGTGGTGTTCGTTTCGAGTTTGCTCTCCTACCGATACGATGAGTGTAAAAGAGTCTCAATCTGTACGTATGGTTCCTTTCTCTACGACGGGCGTTAGATGGACGCCATATGTGGATATTTTCATTCATCTTTGTTGTAACTTTGCCGTGGGTTCTCTGTTTTCCAGCCATGTGGCAGGCAAAATGGCGGACCGCCACGATCGTGGTTTCCTTGCTATATGTTCTTGGTAGCTTGTAGTAGGGAGTTCATATATTATGTTTGCATATTATATGGTAGGCTTGCCTAAATTCTCTTTCTTTTCAGCTTAATTTGTGGTAAGTCGTTGTTGAGTAATTTTGATAGTGTTCGCTTCAGATCACTCAACTTTACTCTATCACTAGTACACGCAGGGGTGGCTAGCCTTTTTCTGCTTTGCATTGTATGTTTAGTATTTAAATGGCTGTAGCTTGTAGCATTTATATATCGCCTGCAAGCGGATTATTCTTGCTATTACTTGTGTTTATGTGTTTGCTGCTTCACAGTTCCTGCTAGTAACACTGGCGTGGTTCTGTTTGTTGCAGTTTAAGCCCTGTGGGCAAGCAGCTATGCACACTACCGCCACAGGATGGTTATAAAGTGTGCCTCCGTGTTTAGCCGAGGACGCTCCACGACGATCAAGGATGCTCATAATAAACGCCTTTGCGCCAATATTCCTGTTACATTATGTTGTATTATGATACATATTTCATACGTTTACACACAACGTGGCTCATAGGCCGAGGTTGTGTTTTTGTCTGGGTTTCTGCTACCACGCCATTTCTTCCGACACGCAGATTTTATGTTTTTCACTAATCTGCTTCAGGCGGGGATAATATTTGATTAAAGGTTTCTAAGGAAATCCCTTTATCGCTTCCCCGCAAACAATGTTGCTGACTTAAATATGACTCAATTTGCTTCACTATTGCAGCAACATATTCTTCAACATAATGTCAATTCGATGATTGATAGCGATGTCCGGCTCCGTAAGGAGCTCGGCTCGCAAAGTGTTGATCTCGGAAGGTAAGTTCACCAGGTGTCGCCTGTGGTGAAATTCCGCCCGATTGACACGGTGCTGTCTGGGTTCCGCAAGGAGCTCAGCACGCCTGTCGCCGGGGTGGATCGGACGCATCTGGGGGTTGGCTGCGCCCGAGCTCTGGCTCGAGAACGCCCTCCTCCCAGGCAGCTTGATCCTGGCTTCGCTCAGGTGATGGTGTGCCTTCGCACCTTGTGGCGACCTAGCTTCGGGCTCAGGTTCGCCACGGCGCCTGGTGCCGGGCGATGCAGGTTTTGCCCTGTCTTCGCCTGGTGCCCTGACTGGCGGTCGCCTGAGGCGCAGACCAGCTTCGGGGACACCTCGGCGCCTTCGGCACCTTTGTGGCGACCTAGCTTCGGGCTCAGGTTCGATCACACGGCCTGGCGCCCGGCGATGCAGGGTTTCGCCCTGCAGGTTTTGCCCTGGTGCCCTGACTGGCGGTCGCCTAGGCGCCCGACCAGCTCGAGGACACCTCGGCGCCCGCGTGGTCAGTCGGGTTGCCGGGAAACCTGTATATCGGCAGGTTCCTCTAGGGCCCGCTCTGGGTTCCACTGAGCTGCCGATCACCTCGGGCGCCCTAGGTCTACCTGTGTCCTCCAGGGGCAACCTGCATTGCCAGGCTACTCCCTTGTGTCTCGGGGACTGCAGATCGGACTAGCACCGACCTGGGCTTCGCCCCGTACGGAGCAGATCCCCGCGCTGTTAGCTCAGGTCTCGCCTGATGTCTATCGATGCCCTGGCCAAGAGGCCGTTGAGTGTGACGAAGCTGCCGATCACCTCGACGCCGAGGTCTACCGTGCACTTACACCAGGGGAGCCCTGCATTGTCAGGCCACTCCCCATGTTGGGGATCGGGGTTCGAACTCGAACCGCCGACCCGAAAGCACTGGACGATACATACATGTGTATGTATGGGTATTTATATAAGCTATAGGCTATGTTTGACTATATGCTCAGTGTGCTTTTGAGAGTACTTGGGAAACCTGATTTATCAGGCTACTCCCACGTGTCTCGGGATCGGGTTCGGTCTAGAACAGCTGAGCCTCGCTCTGGCGGATTCTCTGAACCCGTGGGTAGCCGACCAGGCTTCGGCACTGGTAGAGGCGCAGATTCCCGACTCCGGTAGTTCAGGTCTCGGCGCCGGTAGTTCAGGTCTCGCCTGATGTCTATCGGCGTATTGACCTAGATGCCATCGAAAGTGTGCCGGTGTGACTGTCACCCGCCGCTCGAGGTCTGTCTGAGTGCTTGTGAAACCTTGATTGTCAGGCTTCTCACATGTGCCTCGGAATCGGGGCTCAGGCTCGTACAGTGGACAAGTCGATTTGAGCTTCGGCTCATTTCGCTACTTTGAACTTACCACTAAGTAGGTTCGTCCCTGAGGGCAAGTGCGAGATAGAATCGCGGCTGTGTTGCCTCAGGTGTTGTCCATGTCGACTACCCGAACCGTTGGAGTTCGCCTCCCGGAGGGAAGGCTGCTTCCAGCACGGCATCCGGGACAAGGCCTCACACTCTCCCTTACATCTGCCGTTCTTTCCCCTTCACAGCTCAACGCTGTATGCTCCACTCGGCGCATCTCTCAGTGCTGCTGAAGGAGCTGGTGGAAAGGGAGAGAGCCGGTGGAATTTTTCGTCGGCGACTCTGGCTGCATCTGACGGGGCAACTCTCATCTGGCTAGGGACTGCATTGTAGCTGTGCCAGTCAAATGATGAGGCGGTTATGGGCATATCGCCGGGACAGTTTCGAGGAATACGGAAGTCTGTTGAGCTTCGTTACTTCCTCAGGTGCCCAGGCATCGGCAAGCGTTAAGTTGCCGACTGCTGGGAGTTACTATATTCTGCCGCAAACACGGCGGGCGACACACTCCTGTGTCGGCTTCCCGGGGAGGCGGCGACAATACCTCGTGCCCAGATCCAGTCTTTGCTGGGCTAGGCAACCAGTGTGGTGGTTTCCAATGGTCAGGAATATGTGGGGTTTGACTCCACTTATTTCATAGTTGCCATTACTTAACGGAATGTTCAGACCCATTCTCATCTGAGAGTGAACAAGTTTATAGAGGTACTGTCCTTCAAGATGGAGACACCGCTTCGGTGATCTCATCTGCCGAGACAGGGGATTGGCGCCGCGTCAATCGACCTGCGGTCGCGTACCTCCTTGTTCCATTGCACCCTGATTTCAAGATTTACCTTCGGTTTCTTGTTTGACGGACGTGCTACCAGTTTAAATTGTGCTCTCCTTAGGCTACATTCACGGTGCCAAGGGTGTTCACCAAATTGAGGTTTATTACAGCTCAGATAGCCAGATCGCAGTGCGGTGTTGTCACCCGCATACATAGGCGACTGACTCATCGTGGTTTCAGATAACTGTTGAGTCTGGGGACCACACGATCAGTTACGAAACTGGGCGGAATTGTCAACCTCACGCAGTCAGATGGACAGGCGTCGAAGCGTCTCTCCGAGGTCCCCACCCTGGAGACACCGTCGCTCTCAGTCCAGCCAGATACATCCCTACCGGGTTAGAGGCGATGTTCTGGGTGACCTGCAGCCTCTTGAGACGAAGTCACAACCTGCACATCAATGTGCTGGAATTGACAGCAGTCAGGTTGGTGTTCGATCCCATGCGCGGGATTGAATTACTCTTCGACCAGACATTCTCACTCTGCAGAGGCGCCACACCGAATCCTCGGATTCACTGGGTGGCTTGGCCTCTGTCGGGTATAACACACGGAATTCCTGCAACCGTTGCAGACACAATTCTGCCTGGGATTGACACCCGTTCAGTGTGTTGATAGGTGGAAGCTGCTGGTGTGCAGATAGGGGATTTCATAATCCCTATTCTGCGGACTTAGTTCGGATATTGGAGTTACTATAACCTCGTTTTGGTTGAGAGCCTTATGACCTCCACCATTGCGGGTACTCCATGGCTATTTCCACGTTTCACACCTCGTTCGATGGTGCTCTGCCTAGGCAGCATCCTCTTATTATCGGCGTCGTAGCTGGCATGAACAGGGTTCGACCGCTTCGTCGGCGACCAGCCCACCTTAAAATTGCCACTTATTCACAATTGGCTGTCTGGCCCTAATTTTTCAAGTATATCGTCTCTCTCACTTCACTTGTTGGCGTGGAAGGCGACTTTACTTGTTGTGGTGAACTCTGGTAGAAGGGTCGGGTATATCCATGCGATTCCCACTGACCCGACACTGACAGTATTTTATACTGATCATGTCCGTGATTCGACTCGGATACCTACCACTCTCAGTCGCGATATTGCTTTCCGCGTGACTGCTCATATCGCACTTCCACTACTACCCAGCCTTCGCGCACGGGGACCAATCTTTCGATTGCTCACCCGTGCCTGTCCTGAAACGAGCGAACAAAAGGGATCCGTCACGGGTACCCATGTGTGCTGTTTGGTGGCGGGAAGACTGGGGAGTCTGCTAGCGCACTTTATCTCGTTGGCTTGTTTCCGTAATTGTATGGTTACAATGATACGGTTTACCTCCCGAGGGTTGAAGGCAGACTGGGTAGGGCAGATGCCGCTTTGTTGACAATACACAGCGGCACTGCTCAATGAAGAGATCGGTTCTGTCGCTCTTTGGAGCCAGCAGAACGCCTTCATTCGCCATTACCAACTTGACACGCATTCTAAGGATCGTGCTCGGTTCGATCTTCGGTTCTCTCCAGTGGAGAGTGACCTGCCACCCTGACCAAGTTAGTAACTGGTCATTGATATCGGTTCTGTGTTCAATGTCGATATATTTCATATCACTACATCGCATTAGCCTTACCATCCTTTTCGGGTTGGGTCGGGTTTGGGTGTACATCGTCCCTTCGTCCCCTTCAAGAGGGCGGGGTCCGTTTTGAGCGCTTTAACCAGTCATATGCTATTAACCGTCTTGCGGCGGAATTGGGTCGCGAACCCCACGGGCACTGTTTGGTATGCCTCTTCGAGCCGCATGTCACATTGACCAGGTTAGTGTAATGGTGAGCCAACATATGTTCGGCTCACGCTTTTAAGCTATTCAGGGGATTTTTGTGCGCTTACAGTTTTTCCCTCTTCCGAGCCTCGGTATTTGGGAGTCTGTGTTGATCAGCTTTGTGGGATGGTGGCCTACACTTACCCTCCTCACACCGAGAGTGTTTGGTGGGGTGTTTTCACTTTCATTACAATGCATGGCGTTTGTACTCGTTCGATTTCCTCAGAAAGTTTTAGCGAGGCTAATAATTTCTCTGGTTTTATCGAGGTCCGGCAAGCCCTCTTCCAAACAGGGGCTGCATTAGAGCATTAGTTTGCAGTACTTATTAGCTTCGACTCCTGGGTTATTGGCTTTGTAGCGTTTAAATTTTTACGCTTTCCCTACCCTTATACCTCTCGCCACGATTGTCTGGCTGGGGCTATATTAGGGTTGGGAGTTGTTTCGGCATGTCCCCATACATTCCTTCCATTGTAATGGTTGGGGGCGGGGTTTTATGTCATTGATATTGAGCCAATTGACATATAAGCTTGGGCTCTCTAGTTCCGCCCGTCTGATTGACATCAGCGGTCAGGTGGCTCGGTGTTTTCTATTTCGTATCGGTTGTAGATTTCACTCCACCACGGGGTTAGTTGTTGCCAGACAGAATGCCACTCCGTCTCAAATATCTTTGGGAGTCTGTCATATGCTTATATGTACCCCAAGGAGGACTTCTTCTGAAAAGAATTATACAAACCTGTAGAGGTTATGAATTCTTTGAAGAAAGTCCTCCTTGGGTAAACCCACCCGCCCCTCATTCTGTCTGACACGTTCAGCATGAAAAGTGAGGTACGAGGTAGACGGCGAGAGTTACCTGCTCTTGGCTGTGTTGGTCCGGTGGGGCCCTGTAGGGGTGGTCTCACAAGACAAAACGAGTTTTTTGTTCTGTAAATATTTTATTAAAAATATAGTTACAACTGTCGTAGGATTTAAAATGGACATTTTAATGCTTATATGTACCCCAAGGAGGACTTTCTTCAAAGAATTCATAACCTCTACAGGTTTGTATAAATTTTTATTTTCTTTAATTTTAGAGTTACATTTATTTACAGTAACAATCATAAATGAAAACAAAGCAACAATGTTTTATTTTCATTTTGTTTGTAAACATCAAGCTGGACAAACAGTGTGCACTTTTCAATGGAAGATGTCATTCTACAATATACAAAAATAATTTTTGTTTTTCTATATATTTCACTTAGATTTCAATCTCTACTAGTAGGATCAGATTTGAGCTTCTACTGGTAGAGATTGCGATTGTATAGGTTATTCTATATAATCAGAGTTTCTACTGGTAGAGACTCCGATTGCAATCTCTACTGGTAGAATCTCCGATGCTACCAGATCGCAATCTCTACCCTGACGTATACAACATGGCTGACAAAGATGGCTGCCCAGCAGGCACAACTGCTTATGTGTCGCCTGACCTCATGTATTACTGATAAACTTTACATGATAATCTTTATGCCTTAAAAAATGAAATCATGCCTATAAACATTATTTTACACTAATCCTAAAACACATTCATACCTTCACATAACGCAATATTATAACCTTATACTTAAATAGTAGATCCTATATAATTTTGTTATAATTAAGTTCACTAACCTTAAACAGAGAGTAGTTATAGACCAAAAGGAGAAATCAGACATCCATCAGAAATCTAGGTGCCTTTCTTGTGCAGTGTATGTGGTAGACTAATTCAAAGTGCTGATGTTAGTGAAGAAGAAAACAGACAAAGTTAAACTGACCAATCAGAGATCAAGGAGTAGCTTGCCCTTTGAATGAAGAACAAAAGAACGCCCTGCTCTCCCACAATAATACAATAGAGCCCAGGTCCAGCTTGGGGCAATCAAGCTTGAGACAAATACCATACATACTCTTAATAAAAACCTAATCCAATAAAACTACCACACCCAAACTGTTTAAAAACAATACTGTATTTTCACAAATAAATAAAATGTAATAATATAAGACACTGCCACTTATTTAACATAAAGTTAGTGTACCGGTACATGCAAGAGTTCATTCAAAACCTTTAGAGGGCATGGTCGAAGTGGAACATGTGTGCCGGTTATGACCCATTTTGTATTTTTGGGTGTGTATTTAATAACTGAAAAACCCTACACTATGACGATGTCATCATGAAACTGATAATGTCAACCCAAATACAGAGACTTGTCTTGAGATGTTTGTAGGGACATGAGCCCTATAGGGACTCTGGAGTCTGAATTGGTCCCAAGTGCTTGTGGTAGGTGTTAACTAATATTGATCAGCTGGTGAAACTGGTTGGCTTGGTGTCTTTGTGACCTGATTTTGTGGATCGCTGAACATGCTTTTGGTGGGTGATTGGCCGGGTATTGATTTGACTGCCACAATGTTGCTAACAAAAGTCAACTGTTACTGCATTCACTCTTGTCACATGTTTTCTGCCTTTTCATTATCTAGGAAGCGACATCACAGATATATACTCTTGTGGAGGCTATCCAACCTGGGTCAGTAGCTGCATCACATGACCTGTTTGTTGGAGACTGGATACAGTCCATCAACCGGCAACCTCTGCAGAGGCGGGACGAGGTAACAGTTTCAGTACTTTTGTCCATCTATTATGGGCTAGCATTTAGACAATTTTAAAGTCTGTAAGTTGCAAACCCCAAATATCCATTGCTTTAGCTACATAGGCAGTGGTATGGAATATATTGCACTTCAGAGAATGAGGTTATGAGGCACTGTAAACTGTGGTAAACCTGGACACTGCTCTTCACACAGACAGTGTGGAATTTCTTTTCTTTTTTCTAAAATCTGTTTGTTATTATTTGGCTGAAGGTTTATGAAATCACAAAAAGTATCATTATGCATCTTTTTTCAATGTATATTTGTGACAGGCTCATCGGGCCCAGTTTGATGATCTGACAGAAGTGCGCTTGGTCATCCAGAGGCCAGAGGGCATCCTACAGAAGGCACAGGAACATGCTGACAAGATCATGAAGCAGCATCAGCAGCAGAAGCAAAAAATGACCCCTCTAATGATGCCCCAAAGACGAGGTGTATCAGATACCAACTTCACCCCAAGTCCTGGATTGTCTATGTACCCAAACAGTCGATCTGTTCTCACTAATGTCAGCCCAGTGTGGGTGGGACCGGCAGGGCAGCAGGATCCTGTGGAGAGGGTTATGTACTGGAGACATTCAGAGAAACACACTAATGATAAGCATGGGATGTCAGCAAGTAGTCCGATCTGTGAACCCCAACTGAGAGGAGTTCCCAGTCCACGCAGTCTAGAAGTCTGGTGCAAGAATTGCGGGACTGAGTCTCCCTCCAACATTAGTCATCCAAGCCCACCACACTCACCTGAAGACAACTGTAATCCTTTGTATCACCAAGGAAGCAGCAGTCCAACTTCACCCACAGATGGAATAGTTCCTTGCTCAAGAGTATTCATATGTGGGAATGCAGCCAATCATCTGGCTAACATGCTCATGTCTGGAAGTCCCGCTAGCACTACAGTAATGCAGGACACACATACACAGCTGGTGAAACTTTCCTTGAAGAAGTTTGACAGTAGAAAAGTGTCAGTAGACATATGGCAACAGCGTAGAAGTGTACCGAGAGACCAGCATAGGGTGTTGAATGGGACAGGCTACTTCAGCACTTCCAGCTCCAGTGGCTGTGTGCAGTGTGGAGGAGATGTTGCCTGTGTCAATGTGGAACTGTTTGTAGTTCAGGATGATAATTTCTTCCATCACAGCAGTCACTATCTCTTCACAAAAGATTGCCTTTTTATAATTGCATTTGATGCACAGAAAATTCTCACCAACATGTCTACTGATATTGCTCGTCTGGAACAACTGCTGCATAGTATTCAGAGTTATGTAGGGAACATGACTCACATTTCTGTGTATGGCATCTTCAGCCTAGATGATGACGAGGACAAAGGGGATGAAGTGCGCACAATGTTTTATGCCAATGATAGACAACATGGAAAATACTCTGTCTCAATCCCTCATATAGTGTTTGTTGATCGATCCAACGTTCAGGAGACAACAGGTGAACTGTGCACCAAGATGATGAAGCATGCTTTATCCTATGGCCCGAAGTGCGCTCAAGAACTCAGCATGTGTCTGAAGCTCTGTCCAGCATGGAGCACGAGTCCCGCACTGTGTGGCAGGCAGATGAACTCAGACAACAAATCTTTGGACATTATCCACATTACAAAGACTTGATACTGCAAGCTGATGTTGTTGCGGAGCTGGAGCAGATGGGATGCCTACAACTATTAACAGGTATTAGGACTTATATTTGAGTATTGATTCTGCATGTTGTACGTTTCAGTAAACCTACTGACAAAGTTCCTTTAAAGTTTATGTACCACTAATCACTGCATGTAAGTTTTCATGCTTTCTTGGGCTTGATGTCATCTTACATGTGGAGAATGTAGCTCTCTATCAACTTCATGTCTTATACTTTGAACTATGGTTAGCTATTCACTGGCTTGCCTATTAGTAACAGTTTTGACAGCTTGAAGATGTTAAGATATCCATCATAGTATGAACTTTTGCTTGTTCCAAGCAATGAATCTTGATTTTTCCTGACTGAGAACAATTTGAAATTGACCAATTTTCTTCAACATTTTCTGAATCATTGTGTGGTCAAAGAATACCAGCATGTAACATTGATATATTGGTTTCTATTTGAATCATTTCTGATGTGTTCATCTCCGGTGTAAAATATATGACCCTGCTTCTTGTTGTTCCAGGGAAGTCCAGTGGATCCCCAAAGGCTGTCTCACTACAGGCTATGTTTGTGCATCCTGTCTCTGTGTATTATCGCTTAGTACGCATGTGCATTGACAGTAAGGATGTCCTTGATGGAGAGCTGATGTTCCACCTGTCCATGAGAGGAGTATTACTGCAGAGTGAACTGTTCATGTTACTACAGGACATTGTCCCCGATGTGGAAAGATTCACTCAGTATCTAAAGACCCAGGGCATTGTCTATGATATAGGTTGGTGCTCCCATCACACCAGATCCCATGTTCTATAGCACCCTATCCCCAGTATTCTCCAGTATCTTCATGAGATGTGGCGTGAGTGAACGTGTCAACAGGTCAGGTGATATGAAGAGACAAGCCTTCTGTTATCAAATGAATACAGTATCATATCACTTTATGGACTGTCACATGATGGGGGCAGATCTTGTCTGGCCTACCACCATGGCAGGCCAAGAGTTAACTAATGTTTAGGTTACCTTGTCACACTGACTGTAGCTACTGAGTAGGGACAGATCTTGTCTGGCCTACCACCATGGCAGGCCAAGAGTTAACTAATGTTTGAGTCAGATACTCATTAAATATTCAGTCATTCTTCCTTCTGGTATTACAATATGATTTCATGTCATGCTTTGCTTCAGGTCCGTCAGAGATTTGCCAAGGAAATGATCGAAATATTTTCATCCCCTATTTCCTTGAAGAGCTGACAGCAGGAAGCCACAAGCTGACGGTCAGCAACATCTGTCTGCTGGTAGTGTTTGGTGGGACCACACCATGGACTATATTCTACAAACTGATGGCTGCAATTGGACAACATCAAGAATGTGTTCAAATGAAATTCCTGAGATCAGGGCTCTGTGCCATCAGTCTCTGGAATCTCTCACTGAAGCTTCTGTTTGACAATATGAAGGATACCATTGTGATCACCGTTGACAGGTTAGTGTTTGTTTATCTTTTAGTGTTGGTTTATCTGTTAGTGTTGGTTTATCTGTTAGAGTTGGTTTATCTGTTAGTGTTAGTGTTGGTTTATCTGTTAGTGTTGGTTTATCTCTTAGTTTATCTGTTAGTGTTAGTGTTGGTTTATCTGTTAGTGTTGATTTATCTGTTAGTGCTTGTTTATCTCTTAGTGTTGGTTTATCTCTTAGTGTTGGTTTATCTCTTAGTGTTGGTTTATCTGTTAGAGTTGGTTTATCTGTTAGTGTTAGTGTTGGTTTATCTGCTAGTGTTGGTTTATCTGTTAGTGTTATGAGTTTGTTTTGACATTTATCTGCTGATTGATTGATTTGATTTAAACATATTTTATTCACAAATGTGAAAGGGATTGGGGACAAGTAATCCAACTTAAAATACCCGCTCCCTAGTTATCTGCTGTTGACTGAACATTGAAGATGTTGGTGTGCGTTCATGTTTCAGGGGCTGCCTGTCGGGGAAGGAGATGGTGCTTATGCAGTTGTTTCAACAGTTGCTGGCCCATGTAGTGCCCCCTGACCTCCATTACATTCTGGGCCCTCCTTGTCCACTGCAGGAGTGTCCTCCTCACATCCAGGGTCATGTTGTCAATCTGGCCACGCCCACCATCAGATGTGGTCATGTGTGTCTTAACGATTATCCCAACATTAAGAAGTGGATAGTGTCAGAGAGTCAGCAGGTTATTATGCAACTATTATGTTATCAGGTGCAATACCAACCTCCCTCCAGTAACATCCAGCACCAACCTCCCTCCAGTAACATCCAGCACCAACCTCAGCACCAACCTCCCTCCAGTAACATCCAACACCAACCTCCCTCCAGTAACATCCAACACCAACCTCCCTCCAGTAACATCCAGCACCAACCTCCCTCCAGTAACATCCAGCACCAACCTCCCTCCAGTAACATCCAGCACCAACCTCCTCCAGTAACATCCAGCACCAACCTCCTCCAGTAACATCCAGCACCAACCTCCCTCCAGTAACATCCAGCACCAACCTCCTCCAGTAACATCCAGCACCAACCTCCTCCAGTAACATCCAGCACCAACCTCCCTCCAGTAACATCCAGCACCAACCTCCTCCAGTAACATCCAGCACCAACCTCCTCCAGTAACATCCAGCACCAACCTCCTCCAGTAACATCCAGCACCAACCTCCCTCCAGTAACATCCAGCACCAACCTCCCTCCAGTAACATCCAGCACCAACCTCCCTCCAGTAACATCCAGCACCAACCTCCTCCAGTAACATCCAGCACCAACCTCCCTCCAGTAACATCCAGCACCAACCTCCCTCCAGTAACATCCAGCACCAACCTCCCTCCAGTAACATCCAGCACCAACCTCCTCCAGTAACATCCAGCACCAACCTCCCTCCAGTAACATCCAGCACCAACCTCCTCCAGTAACATCCAGCACCAACCTCCCTCCAGTAACATCCAGCACCAACCTCCCTCCAGTAACATCCAGCACCAACCTCCTCCAGTAACATCCAGCACCAACCTCCCTCCAGTAACATCCAGCACCAACCTCCCTCCAGTAACATCCAGCACCAACCTCCCTCCAGTAACATCCAGCACCAACCTCCCTCCAGTAACATCCAGCACCAACCTCCCTCCAGTAACATCCAGCACCAACCTCCTCCAGTAACATCCAGCACCAACCTCCCTCCAGTAACATCCAGCACCAACCTCCCTCCAGTAACATCCAGCACCAACCTCCCTCCAGTAACATCCAGCACCAACCTCCTCCAGTAACATCCAGCACCAACCTCCCTCCAGTAACATCCAGCACCAGCCTCCCTCCAGTAACATCCAGCACCAACCTCCTCCAGTAACATCCAGCACCAACCTCCTCCCTCCAGCACCAACCTCCCTCCAGTAACATCCAGCACCAACCTCCTCCTCCAGTAACATCCAGCACCAACCTCCCTCCAGTAACATCCAGCACCAACCTCCCTCCAGTAACATCCAACACCAACCTCCCTCCAGTAACATCCAGCACCAACCTCCCTCCAGTAACATCCAGCACCAACCTCCCTCCAGTAACATCCAACACCAACCTCCCTCCAGTAACATCCAGCACCAACCTCCCTCCAGTAACATCCAACACCAACCTCCCTCCAGTAACATCCAGCACCAACCTCCCTCCAGTAACATCCAGCACCAACCTCCCTCCAGTAACATCCAGCACCAACCTCCCTCCAGTAACATCCAACACCAACCTCCCTCCAGTAACATCCAGCACCAACCTTCCTTCAGTAACCTCCACCCTACACCATGCCTTATATAGGTCATCATTGTGATATGATATCCTACACCATGCCCTAAATAGCTTGTCACTCTGACACCCTACACCATGCCTTATATAGGTCGCCATGGTGATATGATATCCTACACCATGCCCCTTATAGGTTGTCATGATACCCTACACCATGCTTGGTATAGGTCGCCATGGTTATATGATATCCTACACCATGCCCTAAATAGCTTGTCACTCTGATACCCTACACCTTGCCTTATATAGGTTGCCATGGTTATATGATATCCTACACCATGCCCTAAATAGCTTGTCACTCTGATACCCTACACCTTGCTTTATATAGGTCGCCATGGTTATATGATATCCCACACCATGCCCTAAATAACTTGTCACTCTGATACCCTACACCTTGCCTTATATAGAGTGCCATGGTTATATGATATCCTACACCATGCCATGGTCTGATATGATATGCCATGGTTATATGATATCCTACACCATGCCCTAAATAACTTGTCACTCTGATACCCTACACCTTGCTTTATATAGGTCGCCATGGTTATATGATATCCTACACCATGCCCTAAATAGCTTGTCACTCTGATACCCTACACCTTGCCTTATATAGGTCGCCATGGTTATATGATATCCTACACCATGCCCTAAATAGCTTGTCACTCTGATACCCTACACCTTGCCTTATATAGGTCGCCATGGTGATATGATATCCTACACCATGCCCTAAATAGCTTGTCACTCTGATACCCTACACCTTGCCTTATATGAGTGCAAGCCATGGTGATATGATATCCTACACCATGCCCTAAATAGCTTGTCACATGGTTAGGTATGATATGATATCCTACACCATGCCCTGAATAACTTGTCACTCTGATACCCTACACCTTGCTTTATATAGGTCGCCATGGTGATATGATATCCTACACCATGCCCTAAATAACTTGTCACTCTGATACCCTACACCTTGCCTTATTTTGTCTCCATTGTGACCACCGCTCTGAAATCCCATATTTCAGAGTAATGTATGATGTATGATTTAGCATGTACAACTGGAATACATATTTAGATATAATATATAATTATTTCAATATTTGTGGCACAAAAACCCAGCAGAAAGAGTTGTCACTCATAATCTGTACTTTTTGTCTTGATTCTCTCAGAGTGACAGCACAAGTGTCAAGCATGGGCAGAAAACTTCATGCCTCTCACAGAACATTCTGAAGCTTCCACCAAGTGTATTTCAGGAGATCGCCAACAAACTTATGATACCTCATGGCAGAGACTGGCGTCACCTGGCAGGTGGGTGTTCACATTTTTTCATATCTTTCCCTGAGCCTTTCAGTACACTAACTGTGTGATGTTAATTAAAAAATGGACGTTCACTTCAGAGCTTGCAACAATGTTCACACTGACCCTCACTCTATGACAATTCATACCACAATGAACTCACACAAAGTGAAAGTCTGTTCTTATGCTCTTATACCCCACTATGTTATACTTAACAATAATAATAATAATAGATAGTCCAATTATTTGGCGCCAACTCCATACACTATGTGTGTGCTCATAGTGCTACAAATATACTATAATATTAATTTAAACTCAATGTGAACACAAACACAAGGCAGTAGATTTTAGGGATGACTGTCGGAAGAGATATGTATTTAGCTGGGACTTGAAAAGCGACAGCGTTTAGAGTTCTTTTGAGTTCAGTTGGGAGTATGTTCTTTGGCCAAATCGTTTCAAGTTAGTCCTCAGAATGTGGAAGACATGCATTGATGTAATGGGATGTAATACACAATTTCATTTCGGATGTTACAGCCATCCAACAGCCAACTATATTGTGGAATAAGGAGATGTTACGTCAGTGTATCTATGCTCAAAATGCTCCACAGGAACATCGTTTGTAGATTTGGGTATCACAAACTGTTTCAAAGTTGTTGCATGTAGTCAGCTAAGTCTTCTGCTGCTCCTTGGTGGAAGTGTTAACTTGGGAAAACTTTATGGTGAGCACACTTGTTACCAACAATCAACTTCGTTACTAGTTGTCAAGGTCTTTGTTCATACGACTGACTAACTTACTCACTTTCACAGGTCTCCTTGGCAAGACATCTGAAGAGGTGATGATATATGAGATTATGCTGCAGGGGAATAGCCGGCTGCCATCAGAACAGCTTCTCATAGACTGGAACCAAATGGAACAAGGAAGCATTCGGCAGCTTATAGCTCACTTAACTGAAATGGAGCGATTTGATGTTCGCAAGATCATAACTGATCACCTAGAAATTGATATGCAGGATTGACATCTTCCTAACCACTTCAGGATAAACAGCCATCTCAACATGAAACAAGGTCGGGAGCAGGACCGCAATATTCTACAGCCAGTTTTCATGATGTTAAGCTCTGTGACTGTTGGTTCATTGGTTGAGTGCATGTCAGGGTCACCTTGTCCTCTCAGCTGAGCATTGAACCATGGTGGATTTGAGCTACAGGAACACTTCATCCTTTTTATCACTGGGTGACCTGCAGATTTTTAGTTAGTATGGAGAGTTGACTTCGTAATCAGTATATAAGAAATCCGTGATGGCTCAAAGCTATTTGAAATCCTGTGTGTTCTGACAAATGTTAATAGTGCATTTCTTCATATTGGCATGAAAGTTTAGCTTTCATGAGGCTTAAAAGAAAATAGTCTTGATTCTCGGACACAACCAAATAATAACAAAGTCTGTCGTTCAATTTGTTTCTATTTTAATTTTCCAAAACAAATTTGATAAATATGCCACATTTTGAACACATAATCCTTGCAGTGAAATGTTGCAATACTATGAATAAGGACATCCAAAATATAGGTGCAGCTCCTTCCCTTTGCATACACACTCGTTAACTGTGCCTCTCGTGTTATGTTAATGGCAGCTATAGCTTCTTATACTGTTGTTCTTGGTCAATGACAATATGAAATTTCCGACAAAACATCATTAGAAATGCAGTGTGTAATGAATGCCAGACCTATTCATGCATGGAAATTAAGATTTATGTGTGTATTTGCCTCTTGCAAAAGCTAGACACTGCAGTCAGCTGTTCAGATCTGAAGGTGATTTAGTTATGAAGATAATTTTCATGGCCAAAATCATAATTCAAACAAAAGGGAAACAAATTAGGATGCAGTGGTAGGCAGACGTTGTATCTCTTACAACTAACAGTTTGTTTCAAGTAGAGTCAATGGTGAGATGGTGTGATTTGCCCTTCTGCTGACACATGATTTCACTAAAATTAATGTTAAGAATATTGAATGAAATATTGAATATGGAAAGATAAGGAAGTGACAGGACGAACATGGGTACTCCATTTCAGACTTGTTGACATTTTATTTCTGGATATTTTGTTCTTCCGATGTCTTGTCTATGTATTGAGAAACAAATTTTAAGCTTATACAAGTGTGTTATGCACAAACTGGTAGTCAAATGGTAGTTAAAGACCCTAGAATACATTGTAAATTTTTTAATCTGTTTGATATTAAAAGCAATATGTGTATTTTGTGGTATTTTCATGAGTACAATTTAAGTATTCATTGTTTCATGTTTTAGTTGTACTATAGTTTAAAGAAAATCATAATACTTCTCTGGATATTAAAACAAATTGGCAAAGGTGATCATAAAAACGTGTGCATCTGCTGTTAAAACACACAAAGGTGCTAAGGTGTGCTAAGGTGACCGTAATTTCCATACTTTAACATAGACTTAGCGTTAAGATTGTTTTGTACAACTGGTTATAGATTAAGATGTTATAACCTGAAGACAGCTGAAATGCAGAATTTCTGGTGCTGATCATGTAGTTTCATGAACAATATTAATGATAACCATTGTTTGATTTTAAAATTGTATGGAGATTGGCTTTATTCATTCATTGTGATAAATATAAATATCCTTCTCAATATGTTATATATGTAACAACAGCAACTGTTCATACACGGGTTCGAATACCCACATGGGTACAATGTGTGAAGCCCATTTCTGGTGTCCCCCGCCGTGATGTTGCTGGAATATTGCTAAAAGCGGCGTAAAACCAAACTCAGTCAGTCAGTCAGTCATACACATTTGTATCTTACTAAGACCATCATTTTGTTGTGACCATCATCATGACTATCAGCATCAGTTGCTGTGTGATTCTTGCTTCTTATGTGTTTGTATTTAACTACTTGAAAACAGCTATGGATATGTTTTGTTTATCTCATTGAGATCTTGACTTGGTTTTGTTTGGTTGTTATGTCAAAACATGGCAACATTTTAATCAGAATGGCATCACAGATTTAACATTATGTGGATATATTATGACACATTCTTGTTAATGTTGGTATTTTATTTATCTGGTATCCATCTTGTCAAGCAGAAAAGCACATTTTTACATTGGATTTTGATAAAAACTTATGCAATTCCTTTTAACAATGTTTTTGAACTGTTTAGACATCAAATGAGTTTGTATCTGTTTTCAGACATCAAGTAAGTGTATGTTATACAGATATCAGCTATACATAGAGAATACTACACGAGGTCTCATTACATACGAATTATACGAAACGAGTGTCCTTCCTATGGTATCTGACCGAGTGAAAGCGAACAACATATTCCTAAAATTCTCAATAATTTCTGGTCATACTATATATTATTACTCATGTTAAAAGAAATGTAATGGATGTAAAAAGTTGGTTTACGTGCGACTTGAATCTAGTTTGAAAAGAGTTTGCAGTTTTGTTTTTCATTTTCTTTGAACTACATGTATGTTCCTTTTGGTAAATGCTACTCAGTGTGACAAACTGAACCATGTTTAAATGACACCCTTGTGCCTCAGTTAGGGTTTAAATAATGCGAGCCTGGTTGCAAATGTCCTAGGATGATAGGTCTTGCTTTTGAGTAGGTCCAGTAGTTGTCATATATAAAAGAAATCACTCCATTCCTTGTGACTTCAATTGTTTGGAATGTGATGTGGGTTGTTCAGTTAATATTTCTCTTGATTGAAGATTTACTGTCAAGCAGTAGATGCATGTTTTCATTTATTACACATTATGGTCAGCAGACTTGTTTTGGCCTACCCTTGATCTGACCCCAAGAAACTGTGCTGTGTAACTAACAATAACTGGAATATTGTTCAACTACTCTGTGTAAATAAAACAGAGGACAGTCAAAAAGTGCTTGTTGAGTACACCTTTGTAATGTCCAAAGCCTCATATATGTATATTGATAGCTGCATGACAGTTTGTTAGAAAAGTTAGCCAGATTCCATTGATCATTGATGACTTGTTACTGAAGATAATGTATTGTTTAAGGGCAGAGTTATAAAGTGTGTTATCTGATTGTTGATTTTAAACTGTTAATAAACTAATTTTCTACTAGACTGTAATATGTTGTTGTTTGTGGTTTCGTTAATTGAGTAGTTTCTTTGTTCCTTCTGCATGGACAAGTTTGACAAAGGCATTGTCAGCTATAGTTGTATACTCTTCTCACACCTGCTGGGCAGCTTGTATTTGGTGTCTTGAAAACAGAACTATATTTTCAAAATTAAGAGTAATATGTTTGGTAAATAGATTTCTTTGGCTAGATTTCTCTACAGTTGCTAACATCTGAAGGGATGGTGTAAATCCAGCAAGGGTCCATGCAGGAAGCCAAAGCATCTGTACGTCCGCATGGTCACTTGTGCATGTATGGTGATCTACCTTTATAGTCTGTTTGCAGTGAAAACGTACTGATGAATTTCACTTTAAACTAAAAAGTAAATCGAATAAGGTGAAATAAGATTGCGAATCCAAATAATTTTACCTTGCCAATTGAACATTTAAATCTCAGTATTTTATTCAACTTAGGACAAAAGATGTTTAACAACCAATCATATATTCAAATCGCTATAATAGGTTTGCATTACAATGTTCAGTTGGCAAGGTAAAATTATGAGGATTTGCAATCTGAATTTCAATGTCTTCGATTTACTTTTTTGTTTAAACTGAAATTCATCTGTATGTTGTGATCTATAGCCTGTTTCTGTATTCTATAGTTCTCAATAGTTAAAAGTTTTAGATTTATATTCTAGTTTTACATGTATATTCTAATTGTTTTTAATGTCCTTCGTTCACAGATTTTTATAATTATGACTTTATGCATTATGAATGTATAACTTGTTTTTGTCACAATATGGAAGAAATACAGACTTAATATTTTCGCTCACTCACTCACTCCATGTGTGGACAATTGTTATGATGTTGTATGGATGGAGTGTGTGGCCTCACTTCATTGTTATTTACTCCTGAAGAAAAAACTATACACGTCAAACTCAGATAAGCAGTCTTTATTTGTGAAGAAGGAAACAACACAACAGCATACACCCTAACACTCTGTACAGGTAATAGTGTACACCAGCAGTGGAATGATGTATACATAACTCCCTGCTGTGATGCTCCTGTAGTAGGAACAAAATATACATTAGCTTGTTCATTCGATTCAACTGAGCTTTATTGTAATACATGTGAGCAATTGTTACACAGTCCACTTCCATCGCATAAGGCAATGTGTCTGGGGATACATCCCCACAGTGCTTCTAGCTTCATGATAAAATACACAATTCATAGATGTGTCAGTAATATTCAAACCAGGATTTTGTCAGATCTGGTTCCATAATGATATGCAAACACAGTTGTGTACATGTAGTTAGACCAATGGATGAATTATATAAATGTTACATGAAATACATGATGTTTACAAAGTATACACTACACTCAGGAACTGAGTTGAGATGTCAGGTGTATTTGGGGCATAGATCAGGGGTTGTGTTACACTGAACTTTCTCAACACAGAGATGTGCTGCATGTTTTTAAGCAATGTTGGTTGTCAATAGATGATCAAGTCTGTTGCTGTGATGCACAACTAAAGTAATGTCGGAAATGGAAAAAAAACACGTTTTTGACATATATATCTACAATTTATGAAGTTAAAATGTGAAAGTGTGAAATATCTGTGAAACTAAGTTCAGCCTAACTACAGTCTCGGTGGTAGGGAGATAGGAAACGTAAAAAAAGGACTTTACTGAGGAGAGATTAGTGCGGAAATGAGCAATGCAGGTTTTTTCTAAGTCCAAAGCAGCTTATTTAAGCTTTTCTATGGGTATCATATTCTTTTACATATCTCAACATAAATGTTATGAAAGACACGTAAGATGATAATCAATAGATGAGATAAAATATCTTTGAGATGACCCCTTATGCCTGTAGGCAGCACGTGCATTTCATGCCAGGTGAGTCGATGGTCCGTCATCATACCTGGCTCAGGGGCCTAAATTGCCATCTATAGTCTGATCTATTGTTTTCAGCAGCTATTCATATTTTTTTAAAGTTTTGCACTATTTTACAAGTAAACATACACTACTAGATATCTTACAACACATCCCACTAAACGCCCAGTTAGGCCGATGTGGGTTATTTCAACATAGGCTACTTGCAGGCGTGCTGCCTACAGGCATAAGGGGTCATCTCACAGATATTTTATCTGATACAGAGTAACAGCCTGAAAAACAGTGTTTTCTCTTTCCGACAGTACTTTAGTGGTGTACATCATCACATCACATCAACCATCTTTCCATTCAGAGTAATCTTAAAAATGGAGATGGAGTTTTGTTTTTGAGACCCCTTTGTCATAATATCTGTAATGGCCTGTAATGTAAATAATATATATATATACATAAATATATATCTATACATACATAATATATATATACATATATATATATATATATATATATATATATATATATATATATACACACATATATATATCATATATATATATATATATATATATATATATATATATATATATATAAGAAGTTTCTGAAATAATCACACGACACGGATATCTCCCTGAAGATAAAAGTGAAACATGTTGTCCCTATTATGACGTCACAATATATATGTAATGACGTCATACTGTAACCGCTACAATCTCCCTGAAGAGTAAAGAACGAAACATGTTGGAGAAAACGGCATTCTGTTTTTATTTATCTATATATATATATATATATATATATATATATATATATATATATATACTTAATACAAGCAGAATGTTTTGATAGACATGGATAACATTCTGCTCTATGGCAGGTCATTCAGTTAAAAAAAATCACACAATTCATTTTCTGCTCCTTTCAAGTGAGTGCTATGGTACTGTTTGTGGGAATACTAGCCTTCTTTGTTTGGTTGTTCTATTACCCTCACATCCTCCAGTTTGAGCTGTTTTTAGTAGGACTGACACAAAGTTTTCTTACCCTAATAAGTACCTCCAGTTGACAAATATATTTATATAAAGTAGGAGTAGAAAGTTGTAATGGCAGTAGAAACAGGGTTAGAAAATGATCTTTATTACAACGCATTAGGAATATGTTTTCTGGATTGGACACCTAGCCAACACATGCAGTTTTGAGTCATATCTGCATACCCTCAATAGACCGATTGTATTGCATTAGTGACCATTAGTAACAGATGGACTGACATATTCTGTTGGCATATCTTAACAGACAGATGAGCATGTGAAACTATGCTCCCTCTCCAACACCTCCATATGGAAGTATACAAAATCATTGAAAGCAGGAGAGAGAACATATTCAGTCTTGGCATGTCATGAACTGAATGATCACTTTCAGACAGACTGACAGACAGACAGACATTTAATTCAGTAACAGGCCACTGGCCCAAAATACACTCATAAGTATGATAAGAAGTTACATGCGTTTGACATAAAAACATTAGAATCTCTTATTTTCCCAACATTATATACGAATAGGCATACATATTTATAACATTTGTGTTTGTTGAAGTAATTATGTTTATAAAACTGTTGTGAAATAGGAACACTTTCAAGACTGACCATAACCCAAATTTCTGCATCTGGACACGAGATATAGTGTTTCTGCCAGGTCCACCTGTTCTTGTCATTGTAGGGCATGTGGTGATGGACACACACAAGTTAAGAAGGTCCACCTGTTCTTGTCATTGTAGGGCATGTGTTGATGGACACACACAAGTTAAGAAGGTCCACCTGTTCTTGTCATTGTAGGGCATGTGTTGATGGACACACACAAGTTAAGAAGGTCCACCTGTTCTTGTCATTGTAGGGCATGTGTTGATGGATAACACAAGTTAAGAAGGTCCACCTGTTCTTGTCATTGTAGGGCATGTGTTGATGGACACACACAAGTTAAGAAGGTCCACCTGTTCTTGTCATTGTAAGACATGTGTTGATGGACACACACAAATTGAGAAGGTCCACCTGTTCTTGTCATTGTAGGGCATGTGTTGATGGACACACACAAGTTAAGAAGGTCCACCTGTTCTTGTCATTGTAGGGCATGTGTTGATGGACACACACAAGTTAAGAAGGTCCACCTGTTCTTGTCATTGTAGGGCATGTGATGATGGACACACACAAGTTAAGAAGGTCCACCTGTTCTTGTCATTGTAGGGCATGTGTTGATGGACACACACAAGTTAAGAAGGTCCACCTGTTCTTGTCATTGTAGGGCATGTGGTGATGGACAGACACGAGTTAAGAAGGTCCACCTGGTTTTGTCATTGTAGGGCATGTGTTGATGGACACACACAAGTTGAGAAGGTCCACCTGTTCTTGTCATTGTAGGGCATGTGTTGATGGACACACACAAGTTAAGAAGGTCCACCTGGTTTTGTCATTGTAGGGCATGTGTTGATGGACACACACAAGTTGAGAAAGTCCACCTGTTCTTGTCATTATAGGTCATGTGTTGATGGACACACACAAGTTGAGGAGGTCCACCTGTTCTTGTCATTGTAGGGCATGTGATGATGGACACACACAAGTTAAGGAGGTCCACCTGTTCTTGTCATTATAGGGCATGTGTTGATGGACACACACAAGTTGAGGAGGTCCACCTGTTCTTGTCATTGTAGGGCATGTGTTGATGGACACACACAAGTTGAGAAGGTCCACCTGTTCTTGTCATTATAGGGCATGTGTTGATGGACACACACAAGTTAAGAAGGTCCACCTGGTTTTGTCATTGTAGGGCATGTGATGATGGACACACACAAGTTAAGGAGGTCCACCTGTTCTTGTCATTATAGGGCATGTGTTGATGGACACACACAAGTTGAGGAGGTCCACCTGTTCTTGTCATTGTAGGGCATGTGTTGATGGACACACACAAGTTGAGAAGGTCCACCTGTTCTTGTCATTATAGGGCATGTGTTGATGGACACACACAAGTTAAGAAGGTCCACCTGGTTTTGTCATTGTAGGGCATGTGTTGATGGACACACACAAGTTGAGAAAGTCCACCTGTTCTTGTCATTATAGGGCATGTGTTGATGGACACACACAAGTTGAGGAGGTCCACCTGTTCTTGTCATTGTAGGGCATGTGATGATGGACACACACAAGTTAAGGAGGTCCACCTGTTCTTGTCATTATAGGGCATGTGTTGATGGACACATACAAGTTGAGGAGGTCCACCTGTTCTTGTCATTGTAGGGCATGTGTTGATGGACACACACAAGTTAAGAGGGTCCACCTGTTCTTGTCATTGTAGGGCATGTGTTGATGGACACACACAAGTTGAGGAGGTCCACCTGTTCTTGTAATTGTAGGGCATGTGATGATAGATGCAGGATGATAGACACAAACAGGTAGAGATTTAATAACAATACATGGCTTGAGGCTCACAAGTACATGATCTATTTCAGAACGTGATAATCAGATTTATATTTTCACTCCATGTTTTTTACCCTTTCTGTTACATTGACACAAACATATCCAATCAGCCATGATATATATTGTATTCTGCTTAACATGTTCTAATACCCTTGTAGTTTTAAGAACAAATAATTCTGAGAAATAAGTTACAAATATTTCAGCAGCATGATTAGAGAGTAGGTAGTGTCATGAATATGTTGAACCAAACACAGTACCATGTGTTATTTGGTCATTCAGTTAGACATGATTGTCTTTGTTTTGAGTGGCCAGTCAGATCTTCCAGTCATCATCATTGGTGTCTGGTAGCTGATACAGAGAGAGTCTGAGAGCCCGTTGACGCTTCTGTATTCCACTCTGAACTGCATGGAGAACAACACGATCTTCCGTTGTGAGAGACGGAGCATTGCGTAGTGAGTGAGGTGACTGAGACCGACTCCGTACATACTGGGGCATTTGTTTCTTTATTCTAGTCACTGACCTTGACCGTTCATGTGTGTTTGCAGCAGATTTGGTATGATACACCATGGTCATTCTTGGCGTGTAAGTTGACTGCCGAGGAATGTAAAGATTTTGATTATGTTTGGCATACGTTGTTGTCACATGGTGTCGTGTGTCCCTGTGGTCATGGGGGTAATGGTGGCCGTCATCCCTCCACACATGGCTCACTGTACCTTTATTGTCTGCTAGATTGGATGACAGGGTTCTTCCAGGAAGTTGGTGATGATGGTCATGGTGGTTGACATTTTGAGCTGGATATCGGGGAGTAGACGAGGCAAAGAAGGCATCTGGTGGTGAGGATGGTGATGATGGCGAAGGGAGACGCATTGGTGTGAACACTTCATCACTGAAATTGAAAACATAGTTAACACTGGATTATATTCACTTCTAATAAATCTAATTATTGTTTGGAGACATAGAATTCAGGAATCAGATTTTATGATCACTATTACAGATCTTTTGTAGGCATGATGAAACAAATACTAGGCATACTAAAGCAAACCAGTTGTGTGGAAGTATGCTGTTGCAGTCATATTAATGACTCCTAGAGAAGCCTTGTCAATAAATACCGGTAATGACAGTTGGAATATATACTGCTTCCTACCTTCCCACTGTGTCTGTTCCAGTCTTCAAGGGAGGGTTGTTCTCTGAAACCAAAATGTTCCTTTTCAAATTTGTCGACCAAATATTATAAATAATTAAAATGGACATAAGTGTTGAAAAACAGATGTTCAAAACTGTCATAAATTAGAAACCTTTGTAGTAGATATTCATGACGTGGATTTCAGTACATTTTCATGAACTGTTAGAATCGGATATTATTGCAATATTCTCGATCACCAACGATAAATATTTGATTTCATAAACCAAACAGTTTCAGTAATGGTAATGATCTCTAGGAGATTATGACTGGTAATGAAAGCAACTGGTTTATGAAACTCAATATTTATGGTTTAACATGTTGGTGATTCAGAACATTGCAATGATATCTGACTCTAAAGCCTCCTTCAGATGTCCAGTTGGAATGCTTCCTGAGATTATTTAGGATATTTCTTTGTGCTGGTCAGGATTTATGTGACAGTAATTATGCTCAGGGTGGTCCCTTGTACTCAGTTAGCTGTGTGTTTTGGTTTGGTGCAATATTGTTTTCATTCAGCTTTTAAACAAGGGGTGAAAGTGACTTGTAAGTCATTTTAATTTTGCGATGTCACATGTTCACAGTAATGTCATTCCATTGGAGGTGAAAGACATCAGAACACTTTATATTTATGCCCTCAGTCTGCACTCACAAGGCACATCATTGCCACCATTTTCCCCCCTTGACAACCACAGTAAAGACTTTGCTAAAAAGGGCGTCCTAAGACAACATGGCATCCAAACCCTACAATAGCCTGCACTCAGTCCGGATTTAAGTCCAATGGAACACCTTTGGGACGAGATGCAAAGAAGACTGAATGACCTATAACCCGCAAGGCCGACAACTGCGACTGGACTCAATCAGGCATTTCGCAGAGTATGGACCCAAGTGCCTATGGCCTTCATCAACCGGCTAATTCATTCCATGTACAGACGATGCAGCTCCGTCATCGATGCCCATGGAGGCCACACACGGTACTGACTTTGAGGTGTTCTAATGGTACCATATTTGGTGATTTTGTTTGAGTGAACTAAAAATGTGATTCCCGAAAATGTGTTTTGACCTCAATCCTCCATTTTGTTTGTTAATTAGAGCGAATTAAAGTGTGTGCTATCTGAGATGTCTGGGTCTCTTTGGAGTATGGCATTTATAATCAAAGACAAAATAATTAAAAGTACCTTTGTCATACAGAGACCTCTTGATGTTGAGTTTCACTCTCTTTGAATTGGTGAGGCCAGAGATCTGCTTCTCAGAGAGAATATTTACACTTAATCCATCAATCTGTAAAACAGATTACATAGCGTATTTGAGTGCACAAATATAATGAACTTCTCACAGTTTCCATGAGAGACTGAACATTTGTTGCATTCAAACAGAAATGATTCACTCCAGGGTTTATGTATAGTCTTGATATGATACAACACACTGTAACTTAAATCTCAAAGTCATATTTCACAACATACTGCAGTGTTCACGAATGGTGTTTCAAAGTAACAGGACATTGGGTCCTGTAAGCTTCAGATGTCTGTCTGACCCATTGAAAATTCAGAGGACCCAAAGAATAAAATTAAACACACATTTCAGATTTAACATTTCTCATAATTGGCATTGAAATTATTAACAAACATAAGATTTATAAACAGCAAACAAATGTCACATATAACAACTTCAGTCAAAGTCATTGTGAAATATACAGTCAGACACTGGGGTCGGTGGGTTGTAGACTTCTATTGGACCTTTGGCGAATCTGCTGGATTTGTCAGAGGGTCAGACGCTATTCGTGAACACTGCATACTGGCACTTACATCTCAAAGTCATATTACACAATATACTGGCACTCAAATTTCTAATCATCATTAATTGTTATTTGGATATTTCTTAATGTGACATTCCTTTATTATAAATTAATGAATGAAATAAAAATAGACATGTAGTTAAACTGGACAGTCCATGAAGAACACAAATACCATACAAATGGCTAAACAACCTTCATTATGCAGTCTCCCTTCTTGAGGCCAGCCTTGTCTGCAGGAGAGTTTGCTTCCACCTCCTTCACAATGATGTCTCCTGCCACTGGGTCCCTGCAACACAGGAGGGTGGTGCACTGATCGCCAGCTGCACAGGACAGGGTACACAGACACAACAACACAAGAACTCCTTCCTACATCCTCTCACAAGACACTGGCTACAGCATGCACTGTTACATACTGCATGTTATCCACTTTACTCTGTAGTATGTTGTGTTTGGTACACTGTATGTTGCACTTGTTCTGTACTCTGGATGTGATACATAGAGATTATTACATGAACAAGTGTGTCATATGACTTACACAAAACAAGTGTGAAATTTTGTATTAATACATACTTTTGTACTAATTTCGTTAAAATCATATGACACACTTGCTTGAGTGTAATAATTTCTTTATTATCCATTTTATTCATGTACATTTGTGCAGTAAAACACGGTAAGCAAGTGTGACGGCCCTCTTCATTGATGTCACGTTTAATTGTTTAATGATACCACAGACGACGAAATACAGAAACAATGGTTGCTAGGCAAAAGTGATACGTGCACAATTATGATGTGTATGACACTGGTTATGTTTTACCATATGGGTAATAAAACCTCTTATATATGTCTATACTGGTAACTAACAGAGGTGGTGTTTCAGAGTGTGGTCAGTGTACTGGCTTGTATCAAGGTGGACTGAGACACTTCCAGATGTGTTTACATACAGAACAAAGCACTCATCTACAATTTGTTTCTTAAACTGTGCTGACTGAATTTGTGGGGCTGGTTATGGTGTGACTGAATATGTGAGGATGGTTATGGTCTGACTGAATGTATGGGGATGGTTCCGGTCCACCTGGCCCGGTATCCTCATCCACTTAAATCCTCTTCATGTGCAGACACCTGATGTGTTTGTATAGAGGGCGTGTGTACACACCGGCAGCAGGCTATTGTGATGGCAATTGCTGTTATGTAGTTATTGTATCATGAAGCGTCAGTAGCCTCAGACTGCCAGCAGTAACATATTATGTGGTTTCAACTTGCAAAATGCATATCTTTAAGAATTACATACTGCTAACTGAATTGGACATGTGCTTTTTCTCCCTGAAATCATTCTGGCACCCTATATTTGAAAAATAACAAGGAACAAAGTTTAGAGAAAGGTTACCTTTTCACTGACTAAATGTATTTCAAAGAATGAAAAAACATGTTCAGCTTTAGTTCCTTGCATATCTATATCTATGTATCAGTGAAATAATTATTTTTTCAAACATGTTGCCTTATTTATTGACAGATGTCTATCGTGTTATGAGTAATAGTTGATTAGCTTTCTACCAATAATGCAATTCACCCACACAACAACTCACCAACTGACTCACTCCTAGGTTTCGCCTACCTGAAAACAGCACAGCCAAGCTTGCCACCATTTGTTGGGTAGATAATCACATCTGTGCTGTTGCCTGTTGTAGGTGACACAAGTCGGTGCCCTGCATCACAAGATGGACAATAATAACAAATGTTGTTGCAGAATAATCATACACAGAATGCCCTCCATCGAACTTACCAAGAGTTGAGATGTAAGCAATCCTATCTAAATGTTGCTAAAACACAACACACCAGTGCTGATATTGAGTTACACCAGTCCAAGCAATCCCCACAATCGTCTTAATTGATCCCAAATGAGACTGCCTTTACAATTTAGTCAGATCAAATAACATACTTGACTGATCTACACAAATGGCCCTGCAGATAAATTCTAGGTCAATTGTTTGAATGACTCTTCAAATGCACTCAAGGCATGTGCCATGCCTGTTGTCACACACATCTGCATGTGTCAATCCCTGAACTGAATAAAAGTGTAAAAGGTCCTGTTTGATTATCATGGCATGAATAATTACTTCATTCCCAGCAATGATAATTGAAAGTAGCTGAACATTTTTAGAGTACTTGCAAATTTTGTTCATATTTCCTTTATATAAGTTGAGAAATCTGCCCTTGTCATAATGACACCTAAAGTAGGTCCCCTCAAATGTTTTTGTGTAAAGTTGTAAGCCTTGGCATGATAGTGTTTGACATGTGTCAGTTGAAACTCACCATCAACTTCATGAGATGTCTCCACTTCCATGATGAGATTCCAGGCATTGAGCATCAGTATCACAGCTTCAGCATGAGTCAGTTGCCTAAAGTCTGTACCATTCACCTCAAGGATGCGATCTCCAACACTGAGACCCTAAATGAACACAAAATTCATGTTTGCAGACTGTTCTGAGGAAACATTTGAAACAATTTTAGTAGAAACTCCATGATGGGGGTCCCTTACTTCTTAACCCCCTTACCTGTTCCTCTGCCTGACTGTTGGCCTCCACTAGGTACACCATGATACGTGTCCCTTACTTCTTTCCCCCCTTACCTGTTCCTCTGCCTGACTGTTGGACTCCACTAGGTACACCATGATAGGGGTCCCATACTCCTTGCCGCCTTTGATGCCAACACCAAGACTGCCATCCTCACGCCTGTTTAGTAGCACTTGCTTCTTGGAGTTGCTTCCTTCTGGCTGTATCGTGGGGCTTTCTGGATTAACAGTCGACGTGCTCTTGGAAGGTATCCGATTCAGATGATGATTGGAATGTGTGCTTGATTTCCTACTGTGTCCCTTTGATTTTTGTGACAGCTGAAGCGACTTCAGTGACACACGTGATGGAGTCTTTGACATATCTTGATTCTGAGGTTGATATTGGTCTGCTGCTCTCACCGGTTTCATGAGTGAATGATTCAGTATCATTTCAGCTTCTTCCTTGGTCACTGTTCCATTCCTCGAGTGATCATCAAACTCACTGTATACTCCACTTGTAACACTGGTACCAGGCAGAGATATCCCATCAGTACCATTAGTTTCATCATAGGGCACTACATGTATTTTTTTCTCAAATCCTGTTGACACAACTTGAAATTGTCCCGATGAATCCTTTGCAATAACTTTAGGATCATCACTTAAGGGGTTTCCAGTATTAAAATACTTTAAAAATGCCTCATAACTCGAAAACTGCAAGCTACAGAGCTTATGGAAGTCCCTCTGGAGTTGGAGAGGAAGTTTGCCACTGAGCTCCAGGAGGAGCATCAGCTTCTCAGTTGTATTTATCACAGGTTTTAGCTCAGTGCATAATGTGGGCACAGATTTAGACACCCGGAAGTGCTGTAAAGCTTGTTTGAACACACTGCATTCATCTTCATTCAGAAGTTCTTCTGCAAGATTTCGAAGGATTACCTCCCCTTTCTGATATTGTGTTGTGGCCATGAGTTTCATCTGTCGCCGCTGAGCTCGACGAAGGGGCTTCCACGTGTGTCCGTATTGGAGGTAGTGTACTACCTGGTGGCAACAAGAACATAATGTATACAACATATGTATAAATATTGTTATCTTTAAGTTTACACTCACCCGAAGCAATATAACATTTAAAATTGCCATCAACATGACAAGCTTTATTCCCAGTGTTGTTCTTTCAAACTTGTCTGTGTAAGATTCTACTGTTAACCTAGTATACTGTGCTCTGTATTCTAATTAAAGACACTTTGTTAACAACTACAAATTGGTACAGTTACCTGAACAAAAAGATTGAATGTACACAAACATGAGTCATTAAAACATCCCATCTCAGTGTAAATAAATATTGATCAGATATTGAGCTCAATTACTTTTTATTCTAATTTCTTAATGACAAATGCAAATAAAGAAATCTTACCAGCACCTATTTACATGAAAAGAAAAACACTTCGCACAGTGTTGCTGTATATGAACCAGTACTATTACTATATGATCAGCTGGATGATGTTGCTGTATATGAACCAGTACTATATGATCAGCTGGACAATGTTGCTGTACATGAACCAGTACAATATGATCAGCTGGACAATGTTGCTGTACATGAGCCAGTACTACATGATCAACTGGACAATGTTGCTGTATATGAACCAGTACTATATGATCAACTGGACAATGTTGCTGCTGTTGAACCAGTAATATATGATCAGCTGGACAATGTTGCTGTATATGAACCAGTACTATATGATCAACTGGACAATGTAGCTGTATATGAACCAGTACTATATGATCAGCTGGACAATGTTGCTGTATATGAACCAATACTATATGATCAGCTGGACAATGTTGCTGTATATGAACCAGTACTATATGATCAGCTGGACAATGTTGCTGTATATGAACCAGTACTATATGATCAGCTGGACAATGTAGCTGTGTATGAACCAGAACTACATGATCAACTGGACAATGTAGCTGTACATGAGCCAGTACTACATGATCAACTGGACAATGTTGCTGTATATGAACCAGTACTACATGATCAGCTGGACAATATTGCTGTATATGAACCAATACTATATGATCAACTGGACAATGAACCAGTACAATGTTGCTGTTGGACAATGTTGCTGTATATGAACCAGTACTATATGATCAACTGGACAATGTTGCTGTATATGAACCAGTACTATATGATCAGCTGGACAATGTTGCTGTATATGAACCAATACTATATGATCAGCTGGACAATGTTGCTGTATATGAACCAGTACTATATGATCAGCTGGACAATGTTGCTGTATATGAACCAATACTATATGATCATGTTGCTGTGATAGCTGGAATGTTACTATATGACCAGCTGGACAATGTTGCTGTATATGAACCAGTACTATATGATCAGCTGGACAATGTTGCTGTATATGAACCAGTACTATATGATCAGCTGGACAATGTTGCTGTATATGAACCAGTACTATATGATCAGCTGGACAATGTTGTTGTATTTGAACCATCACTACATGATGAGCTGGACAATGTTGCTGTACATGAACCAGTACAATATGATCAGCTGGACAATGTTGCTGTACATGAGCCAGTACTACATGATCAACTGGACAATGTTGCTGTATATGAACCAGTGCTATATGATCAACTGGACAATGTTGCTGTACATGAACCAGTACTATATGATCAACTGGACAATGTTGAACCAGTGCTATATGAACCAGTGCTACTATGATCAACTGGACAATGTTGCTGTTGTTGAACCAGTACTATATGATTAACTGGACAATGTTGCTGTTGTTGAACCAGTACTATAGTACTACATGATCAACTGGACAATGTTGCTGTGAACCAGTGTATATGATCAACCAGCTGTTGTTGAACCAGTACTATATGACTGGACAATGTTGCTGTTGTTGAACCAGTACTAATAATTGACAATGTTGCTGTATATGAACCAGCACTACATGATCAACTGGACAATGTTGCTGTTGTTGAACCAGTACTATATAATCAGCTGGACAATGTTGTTGTATTTGAACCATCACTACATGATGAGCTGGACAATGTTGCTGTACATGAACCAGTACAATATGATCAGCTGGACAATGTTGCTGTACATGAGCCAGTACTACATGATCAACTGGACAATGTTGCTGTATATGAACCAGTGCTATATGATCAACTGGTCAATGTTGCTGTTGTTGAACCAGTACTATATGATTAACTGGACAATGTTGCTGTTGTTGAACCAGTACTATATAATCAGCTGGACAATGGTGCTGTATATGAACCAGCACTACATGATCAACTGGACAATGTTGCTGTATATGAACCAGTACTATATGATCAGCTGGACAATGTTGCTTTATATGAACCAGTACTATATGATCAACTGGACAATGTAGCTGTATATGAACCAGTACTACATGATCAGCTGGACAATGTTGCTGTTGTTGAACCAGTATTACATGATCAACTGGACAATGTTGCTGTATATGAACATGATGTATGATGCCATACCCTTCATATGAACATGTGAATGATGATCATTGTGACAACCCATGCTTGTCATAAGAGGCGACTCGGGTGTTCAGGCTCGCTGACTTGGTTGACACATGTCATCGTATCACAAAATTGCGTAGATCGATGCTCATGCTGTTGATCACCGGAATGTCTGGTCCAGCCTTGATTATTTGCAGACTGCTGCTGTATAGGTGGAATATTGCAGGGTGTGACGTTATACAATAAACAAACAAAATTCCAGGGAAGATACATATGATAAAATGAAGTAAAACATGCATAATAACTTCTCTTTACTCGAACAACAACAAAAATTCAAGTGAAATTTGCCAGTATGTTCCCTTATAACAACCACATCTATGCTGATCTTACCTCCATGTGCCGGGGGCGAACCCGCAACTGCAAATCAGGATATCTGCTGAGTGGGGAGAACATTTTGGGCTGCTGTACTTGACTACTACTAGAAATTTGAAGGCAGACTTGCCCCATCTACCAAGATACTCTGGGCCTAGTAATTGTTTCCATACAATCCTCAGCCCCAGTAGGTGTCCTTAATTATGCTTTCCTCCATGTTTGTTTCTTTTGTAAGAAATCAGTGTTGTATCAAAGCAATACTATTTCGTAATCCAAGCATATCCACTGTGGGCGAGGATATTCAGTGCTTGTGCCAGGTATAGAATACATGTCAAGAATGTCCATATGTCAGCCACTAGCACAAGCTGCTAATCCAGTAGGGATCCAAGACTGAATGAGACTTAAACACACGATAGCTGTACAGTGTTCCCTCCTGGGATCTCACCCCACACCTAGAAGGAACTAAGTCAGGACAAGGCTGACATTATCAATAATCCTTGCAGCCTTAATTAAATCATCAAAGATTGATTGCACACAAATATCAGCCACACCATTGCCTTTGGCAAAATTGAATCCCTGAGCATGCAGACGTAACCTCAGAATGCAGGTGCCTGAATGGCCCTGGCACACAGAGACTCAGGCAATCAGTGAAGAGATGCAGGAGTTTGTCAACTGCACACAAAGCAGTGTATTATATAGTCCCCTCTCCACACTTGTTATAGGAGACTTGACATACTTGTTGTATAGCAATAGAGAATCATGAAAACCTGACTGACAGCTTTCAACCAGCCTACAAAAGACGAGTCTTCATTTATGTTCAACATTATATGGTTATGACAGTGATGATTTGACAAGAGCACTCATTCACTGATATGTAATATGTCTTGCTGCTCTTTCAAATGTTTGAACAATCATGTCAACCTTAAAATCTCTATAAATCTTACAACCATCTGAATATTTACACACTTATCAGTCTGTTAATTGTTGTTTTTGTGAGATGTAACAACATTCACAAATATAGGATATATAATAATGAGCTGTACTGAACTGTTAAGTACGACCACAGTGTACCTAGATGTGTGACCAGTCATTGAGACGGTTCCAGGCTAACTATGTACAATGCTCATTACATGCTGTAGATTAGGATGTCACATCAGATGTCTCTTTATTTCATCTGTGTGTCATGGCACACTGCCACCCAACAACACAAGCATGCAGAAACACCTCGGTCATCAATTCCCGCTTTTTACAAGATCTACATGACAGGTCCACTCAGAATTATTGAGACAGGACTATTTTCAAACTATAATACAAGTATAAGGCAAAACATGAAATATTTAGCTGTATTGTTCCCCAACAAAGCTTCACCCTTATACACCACACCTCACACATTATATTTTTCATAAATATATTTTTTACAAATGAAATACATCAATTTCTTTTAAAGTGTGTGTAGTAAACCTATGATAAAGTGAGAGAGATATAGTTTAGACATGACTCTGAGATTGGGTTTGAAATGTAAAACAGCGAGGAAGGAAAACCCAAGAGCAAAGGACCCTAGGTGCAAGCAAGGACCCAAACTGAGGAGAAGTGTTACAACTAAGTCAGGAGCCTAAATGAAAGTAAAGTCACAAAGAATAACATAAGGAAATCTTCAAGTGAAACAAGAGAGTGACTATGTGCAGTATGTGGAAGACATGACAAGTTAGATTGAAAACCCTTTCATCACCTACCCAACTAGCTCAGTGGGAAAACAGTGAGTTACAATACTGAACACGACATGTAAGACTGAACACCCTTTAATCACCTACCCAAGTTGCTCAGTGGGTTACAAGACCTGTGAAGGTCCCGGGTTAGAATATTGGCCTTCAGTAACCCATGCTTGTCGTAAGAGGCGACTAACGGGGATCGGGTGGTCAGGCTCGCTGACTTTGTTGACACATGTCATCGGTTCTCAATTGCACAGATCGATGCTCATGCTGTTGATCACTGGATTGTCTGGTCCAGACTCGATTATTTACAGACCGCCGCCACATAGCTGGAATATTGCTGAGTGCAGCGTAAAACTCCACTCACTCACTCAGTGGGTTACAATACTGAACATAACATGTAAGACTGAACACCCTTCATCACCTACCCAACTAGCTCAGTGGGAAAACTGTGAGTTACAATGCTGAAGATGATATGTAAGGTTGTAGATTCTGTTCATGTCAGATATCAACATAAGATGCATGTACAAGGATGTTTGTATATTCCATGTTACTCAATTATGTAGAGAATTGATGACATTTCTCATGGAGTGCCCTGGGCATGGATACCAGCAACTGAGTTTGCAGGCTCTCCATAGTTAAGGTCTGATTCCATTACTGGGGCACCATTTTCAAACACAACTATGTCAGTCCTGCTATTTGGGAAATGGAAGGCAAAGCAGCCCTGTCATGCAGAGTTACATCCTTTAACCTTACAAATGTGGTATATAATTTACGTATGTATATATACCTGGGGAGGTTTCCTGACAAAATATGATGGGTGGCAAGGAAGGTCAATACACTCACATTGCTTGTGCATACACAACTTTTATCAATGGAATTGGATGAAACTTTGAACCTAAAATGTTTCTAAAGTGGGGCCATTACCATAACATCCACATAAGGCCACTGGAAGTAAATTTTGAAGCATGATTTCTATCTGATTAATATGAATATCTTTGATGAAGAGTTGTTTTGTGTGACACACAAAACTGAACTGACACATTGACAGCTGTAATGTATATTAGTACATACAGCATCTATACTCATGCCAATAATGGTTGTCACCCCCCTCCCAACCCCACCCCCCACTCCAATTAAAGAAATTGAAGGGTGTGACAACCATTATTGGCATGAGTATATATAAGGAAGTATTTAGCTAAAAGGTAGGCTGAACCCACTTCCATACACTTATGTCTGACAATACACATGATACATGACACATCAGTGATATGTTTGCAGGCTCTAGCTACCGATATCCCCTCTCCTCACCACAAACACATACAGTGTAACGTGACCTGTTCCTTACACAGCATACACCAATTCATACACAATTACTCTCAAATGTTTTTTCTTTTGATGCTAGTCACACCATGTTGTGATAAACTGATCCAAAATTCTTTGTATTGGTGACCTCTAAAAAGTAAGAATATGTTGCTGTCCTTGAGGTGATGTCTTGCCTGTACATGTGGCACTCAGTCTGCGGGTGATGTATTGGCAACAACCAAACAGGGAATGACAATCAATACACACTCAGTCAAGATTTCAAATAATAAGAGAACTATTTTGCAGTAACCAAGATTAATAATCTATAATCTGAACATTGATGACGAGATGCTCAGCTAACAAAGGGCAATGGTTACGTGTGACACTTTCAAGAACATCACACTTGCCCTGCGTTATCACATATGTTTCATGTCAGCTGTTAGGAATATATATCTGGATGTATGAAACACTTCCAATTCCTTATTATTAATTATCAATTGTACCTGCTTACATGTTCAAAGTTGTGTTTTTTCCTGGTTTTCAGGTATCTGTCACTGAACATTGATTGCAGTCATCAGGGCAGCAACAAAAACTTCAGGTTATAATTATTTCCCTTGTTTGAAAAATACCAACAGTAATAATGAACTGGCCAGCAGTACAAGCAATCATAACATATAAGGTCAGTCTATTCCACAGGCAACACAGGTATCTACCATGTCCATTACAGTGCATGTCTTGTAGTGAATGTATTCCATTACATTAGTTGTCTTTTAATATATATACTAATAAGAACATCAACATTATACAAATTATGTGCAACAATTTACTGTTAATGATATATTCCATGACAACCCAGTTCCACCGAGACTGACCAGTCATGTAGATGTGTGATTTTACCACTGACTGTTTCACCTGCTTTACTAGGTGCAAGAGGAACTTCACACAGGCAATTTCACACAGGCAACTTTACACATGCTTTTGGATGGCTGGATTTGGGATAGACTAATTGTTGTGTTTGGATGAAATAGAACAAGGCCTGAACTGCAGTTTGATGGTCATTAGAAGGATGGATTTGAGTCAGTACAGTGACATGACAAGGGCAGAACCATGCCATGACTAAAATATAATACCAAACTGAAAATAAAGCCGTGTACATAATTTTCCAATAAAGAATAAAACCTGTATTACATTCATCCATATTTCAAGAAACTTCAGCTATGCTTTGTTGAAAGGCCTTGACTATGATCTGTTCACCGTTGTTGTAGGAGAGTGGTCAAACGATAGATTTTCTGTATACACTACGTGTTAAACAAGAAAAGTCATCAATATCCCCCGCAATGGCAAAATACTCTTTATGAATATGTCTACTAGTTCTGATTATGTCAAATGTTTTGGAGTGTATACAGCAAAGTGGAAGGAGAGTATTGAAAGGTTTTTAAGATCTGCTCCAGAAAAGAGCACTATCACCAAATTCAGTTGAAGCCTAACTTGTTGCCATGGAAATGCAACAAGATGACATCCTCATAGTCACAGCCAAAGTCATGTTTCCATGGAAACCACAAAAAAATAAAATTTATATCTGGGTCTAACCCCCAAAAGGCACATCTAGGGATCATGTTTGATATGTGTACCAAGTTTGATGAAGCTAGCATGTATAATTTAGGAGATCTGCTCCGGACAAGATGACATCCTCATAGCCATAGCCTAAGTCATGTTTCCATGGAAACCGCAAAAAATAAAATTTGCATCTGTGTCCAACCCCCAAAAGGCACATCTAGGGATCATGGTTGACATGTGTACCAAGTTTGGTTAAGCTATCACGAATAGTTTAGGAGATATGCTTCGGACAAAGTGTGACGGACGCACGGATGCAAGGAAGCACGGACGGAACTCGTTTCTATATCACCCACAACTTCGTTGTTGAGGGGGATAATAACCATGACAACTTTCAAGCAGCTTGCAGTGGGAGAAATTTTTAACTCTGATCAACTTTGGAAAAATTGGCAAACAGTATTTCATGCATTGCATCTAATGATACAAATCAGTATTTGCCTATGGAGAAATGTAGTATAAAGCCCGGCTGATTGGAAATGTGTGTTGAAGGTACTGTCAACAGTTAAGTCGAGACCAGTTACCTCCCATCAAATATTTGATGGATATAGCTATACATGATGAAAGTAAGATGAATTCAGTTTTTAAATGGACAAACACTCAACATTTACATGTAAAGTTCATTTTATATTCTCATTGTGTCTGCCTGTGATATAGATGTATACATGCATAATCACAGAAATGAAAAAATGAAACACATTATCACCTAATCTCAACGTTTAACTCCTTAAACTTTAGTGAACAATGTCAATACAAAATTCTCTTTAATGTTGTAACAGTGACATTGAAAAATGTGACTATAGATGATAACAATCTCTTGACCTTAAGAAAGTAATAAACGTTTTACCTTCAGTAATGAAATACTGCACACAGAGGCTTAATGTGGGAACCACAGTCTACCTTGTAGCATGTGTCACAGTTCATTGATGGGATGACTGGAGGAGAGCTTACAGCTCATACACTTGAACCAGTCAAGTCACACAGAATATCTACGGAGGCAATACAACATACCAAGCAATCATTAAATGACCCTTCAACAAGGATCACCCATGTGATACTAGAAGACTCAATAAAGGTTTGTTTCAAACAGAAACAGAAAAAAATGCCTTTATCTTCCCATAACTGATGGTGTCATACCTGGGAAACACATTGCAGGAAACTATCAACAAAACACAGGTTTTTCCTGAGGTTTATTATGCTAGTTTTATTTCCAGTGATTTGGAAGGGTCAATTCAGTTACTTTCTGTATAGATTTCCTGGTCTGGTCAGAAAAAAGATGGCAATCTGTGCGTAGAATCATATGTTGAACAAAAATTTATGACAATAAAATTCAAAGAGCATACTTTCAATCAGAGATAATATTAAATTATTTATGTTTATTTTTGCTAATACACATAACATAAGCTTGCATTTAAAGAGAAAATAACGACTCCATCAGAAGTTATCCTGAGAACAACTGATATTTCCAAATAATTCATACATATATATATAAGTAAGCAATGTTGATTAAGAAAGCAAGATCGTATGTCAAGTAAAATGATCTGCTGAAGTGAAATAGGTAATCTGATAGCAGTTTCAAAGTCTTCTACCATACTTTTTCCTCGAGTACTGACGCTGTACACCAGTGGTAGAACAGTTGACACACACCCACTGACCCCAGCACCACTGTCACCAGTCAATCAATATGGCCATATTGTCATTGCGTGTTGAATATGCAGCTCAATGCAATATTAATGATCCACACGTGTACGGTAGACAAGAACATTATGTTGTGGTGACGGAACAGGTTACTGAGATGGATAAACAGCTCTGACAGTGATTATATGTACTGCATTTGTCAAGCATGAAACCTTTCTTAGTTGGATAATTATTTGTAATGGTTAAACGTTCAGCTACATCAGTGAGATGCAGTTCCTCCTACAGATATGCCTGACATATTGTTGAACTTGCAGGAATAATGGCATGATGTTGGGATGCTTCTAAAAACACGAAAGTTGCAGATCCATAAAGGTTTGAGGAGGGGGGATAGTGTGGGTCCTCTCACCAAATCATATTTTATAAAGTTCAGTCAGACCCAATCAACTTGCAAAATAGAAAAGGACTTCTGTATCATTGCCAGTATGTTAAAAACCTGCTACAACACAAGGTATTTGATGTAAAACTGTTGGACACTTTTACCCCAAACATGTCAAGATCATCACTGAAAGGCAATATTGTAGTATGTGTTTAGATGTACTCACTATTTGTTATGTATATACATATGGTTACATCGAAGATGAATTTCTGCACTAACTTGGGAGAACCAACTGCAAACATTATGCAGATGAATTGCACGAGGATCATGCATCAAATTGCTGAGAGGCATGTGTAAATTTCGTGCATGATACGAGCTGCGTTTTGGTGTAAAGTTTTGTTATTATTTCATTATTTATTGAACTCATGACATTAATCTTTTCAACGTTACAAATTTGTTTTATAATATATCAGTTCATGTGTAAACAGTACCTTTAAAAAGTATGGAATATTTTGCAAAATCTAGTTTAGAACAGTTGATTGAAAGTAAGTGGCTATATTTACACTAGTGAGTCTAAACTTTTGATGGGTAGTATATATTCATCATGGAAATAATAAAATGTATAAAATGTATAAAATGAGTCAAAGATATTTTGTTGGTAAACATGACATTTCTGAAATAATTCTTACTCCTTCTTCAGGTCATGTTTGACAAATATTGAAGTTGATATCCGAAAAATCTTTGATTCATGTTCATCACTTCTAAGGGACCGTTCATTATTTATGGCTGGGGGGGGGGTGATGATGATTTTTATGGAGAAGCATGTACAATGTGAATGACCCCCCCTAAATTTTATGTACAAAGTAAGTGACCCCGCCCTGCATGACATGTACAAAATCTATGCCCCCATCATTTTTAAGCATAATTTTTAAATATCTATATGTACAAAATTGCTGACCCCCCTAGTACATGTGTGCAAATTGCTGACCCCCCACTGTCACAAAATGGGTGGAACACCACACCAGACACCCCACCTAAAAATCATCAATGCCCTTAAAAGTCCCTAAATGCCCTTAAACATCTGTGAACATTATGGTCAAAACTTTCTATATCTTATGCAATCAAACCATGTAAATGCAGACAATGATAAAAGGAGTTAATATGATGTGATTATAGAAAGATTAATTTATGAACAGAGCAGATGAACACTGACCAACCTTGAATTTATGAACAGAGGAGATGAACACTGACCAACCTTGAATTTATGAACAGAGGAGATGAACACTGACCAACCTTGAAAACCAGACACGACTGATGATGACCAGTGATCAGCATACAGATGATAGTGACCAGTGATCTCAGGATGATAACCTATACGACCCTTGGGTAAGGTTCCCCACAGTGTCCCCTGGCCAAACACTTGCTGGGTAGACATACTGACTGCCTGAATACATCAAAGGTACTTTGCCATCCCAGTGGCTACTTTAACAGTAAACAGCCTGTCTCATTACATTCCACCTTTGGCAGGTAGATACAAGGGTCGGTCAAAATAGTAGTCAGCCTAAATATATTCTCGATGTCCATTGTTTGAAAAGCTTCCATTTTATTTTGATGAAATCATTAGCAAAGCCATGTCCAAAATTTCACACATGTGGGTATGTGGTTAAGAAGATATTAGTCATCACAATACATTGGTGTAAAATATTTCTTAAAAATTGCACAAAATGAAAACCCATCTGTCATTTGGTACCTCATGGATAATGGTATGCCCTTAGATAATATCATAAAAAATATGTTCAGTATATTATTGGTTGACTTCCGGTCATAACCAACAGAGATTTGGATTGCTTATATTTAGACAGGGGCTGTTTTTTAAAGACACACACATTGTCTGCATCTGGTTAACTGGTCCTTTTACATTTGGTCATTCCACAGCATCATTTCATCAGTCACAGTCAGACCTGGCTACATCAGCAATGAGGATATGGATAGTTTAGACAAGTTGATATACAGATCCACAGTCAGCTACACCTTTCTACATCAGCAATGAGGATATGGATAGTGTGGACAAGTCGATATACAGATCCACAGTCAGCTACACCTTTCTACATCAGCAATGAGGATATGGAGAGTGTAGACAAGTCGATATACAGATCCACAGCCAGCTACACCTTTCTACATCAGCAATGAGGATATGGATAGTGTAGACAAGTCGATATACAGATCCATACACTACCAATTCACAGGGACAGACCAAACCAGTGATAAACATATTTATTGTCACTGAATAGCAAATAATAACCCACTATTGGCTGACTTTCTGTCTCTTCTTGACCCGTGAAGATCCGGGGTAGAATAGGTCTTCAGCAACCCATGTGCTTGCCATAAAAAGGCGATTATCTTGTCGTAAGAGGCTTAATTAACGGATCGGTGGTCAAATGACTTGGTTGACACATGTCATCGGTTCCCAATTGTGCAGATCGATGCTCATGCTGTTGATCACTGGATTGTCTGGTCCAGACTCGATTATTTACAGACCGCCGCCATATAGCTGGAATATTGCTGAGTGCGGCGTAAAACTAAACTCACTCACTCACTCTGTCTCTTCTCTTACCCTTAAAGGGGCCTAATGATCTTCATCATCCAGCCTTTCAGAAAGTAAATGTTCTGATGCAAAGGCTGACTCAGGTAGAATATTTCCGACAACATGTGTAAACAGAATATATATTGACTAAATGAATGAGTAGGCTGATGTGCAGCAACATTATTTGTCCTTGAGGTATACAGACAGTTGATTTCTCAAATTCCTATATTGAAGGACTCACCTACGTAATGAGTTTTATGTCTTGTAAGAAGAGGGAAGATTGGAAATGTTTTTCAAAAGGTAATATGACTTGTAATCAATTGCAGAAAGTCAACTTTTCATACTTTAATATAAACGAATTACAAGTCAGCTAACTAATTCAAATACCGGTACTTAGTTTGTGTGCCTATGAAGCTAGTTTAATTCTACCAATGAGGAGAAACGTATCACTATTGATGTCTCCAAGTTTGATCACAGGTAAATTACATATGTTGTAAATTATCAGACAAATCAACAATATACCTTATTTATAGTGACATAAATATTCATGACAGTGTCTGTGAGTCACTGACTTTGCCAATATTTTCACAGCTGGCTAGAAGGTAAAAGACAACATAAGATGATGTGTATCAGGTTTCAGATCTCTTGACCATTGTGTAACACAACACACATGCCATTTCTTCTGGTCACCAGACTGTAACATGTCCTATTCCATGTAGAATCTGATTATTAAAGTAAAGAGACATACCTGTGTAAAGCAAATTATACTCATGCTATAATCTCTTTCACTTAATACACTACATATCTTCAGTCACTGTTAATTTGGACAATGGATAAGAAACTTGCACTAGAACAATGATCTTCTAACAAGGTAACAACAGAATATCAATCCACCGTGTGTTGACTGGTGACTGAACTGAGCCAGGTTACTATCCTAATCTGCAAATCTTCAGTGTAGTGTTTGTACCTAAATGCTCAGTAAGCCTTGCCTGTGGCTGTATATGGAGTTAGTATTACATAAGACAATTTGGTGGATACAATACTCAACCAAGCTGGACCAACAACAAGTCTACTGGTGGTGATCTTTGACTTAATGTTAGGCTTTATAAAGTCAAATATTTTACCATAGTGAATATATTCTATCCTTCAGTTCAATGTGTATCATGTATGAATATACAATATAATTATTTGAACACTGGAATGTGTTAGATGAACACTGCAATATGTGATCACTTTAACTGATAAATCTTTATGGTTAAAATTTTGAAAATGATTCATTATATGAGGTGAGGTGATGTGAAATTGGGTTTAACGTCTTGCTTGAGAATATTTCGCTCATATGACGACGTGCATGTGCATTTATGTGTATGTGCGGCTGCTTGTACTAGCCCAGACTTAAACTGGCTTTATAGTGCTAGAACACTAAACTCACTCACTCTGTGTGTTGTCCAGCCACAGGATGTGTAGGCTGACAGGAATCCCCTTCTGCATGGACAGTTACATGCTCTTAATGTCAAACTATCCTACCATACTCATTGGAAAATAAACCATGATGATAAAGTTTGGGTGATGATCCATACATCAAGTAAGAAATTAAAAATATTCAATGACAATTGGTAAAACCAACACTTCATGTATTATGAAACAATATCTTGTAATGATATCCATGTTGACTTAAAAATACCATTATAATCATTGAGACTGAACAAGTAAAACAAAATATAACACAGGTGAAAAAAAGTATCATTTACTAAATGTAACCTACCTCCCATGTTTTCGTCTTGAGGGTAAATCTAATAGGAAACATGACAGTTTTAATCTTTTGCTTGTACATGCTCCCAGAAATAAGTCTTTCTTTCATTTTGCCAGCACTGAAGCACTACCTGACCCAGCTGTCGGGTTAGCAATCTCCGTGAGAAATGGCCAACATTTGTGATGGAAAGTGGCTCACTTTATCTCATTAGCAATGTTATGAACACCTCTCTTATCTGCAACAATTCAATACAGAAATGAAACCAACTCTGTCCAATGGAAATCAGTCAAGTGAGGCGATGTCAAATTTGTTCCTACACGTTTTGCTGCCATGTTCATCTTGGGAACATTGAACAGTGGTTATTGATGGTTGGGATACTGCATGGCAAGATAAGATATTCTACTGCCCAGTATTCCATGAAGAAACAATGGCAATATTCTACTACCTGCAAATATATACACAGTAGGTAGACAAATACAAAAATGCACAGATACATTCCACATTTGAGGTACATTATAACCATTCCATTTTGAAAAACATATGTGGTATATGACATGGCTAATGATGTGGAAACAATGTGAGGAGTGAGGAAACTATTGTAACACAAGGAATTCATTCATAATTGTAGATATGATGACATGATGGAGATTGTTTCAGAACAGCTCATTGTAAAAATTGTCAAGGATTGAGAGTGTAGCAAATGCTTGATCATTTCGTATTTGTATTAGTGGATCTCCTTCTTGGTTATACTTTATATACATAGTCTTGCTCATTTTCTAAGACATTACATGTTTCACTTAGATATTGTTCTAGTGGGGCTGCAGGTTTAGTATATCTACTATTTTAAATCTGAATTTACAATTACTTAATAATTGTAGTTTTGAGAAATGTGATCCATGAACTTTGTTTTTACATTGGAATGCTTGAACATATCTTTCATTTGGACTGAAATTTATTTATGGTGTATGTGTTACATTTATTTGTGACTTGAAGAATGGAGGCTGTATTTTAATCAGAAAACACATGTCTTGGACAGCACAAGGAAACCAATAGCCACAGCTGACAGATACACATATCTAGGAGTACAATTTCATTAATAGGAAACTTCAGAGGTTGTATTCAATCACGAGGAAAGAAAAAAAGAACTAATAATATTGAAGAATTGTGAAATTTAAAAATTGTTTAAAAGATTGACTAGAAGTTCCATATTGGTAACTCAACAAATTTAACATGCCTTGAATGTAAAAATCAGCCTTTTTAGTGTGATTTCCATTGATAACTAAATAAGATTTAGCATGGTTAATTTGCTATATATTATCTCTGAAAACATCTAATGTTGCCTTACTCTCTAACATATATTTTTAAAATAATAACTTGCTGTTGATTTGAAACAAAGTGATGTACAGAACAACTCTAACACACAATACAGAAGTACAGTCACACCACTTACCAACAGTACATGTACAAACACAGTTTGGATGTAACTACCAGTGTTGCATTTAACAAGAAGTCATAACTTGAACAATGTTTAACACTTATTTTGGACTCATTTGAGACAGCACAGGCATCCAATACTGATGTCCGATCAAGATTAGTTAATTACCACATTCCTGCCAGTTTTCTCCTGCAGCTCAAGGATTGGATGACAAATAGGCAACACCTAATGTTTGTATTTGTCATCAAGCCCCAAGCCCCCTCTGAATCACAGACTGACTTTATCATTTCCATGTAGACAACAGCAAACATCAGTTTTAGTTATTATCATTTCTGTCAATATTGGTTGAGCCAAATGATATTTACACAAATAATAACTGTCAAAAGTAGGATTACTGAAGCACTAATCCTTCTGAATCGTTCAGAATTGACATGACTATCTGAATAGCACGAGCTGGTAAAATTGAAAATGGAGTTAATTGTAAAGAATAAATCTAATACAAATTTTCAGGTGATTATTTTCACGTCTACATGAGTCTGTGAGTGGCATGTACTCCCAATCGTCAACTGGGGAGCTGTTATCATGGACTGCATCCCACTCATCTAGTGTTTGTGGTACTCTCCAGTGACAAGTGCAAGTCAATATGTATTGAGGGGCTGCTGCAGCTGGGGGAGTCTACACAGTGGGACTGAGGCAGCTACAGGTGTATGCTGACTGACAGCAGTCCAGGAACAAACTGTAGTATATACCACTAAATACCTTGACGCTAAATATTGTGATCATATGTACCATGACAATATATACAACTATAAATACAATGACACTGAATACTGTAATCATATGTACCATGACAATATATACCACTACATACCATGACACTAAATATTGTGATCATATGTACCATGATAATAAATACCACAAATACCATGCCACTAAATACTGTGATCATATGTACCATGTTACAATATATAAAACTAAATACCATGACACTAAATACTGTAATCATACGTACCATGACAATATATACCACTAAATAGTGTAATCATACATACCATGTTACAATATATAACACTAAGTACCATGACACTAAATACTGTGATTATATGTACCATGTCACAATATATCATAATTATATGTACCATAACAATATATACTTTGACAATCTATACCATGACAGTATATAGGGGTACCATGCCTACATGTACCATAACACTTTATACCATTATAATCTATACCATGACAATATATAGGGGTACCATGCCTACATGTACCATAACACTTTATACCATGACAATATATACCATGACAGTATATAGGGGTACCATGCCTACATGTACCATAACACTTTATACCATGACAATCTATACCATGACAATATATAGGGGTACCATGCCTACATGTACCATAACACTTTATACCATGACAATCTATACCATGACAGTATATAGGGGTACCATGCCTACATGTACCATAACACTTTATACCATGACAATATATACCATGACTTGTTCCTTGTTGTTTAATGAGACATTACAACAATATAAATTACTGGATATGGATAAAGTATGGTAAGAAAAATTACATGTTGTCAAAACTGCAAATTCATGAAATAGTATTCAATGTTATATTAAATGGAAAACTGTATTTATGAAATGTTTTTGATTTGGAATTGTCAAATTGTTCTTCACATAATATGATGTATGTGAGAATAAATATCTACTGAAAGGAAGCAATTACTCCTACCTGTGCATATGTTGCAGCCTTCATATTGTGCATTTCCAAATTTGATGCAGATTCTGTTAACATTTTTGACAACTGAATGTATCTACTGTATTGTTCTTTGACAACTGTGTTGAAAACTGTTTCAGAATATATATATATCCTTGTTCACATAAAAAATTCCTCCCTACAAGTATGGGAGAATATATGCGTTTCAATATAAAACATTTTACCCTGAAGCATCTAGCTCACCCATAGGCTATCTTTCATGTACAGGTAGTATATGCTCGCATCAAAGTCAGTTCTAAGGGACAAAATTGGGTAGATATCATAAAATTCCAATTATTTTAACTCTGTTGCTATAGTGAGGAATAAGAGAAAACTATGATAAATGAGGCCTGTCTTTGCGTGTAAGTCAGTGGGCAGATAACGGGAGTGTTACCTTGTTATAGACATGTTGATTGGCAGGTGGGAAGGCTGCTAAGATGATGTGAACAAAGCTAGTGTGACACAGGTTGATAGGCACTGTATTTGCATACAGTCATACACGGAAGTAGTGACAAAATGTGGTTCTAACTCAATTTGTGGGCCTTTTCAGTTCTAACTGCTAATCTAAATAAAGGATTAGACCACACATCGAAAAAGAATCAGCTGTGTTATGTGTGTTATGGGGCAGCCTAACCACTTACTGATGGGGAGATTGTGATTCACTTACATCACAAACTCTACCTGCCCTTACATATCTTAATTCCAACTGAACAGCAATATAACCTGTGTCTTCACTTGTCTTAATTCCAACAGCAACATAACCTGTGTCTTCACACATCTTAATTCCAACAGCAACAAAACCTGTTTTCATACATCTTAATTCCAACAGCAACATAACTGTGTCTTCACATGTCTTCATTCCAACAGCAACAAAACCTGTGTCTTCACTTGTCTTAATTCCAACAGCACTATAATCTGTCTTCACATGTCTTAATTCCAACAGCAACATAACCTGTGTCTTCACACATCTTAATTCCAACAGCAACAAAACCTGTGTCTTCACTTGTCTTAATTCCAACAGCAATATAACCTGTGTCTTCACATGTCTTAATTCCAACTGAACAGCAACAAAACCTGTGTCTTCACTTGTCTTAATTCCAACAGCAATATAACCTGTCTTCACATGTCTTAATTCCAACAGCAACATAACCTGTATCTTCACACATCTTAATTCCAACAGCAATATAACCTGTCTTCACATGTCTTAATTCCAACAGCAATATAACCTGTGTCTTCACACATCTTAAGTCCAACAGCAACATAACCTGTGTCTTCACTTGTCTTAATTCCAACAGCAACATAACCTGTGTCTTCACTCGTCTTAATTCCAACAGCAATATAACCTGTCTTCACATGTCTTAATTCCAACAGCAACATAACCTGTATCTTCACACATCTTAATTCCAACAGCAACATAACCTGTCTTCACATGTCTTAATTCCAACAGCAATATAACCTGTGTCTTCACACATCTTAAGTCCAACAGCAACATAACCTGTGTCTTCACTCGTCTTAATTCCAACACCAATATAACCTGTGTCTTCACACATCTTAAGTCCAACACCAATATAACCTGCGTCTTCACACATCTTAAGTCCAACAGCAACATAACCTGTGTCTTCACTTGTCTTAATTCCAACAGCAACATAACCTGTCTTCACATGTCTTAATTCCAACAGCAACATAACCTGTGTCTTCACTTGTCTTAATTCCAACAGCAACATAACCTGTGTCTTCACATGTCTTAATTCCAACAGCAACCGTGTCTTCACACGTCTTAATTCTAACAGCAGCATAACCTATGTCTTCACATGTCTTAATTCCAACAGCAACATAACCTGTGTCTTCACACATCTGAATTCCAACAGCAACATAACCTGTGTCTTCACACATCTTGATTCCAACAGCAACATAACCTGTGTCTTCACTTGTCTTAATTCCAACAGCAATATAACCTGTCTTCACATGTCTTAATTCCAACAACATAACCTGTGTCTTCACACGTCTTAATTACAACAGCAACATAACCTGTGTCTTCACATGTCTTCATTCCAACAGCAACATAACCTGTGTCTTCACTTGTCTTAATTCCAACAGCAACATAACCTGTGTCTTCAAGTCTTAATTCCAACAGCAACATAACCTGTGTCTTCACATGTCTTAATTCCAACAGCAACATAACCCGTGTCTTCACACATCTTAATTCCAACAGCAACATAACCTGTGTCTTCACATGACTTAAGTCCAACAGCAAGATAACCTGTGTCTTCACACGTCTTAATTCTAACAGCAGCATAACCTGTGTCTTCACATGTCTTAATTCCAACAGCAACATAACCTGTGTCTTCACACATCTTAATTCCAACAGCAAGATAACCTGTGTCTTCACACATCTTAATTCCAACAGCAACATAACCTGTGTCTTCACTTGACTTAATTCCAACAGCAACATAACCTGTGTCTTCACATGACTTAAGTCCAACAGCAAGATAACCTGTGTCTTCACACATCTTAATTCCAACAGCAACATAACCTGTGTCTTCACTTGTCTTAATTCCAACAGCAACATATCCTGTGTCTTCACATGTCTTAATTACAACAGCAACATAACCTGTGTCTTCACATGTCTTAATTCCAACAGCAACATAACCTGTGTCTTCACTTGTCTTAATTCCAACAGCAACATAACCTGTGTCTTCACATGTCTTAATTCCAACAGCAACATAACCTGTGTCTTAACACGTCTTAATTCCAACAGCAGCACAACCTGTCTTCACTTGTCTTAATTCCAACAGCAGCATAACCTGTGTCTTCACATACCTTAATTCCAACAGCAACATAACCTGTGTCCTCACACATCTAAGTTCCAACAGCAACATAACCTGTGTCTTCACACACCTTAATACCAACAGCAACATAACCTGTGTCTTCACATATCTAAATTCCAATAACAGCAACTGAGTATGAATATATCCAGCAGGGAACGTCAGTATACCTTAGTAAGTGAAACAAATGGATCCTTCCAGCCACTGTATCCATAGTTTAGTGTTGGCTGTTCAGTCCAGGAATGAAGAGTAACACCTACCCAATGAATTATGAAGAGTAATACTAATAATGTATGGACATTGTACTTCAGAGTATCCACAGTAGAATTTCATGCAATGCTTCACATACAATGTGTCCAATTGTTCAGTATCCAGCTGTAATCTGACACCTCTAACACTAAGAAGGTAAACTATAGGGCCACTCAGATGTGGCCTGATATCAGTTGGAAACGAGAACAGTCTCATATAGTCTGTCTTAAACTCCCTGAACAATGTTTTTCCCATCCACCAAACCTTTACTGTAATGCACATGCCCTGAATAATGCAAGACTAATTTTTTTTCAGGTTCTGAACCTCCCTCCTCACTGGGTTTTCTTTTCAATTTAAAAGAAGTTCATTTAGTTTCAGAGATTAAGAGTTGGCCCCAGTCTCACACAGCAATCTAGATGCTGGCATATATGACCTGATGTTGTTGAAGGTAACAAGGTGAATGTTAGACTGACACTAAGTCTCTGAATATATATAATTCTGATACAAACAAATAACTAAATTGAAATTGAAAAGGAGCCCCAGTGAGATACAGAGTCTGAACCTGAGGAAATATATTCTTGCTTCATTTACAGCTTTAGCAATGCAGAAAGGGCTGGGTGTAAAAATAGTGTGGTTGAGTTACTGGAGACAAACTACCCCGGGGTAGGTAAATGTATGAAAGCCATTCAAAACCATTTCTTTATTGCTTGTCAGTCCCTGACAAATATTCTTTGTTGTTTCCACTTTAAGCTTAAATACACTTTTGTCTATCCTTGTTTTTTCAACAGTACTATGGTTTGTAAATTATTTTAATCCAACTCCATACAAAGAAACATTGATCTCAAAGATTCATACTCTGTTCTGGTTAGATGTCACGTTTTCATGCAGCAATGACAGAAACGACATATCTACTACCTTTAAATATGGCTGAGTTATGCACAGGCAAACAAAGAAATGGCTCTTAATTTTCAACAAGTTTAGCTTCAATTGATATGCAAGACTATCTCAATTTCTGCTTTGAACAACAATGTATGCTCAGGTCCATACTGGGCTTGTGTCACAAAAATAGATACGACATTTGAAATATATTCTCTCAAAGGATCATCATTTTGAAATCAACCACTTTAGTTATGATAATTTGAAATATGATGAATTTGATTTAGAAAAGAACACAAACTGTACTCACATTGGTTTGTTGTTTTCCTGATGCTGACTATGTCTCCCTTCAGGCAGACTGTTCTGATAACTTTGTTAGCTAGCACATCTCAATAATTGATGCATTGAAATATAAATAAGCATTGTTGATTCACCTACTTCTAATCTCAAGAGATTTCACTTGAGAAGCCAGAAAGTGAGTTCTGTGTATACGTTTGTCAATATATAATCAATAATCCAATGCTTTAGGTGCAGTGTTTTCAGCGGCACATCATTCATCATTTTAGGTGGCTGGTGATCTGCATGTTCCTAGGACTACTGACCAAGAAGGATTCAATGTCCTCCTCCTTTACACATTTAGAAAACATAAGAACTGTGTAAACAAATGTTTTAAAAATATTTTTAAAAACAACGTTTTAGATTGAGAATAAAGCATTAGTACTGTGCATGTAAAGTATTCACCTGTGGGTGTATAGGGCCCTGTGGTTATATAAACATTTGTGTATAACTTGAATATAAAGAGGGACATCAGACTGCAATATGGCAAAACATGTTTTATAGGAGGACCATGTGTGGGGTGTTTACCTCACACACCCACTGAGTAACTGGAGTGTGATGCTCGGTGTCATGTTTGGAACATGTTCTTACTTAGAAGAGATTAGGGCAACCTCAGCTCAACATCAGATGTTAGATCTGTATAGAGGTGATTAGGGCAGGCTTCATCCATCACCTGATTTTAGATCTGCAGAAAGGAGATTAGGGCAACATCAGGTCACTGCCTGATGTTAGATATTTCAGATATTTTATCAGATATTATATCAGATATTTTATCAGATATTTTATGGATGGTATCAAGTTTTATGACACAAAGATTCAGACTGATTCAAAACATGTGATAAGTTGTGATTGCATTTATCCTTTAGAATTTTCTATGTATTTTCTGGCTAAAACACTGTATGTGACTTGGCTTATCATATGTCCCTTTAGATCAGCATATCTATAATTACATATCTTGGTCAAGATCTAGATATTTTATCATAACACATCCAGTTCTGCACTTTTCCAAGCTATGATCATTTGAAGTGTGAGAAAAACAGTTTCTTAACTGAAAACATAAAAGATATGTCTTGAATATGTAAGAACAGGCAGATTGAAAATGTACAACAAAGTAAGTCTGACAGATACCCACAAAGTGAGTTGGCCTTCATAAGACAGATAGTACTTCAGGTATTTTCCTTGGTGACTTTATTGTGGTTGCCAGTTGTAGCACTGAGGACTGACACAACACACTCACTGGAGGCTGGTAAACTACAGACACATGGGAATCAGAGTCTATAATCTGTGTTCATACATGATATCTGGACTGACCCCTGCAACATTGTCTGGTCTAACTAACACTTCATGTGGCTTCACATAAACTCATAACACCAACAAATACAATTTGGATGACAAATGTAGTTAAACACAGTATTATCAGATACTGTCCCTTGTCACTTGGTAAAATGATAGCTGATGGCTTGGAACAGGTTCTTATTTCATCCAACTGTGGATCTGTTTGACACAGTTCAATACCTCATCCTCAAATTAAGAAACATAGTGGCATTACAACATATCATATTACGTATCTGTCATATATTCACGGACACTTACATACACATAGTATTGTTGGAAGTCAGTTCATGTAATAACTTATGACTGAATATGACTCTTTGTAGTGTCCGTGGATTTGAAGGAATTTTTACACAAAATCTGTTCCCATATCAACAGAAACACCCAGTTTGATTAATTTAGAGAAAAGGTTAAACATATATTTCCCATTGAAACTTCATTTCATAGAATACATGCATAAATGCAACAATAGGAGGTAGATTGATGAGATGCCAGTTGTTACACTGGAGGGTGAATGAACCTGTAACCCAGCTGACAATAGTGGCAACTTAGTACATATGTTCTGCATCATTCCAGACTCAGTGACCCATGGTTACTTACCTACAATATAAGTCTTGCCTATCACACAGCCGAGAAACCCAAGACAAATGTGTTGGCAAAGTTCTTGTTGATAAATTTCCTCAAGTTCTGGTTACAACTTACGAACAGCCGTCTGCTAAGGCCAGACTGAGGTAAGCTGACTTTTGTTATGGCTGAAGGGTATCCTCCACCTTGGATCAGTGAGGTAAGCTTCTGGAGGACAATAGGGCTCAATTGCCTGTCTCTCTTACTGGGCTGTACCACCGGCAAACAATCAACATGTAATAATACAGCCACTGGTCTTGGTGGAAAGTGAAATGGACCAGTAACAGGGCTGCCTATGGATGAAGTCAGATAATTAGGTGAGGAGTGTGTGGAATCCCTTACTTTGCAAACAAAGCAGTTTGTGTAGATTTGTTTTGTCAACAAAACACATTGATTGCATTCTGCGTTCTGAAACCACCCGCTCCAATGTGCAAACCTCCTTTGAGTCAACCCTTTCCAACACAGCCAACCAGGGAAGCAGGAGAGAAGCATCTATAATGCATCACTATCAAGCTGGTGTTATGTGGCACACTGATCTCAAGGGAATCTCAGTGAATGAAACACATTGGCATGTATGACTATCATTAAGTTCAGCGAGGCAGATAGAGTTAACTAGCATGTAGGATGTAATCCTACCTGGTGGAACCAAGATGGGGATGCAGTCAGGTTCTATTACGTAGATCATATACAAGTTAAAGTAATCAACAGAACAACTGGTTTCTTATTTACATCATAACCGTAACGCCATTACAGTCACTCCTTCCTGATGTTGTCAGAAGTTTACATTCACCATCTTACAGTCACTGGCCATCATAACATCTTTCGTTCATTATCACTGCACCCACCATGCTACAGTCGTCTAGTGAATACTCACTATGTCCACATTCCGAGCTGTTGTCTCAGCATTGATGTCAGAGTCTACATAACACACTGGTGGTTAATGTGTATGTATACATCATAACGAACAGACTCCAGTCACGTGGAACTTGGAAAGTTAATCCTAATTTGGAAGTATGCCAAAACAAGGTCTGATTATTTCCCCCATTCAACAAACAATGGTGCCTGTGATATTCAATCAAGGTGTGTAGCTGTGTTGTGCATGAATGTGACACCCCAGATCACATTCACCACACACATTCCGAAGTGTACAACTCCATTAACAAAGGTTGACAAACAGAGGTGAAGTTGTGTGAGAACATCATATGTCAGATTCTTGTTCTCCCCTCCCTCTGGTACACAGAGAGGATTACTACCCCCAACCCCTCACTGTACACAGGGAGGATTACTACCCCCAACCCCTCACTGTACACAGAGAGGATTACTACCCCCAACCCCTCACTGTACACAGGGAATATTACTACCCCCAACCCCTCACTGTACACAGGGAGGATTACTACCCCCAACCCCACACTGTACACGGTGAATATTACTACCCCCAACCCCACACTGTACACAGGGAATATTACTACCCCCAACCCCTCACTGTACACAGGGTGGATTACTACCCCAACCCCTCACTGTACACAGGAGGATTACTACCCCCAACCCCACACTGTACACAGGGAATATTACTACCCCCAACCCCACACTGTACACAGGGAGGATTACTGCCCCCAACCCTCACTACACAGGGTGGATTACTACCCCCAACCCCTGAATGTACACAGGGTGGATTACTACTCCCATCCCACACTGTACACAGGGAGGATTACTACCCCCAACCCCACACTGTACACAGGGAATATTACTATCCCCAACCCCACACTGTACACAGGGAATATTACTACCCCCAACCCCACACTGTACACAGGGAGGATTACTACCCCCAACCCCACAATACACAGGGAGGATTACTACCCCCAACCCTTGACTGTACACAGGGTGGATTACTACTCCCATCCCACACTGTACACAGGGAGGATTACTACCCCCAACCCCACACTGTACACAGGGAATATTACTATCCCCAACCCCACACTGTACACAGGGAATATTACTACCCCCAACCCCACACTGTACACAGGGAGGATTACTACCCCCAACCCCACAATACACAGGGAGGATTACTACCCCCAACCCCACAATACACAGGGTGGATTACTACTCCCATCCCACACTGTACACAGGAGGATTACTACAATACACCAACCCCACTCCAATACACAGGGTGGATTATTACTCCCATCCCACACTGTACACAGGGAGGATTACTACCCCCAACCCCACAATACACAGAGAGGATTACTACCCCAACTCCTCACTGTACACAGGGAGGATTACTACTCCCAACCCCTCACTGTACACAGGGATTATTACTGCCCCACCCCTTCACTGTACACAGGGAGGATTACTGCCCCAACCCCTCACTGTACACAGGGAGGATTACTGCCCCACCCCTCACTGTACACAGGGAGGATTACTACCCCACCCCCTCACTGTACACAGGGAGGATTACTGCTCCCACCCCTCACTGTACACAGGGAGGATTACTACCCCAACCCTCACTGTACACAGGAGGATTACTGTCCCACCCCTCACTGTACACAGGGAGGATTACTGCCCCACCCTTCACTGTACACAGGGAGGATTACTGCCCACCCCTCACTGTACACAGGGAGGATTACTGTCCCACCCCTCACTGTACACAGGGAGGATTACTACCCCACCCCTCACTGTACACAGGGAGGATTACTACCCCCAACCCCTCACTGTACACAGGAGGATTACTACCCCCAACCCTCACTGTACACAGGGAGGATTACTACCCCAACCCCTCACTGTACACAGGGAGGATTACTACACCCAACCCTCACCTCTACACAGGAGGATTACTACCCCCAACCCCTGACAGTATATAGGTAGGATTACTACACCCAACCCCACACTGTATACAGGGAGGATTACTACCCCCAACCCCTGACTGTATACAGGTAGGATTACTACCCCCAACCCCTCACTGTACACAGGGAGGATTACTACCCTCAACCCCACACTGTTTACAGGGAGGATTACTACCCCACCCCCTCACTGTACACAGGGAGGATTACTACTCCCAACCCACACTGTACACAGGGAGGATTACTACCCCCAACCACCCCCACTGTACACAGGGAGGATTACTACCCCCAACCACCCTCACTGTACACAGGGAGGAATACTACCCCCAACCCTTCACTGTACACAGGGAGGATTACTACCCCAACCCCTGCCTGTATACAGGGAGGATTACTACCCTCAAGCCCACACTGTATGCAGGGAGGATTTCTGCCCCCATCCCCACACTGTTCACAGGGAGGATTACTATCCCTCCTCCCTCACTGAGGATTACTATCACTCCTCCCTGTGTACACCCCTCCCCAATCTTCCTACACTTGAGGGGTATTTACTTTCAAACACCCCCAACACCTCATCAGTCAAGGTGATCCCTCCTGACACACAAAGAGTATAATTAGGCTTCACTCAGGATTCCCTCAGCATTCACATCATGTCAGTGACAATTGTGATGTCAGAGTGAGCACAATATCAACAGTTGCTGAAATGATGCTCCACATGTTGTTATGATACTATACAATTATAGACTTTCCAGGGGGTCAATCATGCTGTTTTTATGGACCCGAGCAAAGAAAAATGACCAAGGACAGAAACCAAGATGCACATATGTAATGTATGATTTCACAGGAGAAAAGAGTTGTCTATTACTGACTGACTGACTGAGTTTGGTTTTACGACGCTTTTAGCAATATTCCAGCAATATCACGGCGGGGGACACCAGAAATGGGCTTAACACATTGTGCCCATGTGGGGAATCGAACCCGGGTCTTCGGCGTGACGAGCCAACGCTTTAACCACTAGGCTACCCCACCGCCCCAGTTGTCTATTAAATAAGGGCATAAACATATAGTTAAACTCCATGTGAGTATAAATGAGATGTTCATGCCACTCTATCTTACTAAGATCAGTGACTGAGAGTAATGTTCCTTGCCCCAAAATGGCGACAACATACATATCCACGTTCAGTCAACCGACAAAGTTGGTATCTTCATTGTATTATCTTGTGTGGAAATAACAATTAGTAGGTGTCATATAACTTGAGATATACCATTTGAATCCAATGAAACGAGTAGTATCTTTTTGCATGCATTCTTGCAATACCACAGTCCCCATAGTCTTGCAGATGTTCTGTGTACAGATATTATTGATACATTGTCTTGAATGTCCAATGTGTGGTTAAATAGTACTGAAAAATAGTGCTGGTTAAATAGTACTGAAAAGATGTGCTTCGATTGTTGGTCACTATTACACCTGTTGTTAAGCTGTTAAAATGTTACCTAGTAATATCAATAGCAGAGATGCCGAACCTGAATCTAAGGAAAAACGGAGTCATGACTGAAAGCCAGCCCTGAGCACCAAAGGTGAGAGTTGGGGGTGAGTGTGTGGTCGGCTCTGCCATTTGTTTCACTTTCATATGGACTATGGCATGCATTCGGAAAAACTTTGTGAAACTTCATTGTCAATAACACGCAATATACACAATCGACACACAAAGGATCACACACTAAGCTTCTGAATGCTTTTACCAGTGTTCACTCATATAAATCACTGGTGACATACGAAATTGTTTCCCGTAAAAATAAATTCAGAATTTTTCTAGAAAATAAGAGTTTTTAAAGAGAAATCAGAGAGCAGATTTTGTTAAGTCTTATTCCACACAAAGATTGTGCTCAGGTCACTGCACAAATAAAACAGCACTTTTACTGATAAATACTCATGACACCTTTGAACAGATATTCATCAAAAGAATGTTATTCCCTAGCATGACTGTCTTCGGTCAGTAGCCAGATTCCCCAGCACAATGACTGTCTTCAGTCAGTAGCCAGACTCCCAGCACAATGACTGTCTTCAGTCAGTAGCCAGATTCCCCAGCACAATGACTGTCTTCAGTCAGTAGCCAGACTCCCAGCACAATGACTGTCTTCGGACAGTAGCCAGATTCCCCAGCACATGACTGTCTTCAATCAGTAGCCAGATTCCCCAGCACAATGGCTGTCTTCAGTCAGTAGCTTCAGTATGGTCGTATTTATGTTAGGTATCAAAATAAAAGCTGCCTTGCATGCTTTGTAAATCCAACAACAATTATGACTTCACTGACAATGTGTTTAATTGTCAACACACAAAAGGAAAGGCAGTAGACAATGCTAAACAAATCAGTAACATTGTTCAGTGCAGTAATGTAATGCAAACCCTGCTCATTCTATTATCAACCATTCAAGAAAGTGAGTGAGTGAGTATGGTTTTACGCCACTTTTAGCAATATTCCAGCAACATCACGGTGGGGGACACCAGAAATGGGCTTCACACATTATACCAATGTGGGAAATTGAACCCGTGTCTTCAGAGTGACAAGCGAACGCTTTAACCACTGGGCTACCCCACTGACCCCATTCAAGAAAGAATGTGGGAAGGTGTGTCCTAATGTTCTTGGTCCTTTTGTGAAAATAATTGCTTGTTTAAATAATAAAATACCACAGATTTACTTTCAAGTATCTGAACATAATGTATAAGCTCATCAACAAGAATATAATAATAATAATAATGGGCCTGATGATGTATGCCTCTCCATGGTGGGCCTAGATAGGGGAATATTATTCCCTGAACTGAACGTACATCACCCAGTTAGGGCTGGTTTTCTTACTGGGTTACAAACAGGCAAGAAGAAATCAATCTTTCACTTCTGCAGCCCAGTCAGCCTTCCTCCGGTAGTCAAACCAACCACACTGGAGATGGGACTTGCCCCAGGGGAAGACACAGTGCCGATCAAGAATATCTTGGTCAAACCATCTTAAAACCACACTACTTGAGTGTGCGAGAGCGACAGGGTGGCCTGATAATCCACGAATAAATGGCAAGTCTTTTAAGCTGCATTGGGACAATGCCATGCCCATGTATGCTTTCCTGACAGAGCAAAATATCCGAGATCAATTCCGGCGGCTTAAAAATCTCTTGCCCCATGAGCCAGTTCAACCCACAACTGGTGCCCGTCAGGAACCTTTGCATGAGCAGAATGCTCAAGTGGCAGCAGACCCAAAACAGCTGATGGACATCCGTGTTAACCTCTCTCCTCTTCCTGATGGAAACTCTTCCGGCGTAGAGCCAAATGGCCCCAAAATTTCGGACCCTCTCTCATTCTCTTCCTCAGTTGCTGATCTTTCCGAAAATCCTGTGTACATTTTGTTTCATTCTATTTATGATGAAATATCTGATTTACCTTTAGAAAAACGGAGGCCAATTAAACAAACAACTGAATCTTTTCCCAAAAATGAAATTAATTTATTAAATGACATTATTTCTATGAAACTCTCTGCGGACTGTTCGTTACATGAAGTGAATTGTTGTGTCTATGCTGCCGCTCGAACCTTGGAGGAACTCCACACAGTTTTCAAAGAAAAAACATCCAATACTAAGAACAATACACCAAAGAAAAACCAGTTTCAAGTGAAATTAACAGAAACTAGAAAATACATTTCCAGGATAGAGCTCTGCCTGAAGTTAAGATCATCAGGGAGTCCAATGTCAAAACGTCAAAAGTCAATTTGGAGAAAATTTAAATTACATTACAATACAACCAAAGAAAAGTTACTTCTCCAAATTGCCGATTCAGTCAGTTTTGACTGAAAGAAAGAAAAAATGGGAAAAGAAAAATATTCATCAAACAACATAAACTTTTTAGAAATAATGAAAAACACTTTTACAGTCAACTTAAAACAAATGGTGATGGTGAGCATGATAAGCGGCCTCCCATGGATGCCAATGAGAGGTTCTGGAAACAGTTGTGGTCTATACCCGGCGACCTAGAACCTTGAGGCACCATGGGTCAGTAATTATGGCCATGCAATGCATGAGAAAGTAACTAGGTCGTTTGTCTGTTACATCTCACCAGATTGCCTGAAAAGTGTGATAAAAAAGTCCAAATCTAATACAGCTCCAGGGCCTGATGGCATTCGAAACCGGAACTGGAAACTATTTCCCTGTGTCCAAACATCATTACTTCACTGTTTCAGTTCTCTCGTGGACACAGGTGATGTTCCACCATGGTTCTGCAAAGGTCACACAATACTCCTTCCCAAAAAAGGAGACTTGACTGATCCCCAAAACTTCCGCCATATCACATGTTTGAATACACAATACAAATTATTCACAGGGTGTTTGACAAACCTCGTGTCATCATACTGCTCTGCTAATGATATAGTTTACAGAGAGCAGAAGGGAGCAAGAAAGGGATAATGGGGGGTGCAAGGATCAACTTCTTGTACAGAAAATGATTTTGGAAGAGGCTAAAACATATCACCGCAACCTCTCCATGTGCTGGATTGACTATAAGAAAGCATACGACTCTGACCCTTATGAATGGATTCTGAGGTCTCTTTGTTGTATTGACCTCCCGGAGCGACTACTTGATTTACTCAAGTCTTTAATGAGTTGCTCGTCGACTCAACTTGACTCGCAAGGGCAGGTGCAGACTATGGAATCTATTCCAATAAGGGGAATTGGGGACTCTTTCAGTCCTTTGCTTTTTTTGTTTGTCTCTAAATCCTTTGAGCTTTCTGCTCAATAGAGAGGAAGGTTACCATCCTGGACCTCCTCAGCACAGATCCCCAACACCGCTTACTCATCTCCTTTACATGGATGACATCGAGCTCCTTGCCAAAGGAGATACCAATTTGAAAAAGCAGGTTCTCCTTGACGAGTCCTTTTCTAATGATATTGGCACGACATTTGGGCTTGACAAATGTAATACTCTTCGTTTGAAACGTGGCAAGATAACTAATGATGGATCGGTCAGGTTGTGCGGGGGAGGAGTTATTGAGCATCTTGTGGAAGATCAGGCCTACTCCTATTTTAGAAAAACTTCGGGCCGAGTACAAATCTCGCTTAAAGAAAATCTGGAGCTCAGAGCTAAATGCTCGAAACAAGGTCAAAGCCACCAATACTTTTGCTGTGCCAGTCCTTTCCTATTCCTTTGGAGTAGTTGATTGGACAAAACAAGACATCCAGAGTCTTGACCGCCTGACCAGAAGGATCATGTCTGATAACAGAGCCCACCACCCTCGTTCCTCTCTCAATCGTTTATATATACCAATCAGTTCTGGAGGACGGGGTTTGATTAATGTGGAGGCTCTTCATGATAGAATTTTATTGTGTACTTTTGCACATATTTATTTATCAGATGATCCTCTGGTGATGTATGTGAAGATTCATGAGGAAAGGAAAGAATTCCACAGCTATCTTAGCGTGCCAGGGTTGTTGGACAGAATCTGAAATTTGAGGTTGATTTTACTGATGGCGATGTACTGCTGGACGGTACAGCGATGGGAGTAAACCAGGTGAAGTCCTTCACGAAGTCTGCCCAGAGTCGGTCTTTTGTGAAGAGGCTTTCTGAGAAGCCATTGCATCGTGTGTACATGCAGTGTGTGGAACAGAATAGCAATCCCACCGATTCCTTCGCCTGGATGAAGTCAGCTGGTCTTAAATGTGAAACCTAGGGCTTCCTTTTTTTGCTGCTCAGGACCAGTCACTTCCCACTCGTAATCGCCAAAACATCAATATGAAATGTCGACTCTGTAATCAATTCACAGAGACTGTCCAACACCTTGTCAGTGGATGCCCTTCTTTGGCACAAACAGCATATCTAAAAACGACATGATGGCATGGCTCGTTGCTTTTACTACCGTCTCCGACATGTCTGTGGCTTTGACTCCGAGGTCCATCCATGGTACGACCCTGAACATTATTATATTATAGGATATTTATATAGCGCACATATCCAGCCAACTAGTGCATGCTCAAGGCGGTGGTATTTTTTCCCTTGATCATTGGATGTCAATCTCAACAGCACATCGTATTATCAATCTCAACTCCCCTGGGGAGTATACAACTCTTGCAGCCACTAGGCGCACCGAGTTATTGCGGCTTTCTCATCCTAAAGAGGTACCCATTCACAGCTGGGTGGACTCAGGGGACACATAGTCACAGTACTCTGTCCAAGTTCACTGCATGTTGCTGTACCCGCAACTAGGTGTTTGCACATATTCATGTGGCCACCATCTGGTCATATACCAACGGATTCATGGGTTCTTTTAAGTGCACAGGGTTGTGTACTGTACACTAGGGGTTGTGACAACACTGAAAGAGTCTGCACACAAAGTTGACTCCAAGGTTTTTAACCCCAGTCACAGGTTGGCTTGATCCCGACACCTCAACCTAGCTGGATCACTAGCCTAGCGCCTTAGCCAGCTCTCTCACCGCGCCCCCAATACATGTCCAAGGCGTCATGGAAAATGATGCTTTCAAACTTCTGTGGAATAGGCCCATATACAGCCTCAGACGAATTCCTGCCAACAAACCTGATCTTGTCCTTTTTGATAAAGCCAATGAATTCATTTATATCATTGAATTTTCTGTTCCGTTTGACAACAATGTAATTGGCAAGATTCAGGAAAAGCATGATAAATATGCAGACCTCGCCTTTGAAATGACTCGCTTGCATCCCAAGTACACTGTCGTCAGGCTCCCCATTGTTCTCGGTGCCCTTGGTTTGGTACCTCCTGATCTCTTGGCGCAGATCAGGAGAGTGCCCCGGTTCTCCACTGGGAGCACAGCCCTTCTGACACTCTGGGTAATGCAGAAGGCTGCAGTGTTGGGGAGCCTTCATATTCTCCGGAAAGTTCTTGGTGGGTTCTACTAGGCAGTGTTTCCTGGGAGAAGTCCCATTCGCTGTCTGGGCTGCATGTAGAGGGGGCGAGGGCCCTGAGCTGATGATGAGCCTTACCAGCCTGACTGTGCCAGAATCACACGAACCCACTCTGCTGCATTTTCATCTTTAATCTGTAAAACATAATAATAATGATAATGAGGGTACTTATACCACGCAGTACTCCACACCACAAAGGGGCATGCTCAAAGAAAGCACAAACAGCACAACATTATTACCCCGGATAACCCAAGCTGCCTGCTCGGCACTAGAAGGTTATAGTCATAGGACTTTGTCCCACTGGGTACCCATTTCCTGCTGGATGAACAGAGGCAATAGTGAACAAACTCACTTGCCTAAGGTGAGACCACATGTATCACATGTGTTTCGTTGTGGGGCAGGACTGAAGTCCTAGAAACTCTCAGCAGTCAAGCAGCCAAACACCCATCCAAAGACTCTCCGAGCTCAACGTTGCTTAACTTCAACTGATTCATGTCCTGAGCTCTATGCACAGGACCACGCGCCACCACGTACTTTCAGTTTTAAAATTTTAACAATTTTGAAGTGTACATATTTTATTTATAGGCTGAGTAATATCCTCTTCCTCTTTCCAAATGAAGATCTCATGATGGAATAAAACATGTTATTGCCTAGCCTCAGTTGTCCTGTTTTTCATCAGCCCTTTAAGTCAATACTCTTAAATAATATGTACAGACATATCAAACCTGAAATAATGTAAATAAATGCAGGACAATTTGTAAAGCACAATTGTTCTAATTGTTGCCTGATGCAAATTTATGACTTGGTTAATGTTCAAACAATGCACTAAAATCTTCACTTAAACACTTTCGACAGAAAAGAATCTTGTTTATTCAATCAATGTAGAATTTTGTAAAAACTTTTTATTGATAGTGAAGACATGAAAATTAATAAGATATGTAATGCCCACCCTGTTCATTCTATTTGTTACCAGTAATTTTGAATTTAGAAATATGACAGAATACTTAATTGTCATTCATATGTGTATGTCACACCCAATTTGTGCAACTGCCTGTTGTATGCATTGAGCAGGCTGTTTACCCAATGTGTGCAATGTGCAATACACCTTGCCCATTGGATGCAATGGACAGTGACGTCTATGAGTTTTAAAATTATATTTACAGAAGCCCAATAGACAAAGTTATTTCACAAAGATCTATTCACTGAGTTATTTTACAAAGATACTACTATTGTAACACACAAATAAATACAGCACCAGTTGTAAACTTTAATGTTCACCAAATAAATGTGACCAACCATTATTAGTACCCGGTAAAACAAACTGATTAAATGATAATCTTTGCTGAACTAGATCTACCGGAACTCACAAAATTGTATTCCAATTGGGTGTACCATATATATAGTTTGCTTACTATACTCGCAAATTATCAATGTGCCTTGTATCCTGTAAATATCACAAATAGTCTTGGTTTGATATTGTCGTGTTGAACTAGAATATCATACCAAATGATATTTGCTGAAATTATTGAAAGCTCATGAAAATACAGTCAAATCCCGATGAGTCAAATGCCGGTGTCTCGAATATTATGCATAACTCGAAGTACCTGTCGGTCCCGACCATTCCCTGTTATAGTTGTCATCATTTGATTTCCGGTTACACGAATTCGCCTCATAAATACACATGATGACTCGAGAAGGAAATTTGGTCCCATGAGATTCAAACAACAGCAATCTTGTATACATAAGCCGAAGTCAGTCAATGAGAAGTTGATTGGTGTAGCAAACTGATCCAATTAACAAACCAGCGCGGCTCACACCTTTCCGCCATTGACAGGTGAATTCAAAAGGCAGATTAGTGATTTTACGGAAATCACTGTCTGTGCTAATCAGACTGGAACTGATAAGGTGCCCCTATGAGTGATAGGGAAATCATTAGGTAAACAAATGCTTAGGTGAAGGAATTAGGACTGGATCATCTTTTTTTTCTACCCTCATAGACATACCAATGTCTCGAATACATCGATAAGTCGAATGTATAACTTGGTCCCCAGCGATTCAACTCATCGGGATTTGACTGTATGTGATTTACATCCATTGTTTGTTATTTTCTTACTTTGTGAAGGGCTATTCTGATTACAGTTTGGATAACAATCCTGAAACCTACGTAATTGCTTCAGTTGTAGGATGATCTTATGACACCACTGAAAGATACACACCCTGCTTCTTGAAGAGAGTAACCCAACATTCCATGGTGGGGCGAAAGTGGTGGCTGTAGATTTTATCCCTCATTATAAACAAATTGTCTGTGTTTAATCCATGTACTTCAGGCCAAGCCCAAACAGCTGACACATCAGTAGGTAATTTGTGTGTTCCATCAACACAGTCTCAGTAACACCAGATACAAGCAGGGCTGAGTCAGTACTGTGGTAGTCAACCAACTTGTCATAACAACACAGAATACAGGTGTTCCATATTTGAACTTCATTACAGTGTTTTCATGTAAGGATGGATACAGCACATAATGTAAACACGACACTTCAGTCAGTCTTACAGCACCAACTGTCATATTGCCCCCCTTACTTACAACAGAATAAACCTTGTTTTGTTGGAAAGAGCTGTCGTCCGACACACCTTCATTTGTCAATATCAGCGAATGCATTCACACTAGAAGTCTGCTCTCATCTGCCAAAATAAATATTTCAGTTTAATCTAGAAACGATTTCTTCCATTTGTGTTTACCTTGCTCACACTGCCATGAATTAATACATGCATACAAGCCAAACACACATGCATACAACATACCAAATACACATGCATGCAACAAGCCAAACACACATGCATACAACAAGCTCAACAAGCCAAACACACATGCATACAACAAGCCAAACACACATGCATAGAAAAAGCCAAACACACATACATACAACATGCCAAACACACTTGCATACAAGCCAAACACACATGGATACAACAAGCCCAACAAGCCCAACACACATGCATACAACAAGCACAACAAGCCAAACACACATGCATACAAGCCCAACACACATGCATACAGTCAATAAGCCAAACACACATGCATAGAAAAAGCCAAACACACATACAGACAACATGCCAAACACACATGCATACAAGCCAAACACACATGCATACATGCCAAACACACATGCATACAACAAGCCAAACACACATGCATACAACTTACCAAACACACATGTATACAACAAGCCCAACATGCCAAACACACATGCATACAACAAAAATATGGCAGATTCAATAAATGAATTCTTCGTCAACAAGATTGACAAAATTCGTGAAGGACTGTCAGCTGACATGGAACAATCATCTCCTGTCGAAATTCCACATTTCACAGGTGAGAGAGTCGATAGGTTTGATCCTTTTTCTGAGGATGAGATCAGAACTATTATGACCAAATCAAAACCAACATCCTGCCCCTCTGATCCAGTTCCCACCAAGTTCCTTCTAGAAAATATTGATCTGTTTTTGCCAACTGTAACAGACATTGTAAACAAAAGCCTCGGAAGCGGATATTTTCCTCAGGAATTCAAGAACTCTTTTGTTAAGCCTTTACTGAAGAAACCTAATTTGGATAGTAGTGATTTCAAGAATTTCCGCCCGGTATCGATCTCTCTTTTCTTTCAAAAGTTGTGGAAAGGGCTGTCAGTATCAGGCTGAAGGAACACTTGGACAATCATAACCTATTGGACAAGCATCAGTATGCATACCGACAATGTCATAGTACTGAAACAGCTTTAGTACAAGTTAGTGATGAGTTGAGACGGAATGTAGATGGGGTGACATAGCAGCATTGGTCCTTTTAGACCTCTCCTCAGCATTTGATACCATAGACCATAGTATCCTTTTAAATCTGCTGAAAACCCAGTATGGAATTGACGGCATAGTACTGAACTGGATAAGCTCCTATCTCTGTGACAGACGGCAGTGTGTAATGATAGGGAAAGACAGATCTGACAGCATTACTCTCAAACATGGAGTACCACAGGGATCTGTTTTGGGACCGTTGCTGTTCCTGCTGTATACTGGTCATGTTGCCAACATCACATCAGTCCACAACATGTCGCATCACTCTTACGCAGATGACACCCAACTCCTCAAGAAAATACCACTGCAAAATCTAAATCAGTCACTTCAAGAACTCACAAACTGCACAGGGGAAATCAAGTCCTGGATGACAACTCATATGCTTAAACTCAATGACACGAAGACTGAGGCACTTCTGGTAGGAACAAGTCACCAAATTTCAAGATGTCCCATTAAGAACCTAACCATCGCCGATGCAGTTGTTCCTATAAGCTCATCTGTCAAAGATCTAGGCATATACTTTGATACATCACTGTCAATGGAAACACAGGTGAACAACATCTGTAAGACTTGCTATTTCCATCTTCGCTCCATCAGCAACATCCGTCAATATCTTACAGCTGAAGCCACCCATGCCTTAGTCCGGCGCTTGTGATTTCAAGGCTCGACTACTGCAACAGCTTGTTGTTTGGGATCAGTCAGAGGCTATTGGATAAGTTACAGAAGGTGCAGAACACGGCCGCCGCGTATTATCAGTCGCATTCCCAAACATGGCCACATCACACCTGTTCTTAAACAGTTGCACTGGCTCCCCATCAAGGCAAGAAGCGACTACAAAATCCTCTGCTTGACCTACATGGCCCGTCACGGACTTGCTCCCCCATATCTCTCTGACCTGCTTACTCCTTACTCAAACAAGCGCTGCCTTCGATCATCCAATCAGGAGTTTCTGTTCGTGCCAAACTTCAAGCTTAAAACTTTTGGAAACCGGACTTTTTCATATGCAGCCCCAACCTTGTGGAATTCACTCCCATACAATCTGAAAGTTTCTGATAGTATTGCCACATTCAAGTCAGGACTCAAAACATACCTGTTTTCAATGTATTATTTGGAACTCTATTTTGGACCTGTACATATTGCTGTATAAATGTGGGAGACTCTTTTTATCTGTCATTGTTGCGCCTTGAGCATATCTGCTGACGTGGAAAAGGCGCATGAAGAAATCTGCATTTTATTTTATTATTATTAACATGCCAAACACACATGCATACAACAAGGCAAACACACATACATACAACAATCCAAACAAGGCAAACACACATACATACAACAATCCAAGCACACATGCATACAACAAGCCAAAGACACATGCATACAACAAGCCCAACATGACAAACACACATGCATACAACATGCCAAACACACATGCATACAACAAGCCAAACACACATGCATACAACAAGCCAAACAAGCCAAACACACATGCATACAACATGCCAAACACACATACATACAACATGCCAAACACACATGCATACAACAAGCCAAACACACATGCATACAACAAGCCAAACAAGCCAAACACACATGCATACAACAAGCCAAACACACATGCATACAATAAACCAAACACACATGCATACAATCCCAACACACATGCATACAACATGCCAAACACATGTACACATGCATGCAATAAGCCAAACACACATAGATACAACAAGCCAAACACACATGCATACAAGCCCAACACACATGCATACAACAAGCCCAACACACATGCATACAATAAGCCAAACACACATGCATAGTGCATACAACATGCCAAACACATTTACACATGCATACAATAGGCTCAACACACATGAATACAAGCCAAACACACATGGATACAAGCCAAACACACATGCATACAAGCCAAACACACATGCATACAACAAGCCAAACACACATGCATACAACAAGCCAAACACACATGCATACAACAAGCTAAACACACATGCATACAACATGCCAAACACACATGCATACAATAAGCCAAACACACATGGATACAACAAGCCCAACAAGCCAAACACACATGCATACGACAAGCCCAACAAGCCAAACACCCATGCATACAACAAGCCAAATACAATTGCATACAATAAGCCCAACATACATGCATATAACAAGCCAAACACAGGCAGCCACAGTTGATGACTGTAAACATCAGTGTTCCGATCCACAAAGTGTTCGTAACGTTACGACCTGTCATAACTCCAGACTAATACGATTGTCGATTGTCATAGCACTGCAAACATTTTGTGGATCGGGACCCAGGACTCATAACAAAAGTTTGACAAATTGACTCCTTTCTAGTGACTATGTATCTCTGTATGTCAATGTGTACGCTGTTGTAGCTGGGTTTTGTCTTGACCTGTATCATCACTGTACAAAAAAAACTGACTACAGTCAGATGATTGATGATAGTGTCAGATTCACAGTCTCGTCATTGTACAATATTCTTAGTCAAATGAATGATTAATTTGAGAGCTTCACAGACAAATCGCCATATAAGATTGACAGGACAGATGATTACATAAGACTCAGTAAGATGAATGTATTTATAAGATTTACAGTCAGATGACTGTGTAAGATTCATAGTCAGCTGACTGATGACTATACAATATTCCCAGTCACATGACAAATGATTGTATGATATTAACAGTCAGATGTTTGTAGAAGATTCATAGTCAGATGATATATTGGATTCATAGTCAGATGGCTGGTTGAGATTCTCAGACAGATGATTACTGTACATACATTGGTGATTGTGTAGGAACTGACCTGTGCCTGATAGGTAGCAGCCCCTACCATAAATGTGACCCTTCCTCTTGCTCAACATGATGCATGTGAATTACCGTATGAAGCATTTCATTCCATGTTGCACAGGTTCGTGACATGATCAGTCAGAGACAATATATATGTACATGGTCTTATATGACCAATTGTTTGTACAAATAAGGGAGCTTCGAAATGTTGATGACTGAAAAGTATGATTACACAATGCCATTTAGAAAGTGGTAAAATGTACCGGTAACATATGTTATATTTGGGATTACACTTTCTTAGTAAAGTACAGATTCTAGTACTTTTGAGTCCCATCCGGGATTCGAACCCACACCCTGAAAAGTAGATGCTTATAGTAGGGCTGCAACGAATACACTATGTGGCGAAGATGATACGTATCATGAATATTGGGTAACGAATACGAATAATTATTCACGAATACAATATTGTAGTTAAGTCATTGATGTACAATATGAACGCCCATGTTGACAGTTTTGATTTGTCACAGCAATAACCAGTGATCTCATGACACTCAAATTTGGTATGTTATAGTTATAATCGACAGTACCATGTGCAGTCTTGGCAAACTAACATGACTTGCACTACTGCAATGCTAGTACATGTTCCATTCTTGCATATCTCACTTTGGAAAGGACATATGGGTTCAAGTAAAACATGCTCCCTTAAAAAAATCTTAAATATTCGTTAATATTCAGTTCTGGTGACCACGAATAACGAATTGAATTCATGAAGGGCTACGGTTCGATTCACCGAATATGCGAGTGAATCGTTACAGCCTGAGCTTATAGACACTATCATGTTCCCCTTTCATGTGTAAATCACATTACCCCTGCCTTTTTTTCGAATTCTTCATTCCTTCCTGAACACTGAATTTTGAACAACCTTTAAGTTTGTAACGTAGTTGATCACACACAATAGATGCCATACATACCATACGGTTCACTAAACCAAAAATATTCAAGCCTGAAGTAAGTCACAGAAATAGGGCATTAAGATTTATCTCCCCTTAACATTCATGCAGGAAATGTTCTGTTTGCCACTCTGTCATAATGTGTTTCCATTAGATGTACATCCATGTTCGTTCAAGCGACAATATTGACTAATAGTACCTGTGAATATTTCCCATGAATCCAGCCCTTCAGAGTGTAACAGCACATGACCAGGAATCAATACAATATAGTGCAGGGTAATTGGTTCATCTTTAGAAATAGATTGTTTGAGTATGTACGTACATCTTTTCCTAATTGAACAAATCAATGAACATTCTGGTAGCATTCTATACAGTACAAAGTCATCTCAAGTCACAGTAATATTAACACAAAGAGACAAAAACAACAACCAAACAATATATTACTCATTACCCTGTTTCTCTGTGTAAAATACATGCATGCATACACTCAGTTTGGGGTTCCTTTGGGTGTGGGATGCATGGTTAATTTTTAAAATAATGTTATCCTTTTGCTGCAGGTGAAGACTTTGTTGGAGCCAGCAGGAGAGAACAAAGAGTCATAATGTTAATGCAGCTGAATATTTTTAAAGAAAGGATGAATTCTCATAGTTATTTTCTGTTACAGAATTTTAGTGTGTTTTTGCATTGGACCTATGCAGTGATTCACATGACATTATTATACTATGCCTCTCACTAATGTTGTATGCAGTCGTCATTTTAATGCAGCATTGTAAGGAATTTTTCATATGGTCAGTGACAGCAATTTACTGGAAGATGTCAAAGTATCAGGAACTGTAATCACAGGTATTGTCATGTAGTTGGTTTATGTCCAAAGCTGATGGAATGCTGTGAGTATTTTCACAGAATGATGATGGCAGAAATGTATGCAACCACCACAGGAACAGAGCTCACTTGGGACATACACATCTTGATTGAGGTGCTTAAAACACAAGTCCACTGGTAGATGACCAGATAATGGAAACATACCACCATACACCCGAAACACAAGTATCAAAACATGCGGCGTCTGACTGGGTAAGTGACAGATTTCAATGTGCCTCTTTTCACCCAGCTGGCAATGGGTACCAGATATGGGTTGTGGATATGAAAACCTTTTAACGCCCTGTAGGCAGCTTGGGCTGTATACTAGTGTTGGGAATAAATCTAACAATTGATAATTGGTTCATTACAACCGATCAATCATCGAAAAAAATTGGTTAGCGTGATTTATCAAATTCTCCTGTTTATGTTTGTTAATGCACAACAAATATAGAAAAACATTTACTTCTTTCAGTGTTTTTTTCAAATTGCACAAAATGCATTTACAAATTTCACACCTTTAAAGGAGGACTAGCATGTTAGGAACATAAATTTCCTGGAATCTTTAAGATAATTTCAATCATGACAAGGAACGAGCTTGTAGTACTTATGAAATGTAACAGACAAAACCAACCTTGTGAAAAATGTTGATAATGCAAACAAGTGTGCCAAAATTGTTTGTGTGTGATTATGAGAAAACATGATGGATTGCTTGGTCGTTTAGTCATTGCGACCAATCTTTGATTATTTCAATTAATCGGACCACCACTACTGTATACTCCCCAGAGAGTTGAGGATGATATAATTGGTGTGACCAGATACCATGTTTCCCGTACACTTTTCAATATGCCAGTAGACAAGTCCAATGATATGACCTACACAGATTATTTTGAACAACTGCCACAAAAACATATCCACGATTTCCATCCCTCTGCACAAGTGGGAGGTATTTCTGTAAATTGTGTGAAATATAATATTGTGTCTCAGCAAAGAACCTAATTAAACACACTTGTATAAGACACTGAGCTGAATGTAAAATGTACTGTAACATATATAGCAGTAAGGCTTGGAATTGCAACCAATTGCTAATGAACACAGACTGAGGGAGAAATTACACAACAAATCTTGTTAAATTTCTACTTTGATACATATATTTTCATATTAGTGTAATAAAAAAGATTATTAATCTACCCAATTTTATTTTTTTAAATAAGAAAAGGATGAAAAAGTACCTTTTCTTTTTTCTGTCGATGTTTCCTGATAAAGAGTCTCCAGCCTGGCATGATGACAAGTGGAAGTATGGAGAACTGTGTGGAGACCTGCAGCCAGGCAGCTGTCTGATGCAGTCCACCCCACGCTGGTGACACCAGCCGTGTATTGATCCAGGAAAACCACTGTAAAACAATGGCTATGATTGAAGCATAACACAGGAGTATAGAGCTGATGTTTGGGTTACCATGGAAACATATTCAACACATCTTGAAGGAAGTCATATAAAATTCAGAAAGCTGTGCATACTGGAAAGGGACACCAGTCTGGATAACATCAGTGTCCTGGCAACTCACATTTAGTTACCTTCCTCAAGACAAACTTCGGGGACAGTATATCATCAGTGATAGTCAACAAAACAAATATACTTGTTGTAAAGGAAATAGTTATCAATGGTAAATAACTGTCTGGTGAGAGCAAGAATTTTACAATTTGGCAATTGTACAATGGCCTGTGTCGAGTGTGTCGAGTGTCTCGTGTGTGTGTGTGGAGAGAGAGAGAGAGAGAGAGAGAGAGAGAGAGAGAGAGAGAGAGAGAGAGAGAGAGAGAGAGAGAGAGAGAGAGAGAGAGAGAGAGAGAGAGAGAGAGAGAGAGAGAGAGAGAGAGAGAGAGAGAGAGAGAGAGAGAGAGAGAGAGAGAGAGAGAGAGAGAGAGAGTGTGTGTGTGTGTGTGTGTGTGTGTTTCGTCAGATGATTGTTGTACATACACCTGTGTCTGTGATGCAGGAAAGTCAGACAACTAGACAAACAGCATTCCCAGAAATTATTGAGAAAGTTGTTTCCGCAAATATCTAATACATGTATATAAACCATAGAAGTTTTTCTTAAATGTTCATGTTGAGATATGATTCTCTTACAGTCTATAAGTGTCTTTTCAGTACTTTCTGAGACCTCCTACACCACTGAATACACCTAGGTGCACTATACCCATCAAAGTTTGTAAGAAATCTTGTGACAGCCTATCCCAATATTTGAAAACTTCTTTCTTCATATCCTCAATATTTCTAAGTCGTTTTTGTTTATTCTGTCCTTCACTAGTCCCCACACATTCTCAATACAGTAGGGTTAAGATCTGGGCTGCAGGTGGTAACTTGACCATTTTCAGCAGACAACCACTGTTTTGTGTAGCCCACAGTGTGTTTTAGGTCATTATCATGCTGGAAAATCCAGTTATCTTCATAGGGAACAGGGCAAAAGGGCCAAAGAACAAAAGGGCCAAAGAAAAGTAAAAAAGGGCCAAGGGAAAGTCAAAAGGGCCAAACTTTTAGAAAATAGTAAGATCAGAAGAAATTCAGTACATGTTGTTGCAGTAGTAATTCTAAACATGTAATCTGGAGTGTCTCAGTTTATTTAAAATATCTCAGAGTGGTTAATTATTTATTTTATGAGTAAACATCTCAGAGTGTCTCAGCCTTGTTTATTAAAAACATCTCAGAGTGGTTAAGTGTTTCTTTTATGAGTATAGTCAACCATAAAACTGTTTATTTAATGATTACAAGAGGTTTTCACTGAGTCACTGGTAACAATTACACTAGTCAGTAATCTAAACATAATTAACGTTTTAATTACTGTGTTCGGGCCGTTGGAAGGAGACGACCATTCAAAGGATGTCAGCATATCGTTCCTTCGTCAAATTTCCAGTGAAAATGCATGTGTAACGTCGTCACTCCACGTGATGGTATCCCATCCCACAAGTTGTTTGGGGCGTTGGTAGATAGGTTTCACGGTATCTTTTGTCCAAATATTCACACAGAACTTTCATCAGAAAAGAAAACATTATCCCAATCTTGATTTTCGTGAGCCTTACCCCAGTTTTTAAAAGGTCTTTCTTTTTGTGCATCTTTCATCAATGGTGATGGAATTCTGCGCTTTTTCACCCAGTTAAGTCTTTGTAATTCTTGTCTAATGGCTTCATTACATACCCGAGGACTTCTTCTATTAATCATCTCATTTCTGATATTCTCAACGCTTTTCAATTTTCCCCTACTCACAATCTGACCAAGTCGCCGGTGATCCGTAGTACTTACTGAACTTCCTTGGCCCCCCGGCCCTGTCTTGTCACGACTTGTGCTCAATCCCAAATCCTGACTAAATATTCTTCAAAGTTCTGTATACTGTAGACAGAGGAATGTCACGTCTATCAGCTAACACTTTTGCATTAGTCAAACCCCTTTCAAAATCATCTCGAACCAGCTTTCTTTTCTCTACTGCTGTAAAATCTACCATGTCAACAAAGGAAACCGTCTGCTACTCTAGGGGAGATAATTCTTGATGTAGTAAGGTTAATTCTTAAGCCTACAAGAGTTGCCTCCCATATTGAGTACTAACTAAACAATGTAACACCTATTTTAAAGTTCTATTATCAGCATTAGGAAACAAAGATTTCCTCAATAATTTCTGGGAATACTATACATCTCAGTCTGTGGGAGAGAGTCAGATTACAGGACGTTCACCTGTGTCTGTGGGGGAGAGTCAGGTGATCCTACAGACACCTGTGTCTGGGGGAGAGTCAGATGACAGGACATTCACCTGTGTCTGTGGGGGAGAGTCAGATGACAGGACATTCACCTGTGTCTGTGGGGGAGAGTCAGGTGACCCTACATATACCTGTGTCTGGGGTGGGGGATGGAAGTCGGGTGACCCTACAAACACTTGTGTCTATGGGGTAGAGTCAGGTGACCCTACATACACCTGTGTCTGTGGGGGAGAGTCAGATGACAGGACATTCACCTGTGTCTGTGGGGGAGAGTCAGATGACAGGACATACACCTGTGTCTGTGAGGGAGAGTCAGGTGACCCTACATACACCTGTGTCTGTGGGGGAGAGTCAGATGACAGGACATTCACCTATGTCTGTGGGGGAGAGCCAGGTGACCCTACATTCACCTGTGTCTGTAGGGTAGAGTCAGGTGACACTACATACACCTGTGTCTGTGGGGGAGAGTCAGAGGACAGGACATTCAACTGTGTCTGTAGGGGAGAGTCAGGTGACAGGACATACACCTGTGTCTGTGGGGAAGAGTCAGGTGACAGGACATTCACCTGTGTCTGTGGGGGAGAGTCAGGTGACAGGACATTCACCTGTGTCTGTGGGGGAGAGTCAGGTGACCCTACATACACCTGTGTCTGTGGGGAAGAGTCAGGTGACAGGACATTCACCTGTGTCTGTGGGGGAGAGTCAGGTGACAGAACATTCACCTGTGTCTGTGGGGGAGAGTCAGGTGACAGGACATACGCCTGTGTCTGTGGGGGAGAGTCAGGTGACAGGACATTCACCTGTGTCTGTGGGGGAGAGTCAGGTGACAGGACATTCACCTGTGTCTGTGGGGACAGGACATTCACCTGTGTCTGTGGGGAGAGTCAGGTGACCCTACATACACCTGTGTCTGTGGGGAAGAGTCAGGTGACAGGACATTCACCTGTGTCTGTGGGGGAGAGTCAGGTGACAGAACATTCACCTGTGTCTGTGGGGGAGAGTCAGGTGACAGGACATACGCCTGTGTCTGTGGGGGAGAGTCAGGTGACAGGACATTCACCTGTGTCTGTGGGGGAGAGTCAGGTGACAGGACATTCACCTGTGTCTGTGGGGGAGAGTCAGGTGACAGGACATTCACCTGTGTCTGTGGGGGAGAGTCAGGTGACAGGACATTCACCTGTGTCTGTGGGTGAGAGTCAGGTGACAGGACATACACCTGTGTCTGTGGGTGAGAGTCAGGTGACAGGACATACACCTGTGTCTGTGGTGTAGAGTCAGATTACAGAACATTCACCTGTGTATTTGGGATTAAGTGAAACAGACAACCAGATGATGATGTTATTGTATATTCTTAACAGTGAGTGCCTGGATCACGTGCTTGTACATCTTTGTATTCTGTACAGTATGTATCCTTGTATACCTTTGTATCTCTGGATCATTGTATATTCTACACAATTTGTGTCTCTGGATCCTTGTATATTCCACAGTGAGTATCTCTGGATCCTTGTATATTCTACAGTGAGTATCTCTGGATCCTTGTATATCCTACAGTGTGTGTCTCTGGATCCTTGTATATTCTACAGTGGATGTCTCTGTATCCTAGTATATTCTACAGTGTGTGTCTCTGGATCCTTGTATATTCTACAGTGTGTGTCTCTGGATCCTTGTATATTCTACACAGTGTGTGTCTCTGGATCCTTGTATATTCTACAGTATCTCTAGATCCTTGTATATCCTACAGAGTGTGTCTCTGGATCCTTGTATATTCTACAGTGTGAGTCTCTGGATCCTTGTATATTCTACAGTATCTCTAGATCCTTTGTATTCTACACAGTGTGAGTCTCTGGATCCTTGTATATCCTACAGTGAGTATCTCTGGATCCTTGTATATTCTACACAGTGTGTGTCTCTGGATCCTTGTATATTCTACAGTATCTCTGGATCCTTGTATATTCTACAGTGAGTATCTCTGGATCCTTGTATACTCTACACAGTGTGAGTCTCTGGATCCTTGTATATCTTACACAGTGTGAGTCTCTGGATCCTTGTATATTCTACACAATGGGTCTCTCCAATGGGTCTCTGGATCCTTGTATATTCTACACAGTGTCTCTGGATCCTTGTATATTCTACACAATGTGTCTCTGGATCCTTGTATATTCTACAGTATCTCTGGATCCTTGTATATTCTACAGTGAGTATCTCTGGATCCTTGTATACTCTACACAGTGTGTGTCTCTGGATCCTTGTATATTCTACAGTGAGTATCTCTGGATCCTTGTATATTCTACACAGTGTGTGTCTCTGGATCCTTGTATATTCTACAGTGTGTGTCTCTGGATCCTTGTATATTCTACAGTATCTCTAGATCCTTGTATATCCTACACAGTGTGAGTCTCTGGATCTTTGTATATTCTACAGTATCTCTAGATCCTTGTATATTCTACACAGTGTGTGTCTCTGGATCCTTGTATATTCTACAGTATCTCTAGATCCTTGTATATCCTACACAGTGTGATCCTTGTCTCTGGATCCTTGTATATTCTACTGTATCTACAGTATCTCTAGATCCTTGTATATTCTACACAGTGTGAGTCTCTGGATCCTTGTATATTCTACAGTATCTCTAGATCCTTGTATATCCTACAGAGTGTGTCTCTGGATCCTTGTATATTCTACAGTGTGAGTCTCTGGATCCTTGTATATTCTACAGTATCTCTAGATCCTTGTATATTCTACACAGTGTGAGTCTCTGGATCCTTGTATATCCTACAGTGAGTATCTCTGGATCCTTGTATATTCTACAGTATCTCTGGATCCTTGTATATTCTACAGTGAGTATCTCTGGATCCTTGTATACTCTACACAGTGTGAGTCTCTGGATCCTTGTATATCTTACACAGTGTGAGTCTCTGGATCCTTGTATTATTCTACACAATGGGTCTCTGGATCCTTGTATATTCTACACAGTGTCTCTGGATCCTTGTATATTCTACACAATGTGTCTCTGGATCCTTGTATATTCTACAGTATCTCTGGATCCTTGTATATTCTACAGTGAGTATCTCTGGATCCTTGTATACTCTACACAGTGTGTGTCTCTGGATCCTTGTATGTTCTATAGTGAGTATCTCTGGATCCTTGTATATTCTACACAGTGTGTGTCTCTGGATCCTTGTATATTCTACAGTGTGTGTCTCTGATCCTTGTATATTCTTCTCTAGATCCTTGTATATTCTACACAGTGTGTGTCTCTGATCTCTTCTACAGTATCTCTAGATCCTTGTATATTCTACAGTGTGTGTCTCTGGATCCTTGTATATTCTACAGTATCTCTGGATCCTTGTATATCCTATACACAGTGTGTGTCTCTGGATCCTTGTATATTCTACAGTGTATCTCTGGATCCTTGTATATTCTACACAGTGTGTGTCTCTGGATCCTTGTATATTCTACAGTATCTCTAGATCCTTGTATATCCTACACAGTGTGTCTCTGGATCCTTGTATATTCTACAGTGTGAGTTTCTGGATCCTTGTATATTCTACAGTATCTCTAGATCCTTGTATATTCTACACAGTGTGAGTCTCTGGATCCTTGTATATCCTACAGTGAGTATCTCTGGATCCTTGTATATTCTACAGTATCTCTGGATCCTTGTATATTCTACAGTGATCCTTGTATATTCTACAGTGTATCTCTGGATCCTTGTATATTCTACACAGTGTGAGTCTCTGGATCCTTGTATATCTTACACAGTGTGAGTCTCTGGATCCTTGTATATTCTACACAATGGGTCTCTGGATCCTTGTATATTCTACAGTGTGTGTCTCTGGATCCTTGTATATTCTACACAATGTGTCTCTCTGGATCCTTGTATATTCTACAGTATCTCTGGATCCTTGTATATTCTACAGTGAGTATCTCTGGATCCTTGTATACTCTACACAGTGTGTGTCTCTGGATCCTTGTATATTCTATAGTGAGTATCTCTGGATCCTTGTATATTCTACACAGTCTGTCCTTGTATATTCTCTGGATCCTTGTATATTCTACAGTGTGTGTCTCTGGATCCTTGTATATTCTACAGTATCTCTAGATCCTTGTATATCCTACACAGTGTGAGTCTCTGGATCTTTGTATATTCTACAGTATCTCTAGATCCTTGTATATTCTACAGTGTGTGTCTCTGGATCCTTGTATATTCTACAGTATCTCTAGATCCTTGTATATCCTACACAGTGTGAGTCTCTGGATCCTTGTATATTCTACAGTATCTCTAGATCCTTGTATATTCTACACAGTGTGCGTCTCTGGATCCTTGTATATTCTACAGTATCTCTAGATCCTTGTATATCCTACAGAGTGTGTCTCTGGATCCTTGTATATTCTACAGTGTGAGTCTCTGGATCCTTGTATATTCTACAGTATCTCTAGATCCTTGTATATTCTACACAGTGTGAGTCTCTGGATCCTTGTATATCCTACAGTGAGTATCTCTGGATCCTTGTATATTCTACAGTGAGTATCTCTGGATCCTTGTATACGCTACACAGTGTCTCTGGATCCTTGTATATCTCTACACAGTGTGTGTGGGTCTCTGGATCCTTGTATATTCTACACAGTGGGTCTCTGCATCCTTGTATATTCTACACTGTGTGTCTCTGGATCCTTGTATATTCTACACATAGGGTCTCTGGATCCTTGTATATTCTACACAGTGTCTCTGGATCCTTGTATATTCTACACAGTGTCTGGATCTCTGATCCTTGTATGTATATATTCTACACAGTGTGTCTCTGGATCCTTGTATATTCTACAGTGATCTCTGGATCCTTGTATATTCTACACAGTGTGTCTCTGGATCCTTGTATATTCTACAGTGTGATATCTGGATCCTTGTATATTCTCTACAGTGTGGTGTGTATCCTTGTATATCTACAGTGTGTCTGTCTCTGATCCCTTGTATATATCTACATGGTGTATCAATCTCTGATCCTTGTATATCTGGTGTGAGTCTCTGGATCCTTGTATATTCTACAGTATCTGGAATATTGTATCTCTGGATCCTTGTATATTCTTCGCAGTGTGTGTCTCTGCATCCTTGTATATTCTACAGTATCTCTGGATCCTTGTATATTCTACAGTATCTCTGGATCCTTGTATATTCTGCAGTATCTCTGGATCCTTGTATATTCTACACAGTGTGTGACCGTGTCTCTGGATCCTTGTTTATTCTACAGTGTGTGTATCTGAATCCTTGTATATTCTACAGTATCTATGGATCCTTGTATATTCTACACAATGTGTCTCTGGATCCTTGTATATCCTACAGTGTATGTCTCTGGATCCTAGTATATTCTACAGTATCTCTGGATCCTTGTATATTCTACAGTATCTCTGGATCCTTGTATACTCTACACAGTGTGTGTCTCTGGATCCTTGTATATTCAACAGTATCTCTTGATTCTTGTATATTCTACACAGTGTGAGTCTCTGGATCCTTGTATATTCTACAGTATCTCTTGATTCTTGTATATTCTAAACAGTGTGTGTCTCTGGATCCTTGTATATTCTACACAGTGTGAGTCTCTGGATCCTTGTATATTCAACAGTATCTCTTGATTCTTGTATATTCTACACAGTGTGTGTCTCTGGATCCTTGTATATTCTACAGTATTCTCTGGATCCTTGTATACTCTACACAGTGTGTGTCTCTGGATCCTTGTATATTCAACAGTATCTCTTGATTCTTGTATATTCTACACAGTGTGTGTCTCTGGATCCTTGTATATTCTACAGTGTGTGTCTCTGGATCCTTGTATATTCTACAGTATCTCTTGATCCTTGTATATCCTACACAGTGTGAGTCTCTGGATCTTTGTATATTCTACAGTATCTCTAGATCCTTGTATATTCTACAGTGTGTGTCTCTGGATCCTTGTATATTCTACAGTATCTCTAGATCTTTGTATATCCTACACAGTGTGAGTCTCTGGATCCTTGTATATTCTACAGTATCTCTAGATCCTTGTATATTCTACACAGTGTGAGTCTCTGGATCCTTGTATATTCAACAGTATCTCTAGATCCTTGTATATCCTACAGAGTGTGTCTCTGGATCCTTGTATATTCTACAGTGTGAGTCTCTGGATCCTTGTATATTCTACAGTATCTCTAGATCCTTGTATATTCTACACAGTGTTAGTCTCTGGATCCTTGTATACCCTACAGTGAGTATCTCTGGATCCTTGTATATTCTACACAATGTGTCTCTGGATCCTTGTATATTCTACAGTGAGTATCTCTGGATCCTTGTATACTCTACACAGTGTGAGTCTCTGGATCCTTGTATATCCTACACAGTGTGAGTCTCTGGATCCTTGTATATTCTACACAATGGGTCTCTGCATCCTTATATATTCTACAATGTGTGTGTCTGGATCCTTGTATATTCTACACAATGGGTCTCTGGATCCTTGTATATTCTACACAGTGTCTCTGGATCCTTGTATATTCTGCAGTATCTCTGGATCCTTGTATTCTACACAGTGTGAGTCTCTGGATCCTTGTATATCCTACAGTGAGTATCTCTGGATCCTTGTATATTCTACACAGTGTGTGTCTCTGGATCCTTGTATATTCTACAGTATCTATGGATCCTTGTATATTCTACAGTATCTCTGGATGATCCTTGTATATTCTACACAATGTGTCTCTGGATCTGATCCCTTGTATATTCTCTGGATCCTTGTATATTCTACAGTCTCTGGATCCTAGTATATTCTACAGTATCTCTAAATCCTTGTATATTCTACAGTATCTCTAGATCCTTGTATACTCTATACAGTGTGTGTCTCTGGATCCTTGTATATTCAACAGTATCTCTTGATTCTTGTATATTCTACACAGTGTGAGTCTCTGGATCCTTGTATATTCTACAGTATCTCTGATCCTTGTATATTCTACACAGTGTGTGTCTCTGGATCCTTGTATATTCTACAGTGTGTGTCTCTGGATCCTTGTATATTCAGTGAGTATCTCTGGATCCTTGTATATCTACACAGTGTGTGTCTCTGGATCCTTGTATATTCTACAGTATCTCTGGATCCTTGTATATTCTACACAGTGTGTATCTCTGGATCCTTGTATATTCTACAGTATCTCTGGATCCTTGTATATTCTACACAGTGTGTCTCTGGATCCTTGTATATTCTACACAGTCTGGGATCTGTCTTTGTATATTCTATGAAGATCCAATAAACAAAACTAAAGATATAACCATGTAAACAACTGACTGAATATGGGAACCCATCCACTCAGTATAAACTCAACAAATATTATGCAAGTGGTTGGAGGGGTATGTATTTAACCACAATGGACGAAACAAGTAAATGCAAGAAAACATGTACCATAAATTCTGTCTAATCTGAGGCACTCACTCAGTTCTGACAGTCATATAACACCATGGTCTTCCTCAGGCTAATCTCACTGTTCATTACAGCTTTCACCCATCTTCCCTATGCAAGGGCATTAACTAACTATAAAAGTCCAGTTTCCACCCTTGCCAAACAAAGCTGGAATTATGGATTTATAACTGGCTGGACTCGTCTGTACATAGTCCAGTCAACAAGGTTGGCATTCAGTTGATAAACAAGATGGAGACTAATGTGCAGATTTCAGTCAATTGCAGGATGTGCAAAAACATGTGAACCACCAACTGGTTTGTTTCGAGAAATCAGGTCCTGGACTATTTTGTTTGAATCAAATGCTAGTGACATCAGATATGGAATCTAATTAAACAATTAGGGGGATATATACAGGACATAAGTTGTAATAGCCATTGTGGTGCTACGATAGAGCCACGAACTTCCAGCCATCAATGGTGGAAACTAGACATTTACAGACAGCTCACTCCCTCTGGGCTGAGTAGTTATTGTTACATCCCTTTAATGTGTGCTGTTAAACATGCTGACTAACAACAAAACACTTCAGACCTCCATTGCAGAGTCTTTGGTATACTCTGTATCTCGCACATCAACTTCTCTCCACAAGAAAGTGATTAACTTTGTCAGGCCTGATATAATCATGTAAAAGCCTAATTAATGAGTGCCTCAGTTTAGACAACTGATTATGACAAACATTTGAAAAATTAATGTAAACAAAACAAATCCAACATAAAATACCATAAAGGAATTGCACATCGCTGGTATCACAACCGATCAACTAAACAATAAATACTTCCGGAGCTGCTAACTAGTTTTTGACAGAGATCTATAACATCTCATTCTGGCTGGAACACTCACTCATGGGTTCTCTATCCAAATATGCAAACATTTGCATCACAAAATGTAGATTTACAATGGCAGATATATTTAAATGGTGCCTTGGCACTATAGCTCCCTCAGATATATTGTACAAAATGTGGTCAAAAAAGTCAACCAAGATATTATCTGCATAAATAATAATGAATAAATATATACGTATAGATATGAAATATGTAACTACATATGAACAAGAACATCTCAATCTGCACCAAAAATGCATTTACCAATTTCATTTATGAATGAACTTTAACGTATTACTAAAATAAAATAAAAAACATTGTTTTTCCAATGTTATCTGCAAAGTAACATGATATGCATTCATATACTCCAGGTTCTCCAGAACAAAAATGTTATAACTTTTGTGAAATTTGAAGTTTTTGACACAGTGCGTTTTTTTCTAAATGGTTGCTTTAGTAGCGATACTGGAAAGTATATGAGAACCTGTTTATCAAGTAAGGGTGTCATCATTGCTGGGAGCAAGCACTGCGACCCCTGCTTCGTCAGGGCAGTGTGTTTGGTGATGGTGAGTGTTGGAGGATGGACAAACAGGCCATCACAAACGCACTGTTGACTTCCAACAGGGGAGCTGAATACATCCACAAGCTGCATGTGTTCAGATGTTTGGTATAAGTTTCCCAAAAAACATGTGAAGATGAAGACTTGAGAACCTGTTAAGAAAGAAGTGTAGATCTCAACTCAATTACCTATCACAATTCCCCATTGTCATTCGGAGCCATTATGTTTACAACTAATTATCATGAACACATTTACAGCACGTAACATTTGCATTCAATATATGTAGGAGTGTACAAGACCTTTGGACTATACACTGTTTTGGATATTCCTTCAAATATACATGTCTAAATGCATTATGGCATCTGCTTTGTAAAACACAACTGGATTACACTGAACAAGTAATGACTGATGTGATGAGAAATCAACAAATGCATTGTTTCTGCCATGACGTAGTACAACATGAAATTAATACCTTAACATTGAACATCTGGTGATTTTCAGCGATACATTCATACAACTTGATCACTATTTTGCAGTTTATGCCCAATGGAATCTGTTGTAGTATATAATCACCACTGATTATTCGCCAGCACTGCCATTTTATATTCAGGAAACATGTCTTGGTTAGAAGAAAAATCGTGTTTGTAAATCAGCTGTTAACTGGAAACATACCGATTTCCAATATTAAAGACATGGAACCTGATTAGCACCTGGGTATAGCTTCAGGTGAGGTAAATGGTATATACAATGACACTTAACACCATACATGACATTCAGCGGGGGGACATGTTGTTCAACTACTTGCCCCTTTGCAGCAAGCTATCCTCAACAGAAATACAAACTGGTATTGTATTTACAAACTATGCTAAAAAGGACTGAATTTTTTTATACATAAAGTTTAATCAGTTTGACACACATATTATTCAATCATTTGTGATTTTCCCCCCGTGACACAGCGTGAGATGAGGTTGAGCAGTGGTAGTTTTGAGACTGTCTCTGCAACACTACCTACATACAAAGCGTGTTCACAGTGATATGTTATCATGTATATGGTTATGTCAGCTAAATGGTGATAGAAAACAAACCCTGCAGTAGAAAATAAGCTTTGTACACCCCAAAAATGGAAAGTGTATTTATAAAGCATCTACTGTTGCAGCAACTAAAGAAAGTATTGTGGCAACAATATGCAGTACACACTGAAGGCATGTCTATCTCAACAGAAATAATATAATATAAAACAAGGACATTCATTTACACAGACTTATTTGTATACTTTGCATGTATAAATGATGTTAATGGGGTTTTTTGGCCAATAAACTGTCCAAATTCACATAACTACCTCAAACAATATACTCATGTTGTGAGGTACTTGGGTCAAAACAAAACAAACGTGTCAAGATCTCAAAAAGAGAAAAAAATGAGCTTGTGTTCTTTGGTCCCACAGCCAGAGAATATTAACAAGCATATTTCACTTAATATCGGCTTCTGAAGACAGTGCGAACTAAAATCCTGGGCTAATACAACTGCTCTGTTCAAGAGTACATTTGTAACAATTTAGCTTCACTGAAAATGTGTCTGTCTTGTAAATGTCTTCTTTCATGAGCCTCCTTCTGCACCATAACACATAATCATCCCACTTCTCTGTGATAATACATAACAAAGAGAAAATATCAAGGTGATAATGACATCCAGACTTCCATCTGATAGTACAGACTTCCATCTGGCTAGAAAAACTCATAATTGGAAATATCATTGAGGGGAAGAATTATCATGAAAATTTTGTCATTGATAATTGCTTCTACATTTTGTTCATAATGCTGTTTTTGTTTGTAATCCCAGCATAAATGTGTCACCTTCACCTGCTTTTTTAATTTTTGTTCAAAGTTGTCTCTCCAATATTCATTGTCAATCTATCAATACTAAGTTACCGAGTATCAATCTCTATTATGTGTGTTAGCCAGCCAAGATAAGAGGCTGCTACAATGTTCTATGACATGTCAGCTGTCATACAGTTAGACATTGAAGTAAGCTATGATGACAACACAATACTATATATTGACTGGTTCCCCTTTCTTTGTTCTCTCAACTGTATAGTTCACAGTTTATTTACCAAGGTGATTGTATGATAAAGTCACAGTACAATCATTTTGTCTGTGTTCAACAGTTAGCATCCTCTAAAACTGAAACAATAAGATTATCAGCCTTGACCAGACCTCTCTTCATTACTTCATTAGACGGAATCTTACAAATGGTAATCAAACTGTAGTGCAATGTATGTGTATGAATAATTAAATAAATAAATGTCAAAAAGATATGTGTGCTCAAAATTATTTCTGTGTCATATGCCCATTATGAAGAAAGATAATTTAAAATTATATATCATATATATTTAAAGATTCAGTGATTTTGTGTCCAAAGATTCAAACCACCTGTTGAAGTGAAGTGCACATAATCAGAGACCATATACCGGTATATGGTCTCTAACATAATCTAGATGCCATTGTATCAAGTAATATAATAGACTGTGGCTAATGGCAGATAACCACAAAAGGAACAAAAGATCAAATATATTTAAAGGCCCATGTGCCTCATTCCCGAAAAAAGCTTTTGCAGTGTGTGTATTTTTAGCATTGAATGTTCTGTATGTTGTAAAGGCATCACAGTTGCTCCAAGTTTACTTTCTCACTAATGGGATACCCACTTACAAAGTGATGCCGACATTTCCTCCCACACAGTTACTCACACTTGATAAATGGATCTTGGATATACAGGCATCCATGCTGTTGATGTCCTCTGTGTCTTTGTGAACTGTAAACTAATGCCATCAAATAGTTTTCCAAAACAACTGTAGAATCTCGAAGGGATGTCTTCTTCTGACATGTTCCTGTCAGAGTTTACTGCTGTTTAACGATGGCCAAGTATGGCACAGCACAGATTCTAAACTGTCTTCAGCTAACTGGTCTGGATTGGGAGAGGTGTCTATTAACCACTTTGTCCAGTCTACATGTATGGGATTTATCTACATAATTTATAATTTTCAATAATTATGTCATACTGCATCTGTAAGAATTACCCTAGATCTGAAAGGATTGCTAAGCACTGTTTGTCAGTTGTTAGACTTGTCAGTGTTAAGACCCTGACGGTCTACTGATGTACCATTATCAGTGGCATCATCAGTTCTTTCTTGTTCTCTTCCTCTGAAATCACTAGGATATATTTTCTTCTTCAGAAAAGATGACATCCAAACAATACTGCTGAGAGATATGTGAAACATGTAGTCCTGCTATAGGTGTCATGGATATTGCACATATATGAACAGATATTCAAGACATCCTCACAGTGCACAGCTGAGTTTCTTCGGCCTTGAAATATTTCCTCAAACCATGGGCTGCTTGGTATCCAGGTCTACTGGGTACATGGCTTGAGGTGTGTATCCAGGCTGGCCATACCCCGGGGCATGAGTGCTGTAGGGGGGAGGGGCCTCCGATGGATGGTACTGAGGGGGGATGGGGGGATACATGCCCTGGTTGGCGAAGTAATCTGTCTGCACTGGTGGTGCTGGGGGAGCTGGAACATAAGTAACACTGTGTTACAGGCAGTCTGTGGGACAGACACACAACATGGAGGTAAAGGCAGTCTGTGGGACAGACACACAACATGGAGGTACAGGCAGCCTGTGGGACAGACACACAACATGGAGGTAAAGGCAGTCTGTGGGAGTGACACACAACATGGAGGTACAGGCAGTCTGTGGGACAGACACACAACATGGAGGTACAGGCAGTCTGTGGGACAGACACACAACATGGAGATAAAGGCAGTCTGTGGGACAGACACACAACATGGAGGTAAAGGCAGTCTGTGGGACAGACACACAACATGAGGGTACAGGCAGTCTGTGTGACAGACACACAGCATGGAGGTAAAGGCAGTCCGTTGGACAGACACACAACATGGAGGTACAGGCAGTCTGTGGGAGTGACACATAACATGGAGGCACAGGCAGTCTGTGTGAGTCGACAGACACACAACATGGGGGTACAGGCAGTCTGTGGGAGTGACACATAACATGGAGGTACAGGCAGTCTGTGTGACAGACACACAGCATGGAGGTAAAGGCAGTCTGTGGGACAGACACACAACATGGAGGTACAGGCAGTCTGTGGGACAGACACACAACATGGAGGTACAGGCAGCCTGTGGGACAGACACACAGCATGGAGGTAAAGGCAGTCTGTGGGACAGACACACAACATGGAGGTAAAGGCAGTCTGTGGGACAGACACACAACATGGAGGTAAAGGCAGTCTGTGTGACAGACACACAACATGGAGATAAAGGCAGTCTGTGGGAGTGACACACAACATGGAGGTACAGGCAGTCTGTGGGACAGACACACAACATGGAGGTAAAGGCAGTCTGTGGGAGTGACACACAACATGGAGGTACAGGCAGCCTGTGGGACAGACACACAACATGGAGGTAAAGGCAGTCTGTGGGAGTGACACACAACATGGAGGTACAGGCAGTCTGTGGGACAGACACACAACATGGAGGTAAAGGCAGTCTGTGGGACAGACACACAACATGAGGGTACAGGCAGTCTGTGGGACAGACACACAACATGGAGGTAAAGGCAGTCTGTGGGACAGACACACAACATGGAGGTACAGGCAGTCTGTGGGACAGACACACAACATGGAGGTACAGGCAGTCTGTGGGACAGACACACAACATGGAGGTACAGGCAGTCTGTGGGACAGACACACAACATGGAGATAAAGGCAGTCTGTGGGACAGACACACAACATGGAGGTACAGGCAGTCTGTGGGACAGACACACAACATGGAGGTAAAGGCAGTCTGTGGGACAGACACACAGCATGGAGGTAAAGGCAGTCTGTGGGACAGACACACAACATGGAGGTACAGGCAGCGTGTGGGACAGACACACAACATGGAGGTAAAGGCAGTCTGTGGGAGTGACACACAACATGGAGGTACAGGCAGTCTGTGGGACAGACACACAACATGGAGGTAAAGGCAGTCTGTGGGACAGACACACAACATGAGGGTACAGGCAGTCTGTGGGACAGACACACAACATGGAGGTAAAGGCAATCTGTGGGACAGACACACAACATGGAGGTACAGGCAGTCTGTGGGACAGACACCCAACATGGAGGTACAGGCAGTCTGTGGGAGTGACACACAGCATAGGGCTACAGGGAGTCTGTGGGAGCGACACAGATGGTAGTGTGACGTGCTGCTACAGACCTGATGGCTGGACCTGTGGTGGAGGAGAGGTGGATGTTGCCTGGTACTGGGGTCCTCTCTTCCGCTTCTTACGTTTACAACAGCAGCAGATGATGGCCACCGCAATGATGATGATGAGCACAATGACTCCGACAATGATTGCCACAAATATACCAATAGATGCAAAAAATACATCCTCTCCAGTGAATGAGGAATCACCTATAACAAAAATATGCCCTTATTTACACAGGTAATGCAGTTTGTATGTTTTGTGGTTACTGAACAAGAACAGAGGGCACTGACTACTTGTATTTAAAAGGCAACATAATGTGCACCCTGTCAATCCTAAATTCAGCTTAATGGGCAATCTTTTTCAATTTATCTTCCCTAAACTAATCCGCTAGATGTGGTGATTCGGACGGTCCAACCTTAAACTGACAGCGCATGTCTCATGCGAGGTGCAAGCTGTACGTGTTATAACTATTACACTTAGAGACAGTTAACCAGTACAGCCTTCACCTTCAGTATAGTACCGTTCACGCTGGTGAATGCACAGTATATCTTTTCCCTTGAACGATGATATATCAAGCGTTATGTGTTGAACTATTTGTTCCATAATTCCATGATACACTTGGGATCATAGATATGATTGCTTACATTACAATAATGAATAGTGAGATGGCCGTACGAAGCAAGGTGGTGGAATCAGATGATCGTTCATTTCAGGGCATGTTTTGTCATTTTGTTAAGTCTGAATATCTCCCTTTTAAACCTGGAGTGTATTTTCAACAGATACTCTAATCTCGTTCGTATTCTGGCCAATTAGGCTATATTCATGCAAATCAGTAAGGCGGCAAGCTGATGCGGTGCGCCAACTGTGACAGTGATGTACAATGCAACATGTGAATTTCATTGGGTCATACATACTGGGATTTGTGACAACAACACACAGATATCCAAGATATTTTTATGGATTAAACTTCTTTTTTTAATTTCTCTCACAACGTTTCGAGACCATTCCAGGTCCCTTCATCAAGTGAACTGGCAGTTAGGACTATGACGTCGTCACTTAGACGTCATAACTTAGCTATGACGTCACAATGCAAGTGACATCACAGTACACTAGGGAGAGTACTGTATAAGTGAGTTTGAAGAGTTAATTACATAATGATGAAATTCATGCTAATACACAACAACTGCTAATAACACAAAGGTTCCTTGATAGCAGGCTTTCCAAAAAGAATAGTAGACTCGTTTTTTCTTGTATCTAAAGTTCATCAAAAGTTAATCAAGAGGTCCCATGCACTTGGCAGGTATACATCTAGATCACGATTAATTGCTGGTTTATGTCTCCTTATCTCGACAGCTTCCTGTAGTTTTCTCCAACGCCAGTCATTGTTATTTCTCGAAATCACCCTAATATCGTTCCACATGATTACATGACTTGGGTTATTTGCCTTGTGCTCCGATATAGCTGACTTATCATTTTGTTTGCATACTGATGACTTGTGTTCAGCAACCCGGGGTGTTAATGGGCCTGAGAGTCTCGCCAATATATTGATCACCACAGCTGCATGGTAGTTGGTATACACATCCTCTAGGGTTGGGGCTTCCATTACTAGATCCTCTTCCATTTGCCCGGAGGAGTGTCTTAATTGCTGTACCGCTAGAGAAAGTTACATCAAAGCCCGCTTTGCTCTTGATTAGTCGGGCTATCTGATGGCTGACTGGTCCCACGTAGGGTATTGTGATCCTGATCGGGATGGTTCAGGCTTGAGGCGCCGGTTCTGATGGTTCAAGCGTTTTGATGATAGTCCTGGAGACAAGACGGGCTGGGTAGCCATTGAGGACAGTAAAGGTTCTCTTGAGGTAATCAATTTCACTGTTTAAATTATCTGGGTGACAGATCGACTTGGCTCTTCTAGTGAGAGTAGCAATAATTGCTTGTTTGATCTGTGGGTGGTGACAGGAGTTGTAATTGATATACTGATCCGTGTGAGTTGGCTTCCTGTACACAGAAGTGACGAGACCTTTGTCTGTAGATTGGAGGGCAACATCTAGGAAAGGAAGTTGCCGGTTCTGCTCAGTCTCCATTGTAAACTTTATCCTCGGATGCTGGTTGTTGAGGTGCTGCAGTAGCTGTGCTGGGTCATCTTGCTTGTCTATGGTAGTGAACGTATCATCTACTTTGCGATACCAGCACAAAGGTTGAAAGGGTGCTGTGGAGAGAGCAGATTCTTCAAAGGAGGTCATATATATTTCAGTGATAAGCGGTGACAATGGTGAGCCCATAGGCAGGCCATGTATCTGTCTATATATCTTGTCATTAAATGTGAAATAAGAGAAATCAAAACAAGTTGTAGCGAGGTTAATGATGCTATTTATCGTGAGACTGGTATCAAGTTCTTTGATTCGAGTCTGGAGCTTGTTCCGGAGAATTTTCAGGGCTTCTTGCAAGTACCCTGGCTTTTGGTGGGTTTTGGTGGGTTCTTTCTACCATAAAAATACACAAGAACCCACCAAAAGCCAGGGTACTTGTCTGTTCACGAGGATCTGTCTTTTACAGCACTGCGCAGCACCTCTCACGCATCCTGGCACCCTTAGGTAAAGATGGGAAGGCATTCATCAGCGATTCATCGGCCTTTATAAGCAAGTTGAAAGAAGATCAACTTTCCGGTATCATGGTCAGCTATGATGTAGTTGACCTATTCACTAACATCCCTTTGCAAGAAGCCCTGAAATTTCTCGAACAAGCTCCAGACTCGAATCAAAGAACTTGATACCAGTCTCACGATATCTTGTCATTAAATGTGAAATAAGAGAAATCAAAACAAGTTGTAGCGAGGTTAATGATGCTATTTATCGTGAGACTGGTATCAAGTTCTTTGATTCGAGTCTGGAGCTTGTTCCGGAGAATTTTCAGGGCTTCTTGCAAGTACCCTGGCTTTTGGTGGGTTTTGGTGGGTTCTTTCTGCACTAAAAATACACAAGAACCCACCAAAAGCCAGGGTACTTGTCTGTTCACGAGGATCTGTCTTTTACAGCACTGCGCAGCACCTCTCACGCATCCTGGCACCCTTAGGTAAAGATGGGAAGGCATTCATCAGCGATTCATCGGCCTTTATAAGCAAGTTGAAAGAAGATCAACTTTCCGGTATCATGGTCAGCTATGATGTAGTTGACCTATTCACTAACATCCCTTTGCAAGAAGCCCTGGAAATTCTCCGGAACAAGCTCCAGACTCGAATCAAAGAACTTGATACCAGTCTCACGATATCTTGTCATTAAATGTGAAATAAGAGAAATCAAAACAAGTTGTAGCGAGGTTAATGATGCTATTTATCGTGAGACTGGTATCAAGTTCTTTGATTCGAGTCTGGAGCTTGTTCCGGAGAATTTTCAGGGCTTCTTGCAAGTACCCTGGCTTTTGGTGGGTTTTGGTGGGTTCTTTCTACCATAAAAATACACAAGAACCCACCAAAAGCCAGGGTACTTGTCTGTTCACGAGGATCTGTCTTTTACAGCACTGCGCAGCACCTCTCACGCATCCTGGCACCCTTAGGTAAAGATGGGAAGGCATTCATCAGCGATTCATCGGCCTTTATAAGCAAGTTGAAAGAAGATCAACTTTCCGGTATCATGGTCAGCTATGATGTAGTTGACCTATTCACTAACATCCCTTTGCAAGAAGCCCTGGAAATTCTCCGGAACAAGCTCCAGACTCGAATCAAAGAACTTGATACCAGTCTCACGATAAATAGCATCATTAACCTCGCTACAACTTGTTTTGATTTCTCTTATTTCACATTTAATGACAAGATATATAGACAGATACATGGCCTGCCTATGGGCTCACCATTGTCACCGCTTATCACTGAAATATATATGACCTCCTTTGAAGAATCTGCTCTCTCCACAGCACCCTTTCAACCTTTGTGCTGGTATCGCAAAGTAGATGATAATGCTTCACTACCATAGACAAGCAAGATGACCCAGCACAGCTACTGCAGCACCTCAACAACCAGCATCCGAGGATAAAGTTTACAATGGAGACTGAGCAGAACCGCAACTTCCTTTCCTAGATGTTGCCCTCCAATCTACAGACAAAGGTCTCGTCCACTTCTGTGTACAGGAAGCCAACTCACACGGATCAGTATATCAATTACAACTCCTGTCACCACCCACAGATCAAACAAGCAATTATTGCTACTCTCACTAGAAGAGCCAAGTCGATCTGTCACCCAGATAATTTAAACAGTGAAATTGATTACCTCAAGAGAACCTTTACTGTCCTCAATGGCTACCCAGCCCATCTTGTCTCCAGGACTATCACCAAAACGCTTGAACCATCAGAACCGCTACCAAGCCTGAACCATCCCCATCAGGATCACAATACCCTCGTGGGACCAGTCAGCCATCAGATAGCCCGACTAATCAAGAGCAAAGCTGGCTTTGATGTAACTTTCTAGCGGTACAGCAATTAAGACACTCCTCCGGGCAAATGGAAGAGGATCTAGTAATGGAAGCCCCAACCCTAGAGGATGTGTATACCAACTACCATGCAGCTGTGGTGATCAATATATTGGCGAGACTCTCAGGCCCATTAACACCCGGGTTGCTGAACACAAGTCATCAGTATGCAAACAAAATGATAAGTCAGCTATATCGGAGCACAAGGCAAATAACCCAAGTCATGTAATCATGTGGAACGATATTAGGGTGATTTCGAGAAATAACAATGACTGGCGTTGGAGAAAACTACAGGAAGCTGTCGAGATAAGGAGACATAAACCAGCAATTAATCGTGATCTAGGTGTATACCTGCCAAGTGCATGGGACCTCTTGATTAACTTTTGATGAACTTTAGATACAAGAAAAAACAAGTCTACTATTCTTTTTGGAAAGCCTGCTATCAAGGAACCTTTGTGTTATTAGCAGTTGTTGTGTATTAGCATGAATTTCATCATTATGTAATTAACTCTTCAAACTCACTTATACAGTACTCTCCCTAATGTACTGTGATGTCACTTGCATTGTGACGTCATAACTCAGTTATGACGTCTAAGTGACGACGTCATAGTCCTAACTGCCAGTTCACCTGATGAAGGGACCTGGAATGGTCTCGAAACGTTGTGAGAGAAATTAAAAAAGAAGTTTAATCCATAAAAATATCTTGGACATCAATGTACAACTTCTAAATGCCACTGAAAGACAACACACAGATAGGTAGATAACTGAGAGAAGTGAGCAACAATGGTCAAGTAATTAAAAAATATACAGTAACTGACAAATTATGTCAATTATAATACAATGTTCAAATATGATAGATAGAATGTTAAAAATAGAGTGCAAAATCACTGAAATCTATATTTTTTGGTATTTGTAAGGGTTTATGGTGCATGATGTATAAAATGATTGTAAGGATATCTATTGCAAAATTCCACAATGATTGCATTTTAATTATCATGAATTCAGGATACATATATCCTTTTTTAATATTTTGAAAAGTAAAATATAATATTTTTTCAGACACATATTCAAGGGTACTTTCCAAATTCCATTTTCATCATATAAATACAAAATATATATTCATACTAATTATACATTTCAATATCTATAATAAATGACACTGTTAAGTGTTGTAAACATCAACTGGTTAACATTTTACTGCAGTGTCTACATACAGCTTGCCTTCACAAGAATCAGATGGTTATAATAGTCATGAAATAGCTCATATTTTAATGTTTAGACCTATCTTTTTATGTTTCCTTGCAGTAAACTGATTTTTTATAGCCACAGCTAGATAGGAGATGGTTTGTTATGGAAAACATATTGTTAACACGTAATGTTACCAAAACAAGAATATACACATGTCATTTCATTCTATCATACACATCCTCTGGTTTAGTCACTATGACCTGTTGTTTGTTGGGACAAATCTCTGTAATTTACTACTTATCTTAAGATTTTTAAATGGTATTAAACTTTTGTAAGAAATGGATTAATAAATTAACATATAATGACTGACAGCACTTACTGATGGACACATTTTATAAGGGATAGAATATTGTGGGTACATTTTTTATTTCCAAGTATGTATGTTATCTCTGCTGCAACCGACTAACTGCTTGGATGATAGGTGTATGGTACTTTAAATAATATAGAGTCAGAATTTAAAAACAATATGAAATGAGATGTGTGAGGAACTGCTGATCAAAACGTCATAGACATATTTATACCCAACTGTCACATTCTGTACGGTATTTCTTCAATTGTCAGGATTGTATAATAATTACAAATCGGTGATAAAGGCCCTCCAGAGGTTGACCGTTGGCTGCAGATGGAGGCGTGTCTTCGATTTTACTACCCTGAGGCTCGTGGTAGTATGAGAACTATTTTGTTAAATTTGAATGCGGCTGAGGAACTATCGTTGGAAATGAAATAAGGGCTGATTATATAGAGTGAGTTCTCATTATTTCATCGACGCTATGTTACCCGAGCTTTACACTGCCTCTTGTTCTGACATTGGAAATGCTGTGACAATATACCAAATTTTCATGGCGTTTTTTTCCATTATCTCCTATCATTTCACTTTGCATTGCACTTGGAGATTAAACAAATGATGCTGTTCAAAACTAACAAAACATGTGTCAGAAAAAGGTATTACGATCTTTTTGTCAATGAAGGTGCAGCAGGGGAACGCGTGAGCTTGGCTCTGTCTTTACATGTAGCAAGTTGTCACAGTGCACTTTGAGTCGGGAACCAGACAAGAAGCGAGAAGTTGGACCATCAGTTTATATCATTTCCAAAGAAGAGTTATCACCCTTCAGAACAAAAAAAAGATTGCCCATTAATTCCACAACAAACACATAACCACATGAAGGAATCAAATTACATGTTTGTTGTGCAAGATGTCCTTCCTGAAGAGTGATGGGATTGTCAGCAACCAACCCAGACAGACATGAGTTGCCAATGATTATTCTAACTACATTGAAGAGATTGTGTAACACACGGTACTGTCTGAATGATACAGTTGGCAAGATTTTCAATCATTTCAAAAAAGGGACTTGTCATTTAACATTAACATGTGAAGAGTTATAATATAGTTATGAGTGTATATTTGGCAAAGTGCAAAATATAGTTTCCAAATTTTGCTAGCCATAATTCACACACCCGAAATTTGAATGTAGAAACTAAGCAAAAGATGACAAACATAGATGAGAATAAGATATTGTCGGCATGACACAGGTTTCATCACTAAGGAGATTTTATGATGAATGATTTTATCAGGCCATGATCTTGCATGATTTAGAAGTGTATTATATTTACTTAACAAGTTGGAGAGAGTGACATAGTTACGAAATATAAATTCACTTGCCAGTCGGGCCAGTGACTGGCCTGACTGGATTTTTACTAGCCACGGGGATAGCAGGCCAGTAGATATTCACACAGATATTTGGCACCCAAATATTGAACTACTAATGAAAACTATCACATGAAGTGAAGACTAAACTTGACTACTCCTAGACCCTACAGGATAAGTTTGGAGTGACTGCAAGATTGTGACTGCAAGATTGTGACTGAAAATTAAGAATTGTTCTGGGCCCCTTTTGAATTCTATTTTATTATTTATTTTTACATAAATATTTTGAAATAAGATAACTATATTTCTGGGACCAAATGTCGATCTCAGTAGAAAGGCTTAATACCAATTAAGAGTTATCTGCCCATTGTTGAACACATGACCAAGCAAGGCTTGATGATTCCTGAAGCATCCTATGAGGGTGTTATGCGGCCTTTTTTTCACCAGCTTTATTTCAGATTTACTTGCCAAGTGCTAATTTAGATACTTAGCTGGAAACACAATACTAGTATATCAACTTTTCAAGATAACCAAACACTGACAATATTATGAATATTGTGAATGCTGAGACTTATGTTAATTTCATATTTTCTTACTTACTGCCATATACTGGATTTATTGTATTGCTGTAGAAATATTGCAAAACATGAAATTCCAATAAAAAATACTCATGTTATAGTGTTAAGCCACGTGTGTTTTGCTTGAATCCCCTTCACACCTGGTAACCCTGACCTTCAGCATCATCAATCCCATGTGTGTTAAGTTTATCTGATCAAATACATATGTTCTAACCTATGCTGTCCTCTACAGGCAGGTGTCCATCACCATTGCTGCTGCCTGAAATCAAATGATTAATTGTGCTTGTGGGTGAGGTTGAACTGAAAAATATCTTCACAGAACTATAACAAACAAAAGCATGAAAGAATATGTTTTACACATAAATCTATACTACAAAATAAACATTTTCCAGCTCTGTTGGTAAAGATGGAATCCCAAAAGTATGTTCACCAAACGTCTCAGGTCAGCATCTGTTTGTGAGGTCAATGTCAAGTTATCCCAATTTGAGCAACCCCAGAAAGTTCTACCCAAGAGGAGGCAATCAATCAGGAATGACAAGAGTTGCCTCCCTTAGGCTAGCTTATCATTTCTTCTGGTTGCTTTCTGAATAAACCAGGGCACTCTCGATATGATGTTCTGTGCAACTGATTGGCTGGTCACTAAGTAAATTAGTTATAGCTCATTCTAGAAGGGAGACAATCTGTCTTTGATCTGTGTAACTCTTGATTAAACTGTGCAGTGGTAGGTTGAGGACACATTCCCGTCATGTCGTCAGGGAGAATAACATCAAGTCAGGAGAACACAATGGTGCAGTGGGACTGGTTGAGGACACATCCCCATCATGTCGTCAGGGAGGACAACATCAAGTCAGGAGAACACAATGGTGCAGTGGTATGTTGAGGACACATCCCCGTCATGTCGTCAGGGAGAACAACATCAAGTCAGGAGAACACAATGGTGTAGTGGTATGTTGAAGACACATCCCCGTCATGTCGTCAGGGAGAATAACATCAAGTCAGGAGAACACAATGGTGTAGTGGTATGTTGAGGACACAACCCCGTCATGTCGTCAGGGTGAACAACATAAATTCAGGAGAACACAATGGTGTAGTGGTATGTTGAAGACACATCCCCGTCATGTCGTCAGGGAGAACAACATCAAGTCAGGAGAACACAATGGTGTAGTGGTATGTTGAGACACATCCCGTCATGTCGTCAGGTCGGAGAACACAGGTGTAGAATGTTGAGAACATCAAGTCAGGAGAACATCAAGTCAGGAGAACACAATGGTGTAGTGGTATGTTGAGGACACAACCCCGCCATGTCGCCAGGGAGAACAACATAAATTCAGGAGAACACAATGGTGTAGTGGTTGATGTTGAAGACAACATCCAGGAGAACACAATGGTGCAGTGGTATGTTGAGGACACATCCCCGTTGTCAGGGAGAACAACATCAATTCAGGAGAACACAATGGTGCAGTGGGACTGGTTGAGGACACATCCCCATCATGTCGTCAGGGAGGACAACATCAAGTCAGGAGAACACAATGGTGTAGTGGTATGTTGAGGACACAACCCCGTCATGTCGTCAGGGAGAACAACATAAATTCAGGAGAACACAATGGTGCAGTGGGACTGGTTGAGGACACATCCCCATCATGTCGTCAGGGAGGACAACATCAAGTCAGGAGAACACAATGGTGCAGTGGTATGTTGAGGACACATCCCCGTCATGTCGTCAGGGAGAATAACATCAAGTCAGGAGAACACAATGGTGTAGTGGTATGTTGAACACACATCCCCGTCATGTCGTCAGGGAGAATAACATCAAGTCAGGAGAACACAATGGTGTAGTGGGACTGGTTGAGGACACATCCCCGTCATGTCGTCAGGGAGAATAACATCAAGTCAGGAGAACACAATGGTGCAGTGGTAGGTTGAGGACACATCCCCGTCATGTCGTCAGGGAGAATAACATCAAGTCAGGAGAACACAATGGTGTAGTGGTAGGTTGAGGACACATCCCCGTCATGTCGTCAGGGAGAACAACATCAAGTCAGGAGAACACAATGGTGTAGTGGTATGTTGAGGACACATCCCCGTCATGTCGTCAGGGAGAATAACATCAAGTCAGGAGAACACAATGGTGTAGTGGTATGTTGAAGACACATCCCCGTCATGTCGTCAGGGAGAACAACATCAAGTCAGGAGAACACAATGGTGTAGTGGTATGTTGAGAACACATCCCCATCATGTCGTCAGGGAGAATAACATCAAGTCAGGAGAACACAATGGTGTAGTGGTAGGTTGAGGACACATCCCTGTCATGTCGTCAGGGAGAATAACATCAAGTCAGGAGAACACAATGGTGTAGTGGGACTGGTTGAGGACACATCCCCATCATGTCGTCAGGGAGGACAACATCAAGTCAGGAGAACACAATGGTGTAGTGGTAGGTTGAGGACACAACCCCGTCATGTCGTCAGGGAGAACAACATCAAGTCAGGAGAACACAATGGTGCAGTGGGACTGGTTGAGGACACATCCCCGTCATGTCGTCAGGGAGAACAACATCAATTCAGGAGAACACAATGGTGTAGTGGTAGGTTGAGGACACATCCCCGTCATGTCGTCAGGGAGAATAACATCAAGTCAGGAGAACACAATGGTGTAGTGGTATGTTGAAGACACATTCCCGTCATGTCGTCAGGGAGAACAACATCAATTCAGGAGAACACAATGGTGTAGTGGTAGGTTGAGGACACATCCCCGTCATGTCGTCAGGGAGAATAACATCAAGTCAGGAGAACACAATGGTGTAGTGGTATGTTGAAGACACATCCCCGTCATGTCGTCAGGGAGAACAACATCAATTCAGGAGAACACAATGGTGCAGTGGGACTGGTTGAGGACACATCCCCGTCATGTCGTCAGGGAGAATAACATCAAGTCAGGAGAACACAATGGTGTAGTGGTAGGTTGAGGACACATCCCTGTCATGTCGTCAGGGAGAATAACATCAAGTCAGGAGAACACAATGGTGTAATGGTATGTTGAGGAAACATCCCTGTCATGTCGTCAGGGAGAATAACATCAAGTCAGGAGAACACAATGGTGTAGTGGTATGTTGAGGAAACATCCCCGTCATGTCGTCAGGGAGAATAACATCAAGTCAGGAGAACACAATGGTGTAGTGGTATGTTGAGGACACATCCCCGTCATGTCGTCAGGGAGAATAACATCAAGTCAGGAGAACACAATGGTGTAGTGGTATGTTGAGGACACATCCCCGTCATGTCGTCAGGGAGAATAACATCAAGTCAGGAGAACACAATGGTGTAGTTGTAGGTTGTCGTCAGGGAGAACAACATCAAGTCAGGAGAACACAATGGTGTAGTGGTAGGTTGTCGTCAGGGAGAATGACATCAAGTCAGGAGAACACAATGGTGTAGTGGTAGGTTGTCGTCAGGGAGAATGACATCAAGTCAGCAATAAGCAGCACATGAAATCTGGACTGAACACAATCAAGTACACAGCATGCATAATTTAAACATTTTACAGATGGTATACTCACTCTCTTGTATATGAATTTGGAAATTGTAATTTTTATTCTTATTGAGTTTCTCCTTCGTCAAGTCGACAGTGACATATCTAGCTCCAGTGCACATCTGCTTTGGACTGTCATCTCCACATGATAATGTCCGCTGTAAGTAAATACATAAGAATTTATGCATCAGAGTAGGCTAGAAACAAAAGTTTTGAATATACAATTGGCAGTACGATGGTTAAGTCAGTCAGTGAAATATAATTTTATAGCAAATCAGATGAGAACCTTTTGAACAAAATATGTTTCAATTTCATGGTTAGTTTGTAAGCAGTAAATACATGCTGTGCCCAGATGACAGCCTGCCATGAAATGAGTTCCCTCAACAAGCTGAGCTGGAAAGATGGCTTCAAGTGCTAATTCAAACGTATCAGACCAACATACCCAGGACCTTCCTGATGATGTGTTCTTGTCAAATATTTTCAATTTCACTGTACAGTCATTGATATGAAACTGGTCAAATGTAATACAGATGCCATGTCCTGAACGGGCTCGGAATGTCAAATCACAAATCAGAGTTTCATGACGAAAATTTCCTCCTTTGGCATTCACAGTGTACTTTTCCCCATCCAAGTTGAAGTCCTTCGTGATACAGTGAGCATATTCATTCATGTACACTGAAAGTAAAACAAAGCAGAACGTAAACAATTCTGAAAGTGGGCAAATTTGGGGACATGACATCTTCATAACAGCAAACAAGGTGAGTTATCTTTATACAGTAATCCCTCGCCATAACGCGGGTCTTGAGGTCCATGGAAGACCAACTTTGTAAATGAAAATAGATATATGTACAGGAAACTTGCAAGCAAACATCACTTGACATGATAATTTAATTGTTGTTTCTGTTATGCTACCTGTTATTCAACTAAGCTGGAAATAGCAATCAGCTCACAGTGCTCACATGTTTTGGTCCAATGTACCGGTGATTCAGTTAGACAATTTATATATTAAGCAGTTATTTTAACAGAGATAATCTATATTGCTATATTGCTATCGTATTAGTATAATGCATGTTTTCTACGAAAATATTTAACATAATAATTAACATAGACTCAGCATTTAGGGTTACGTCACCAGTGACTTCCCGTGGTACGTGCCACTTTGATTGTAAAACCAAAATAATTTTTATTTATTTATTACCATTACAAATGCCAGTACATACCTGTAACAGCTTGAGCACCAATGAGCAAATTGACACAGATGAATCCAATAGTGATGTTGATGTAATCTGGCAAGGTCATGGTCATTTGAAAGAAGCTGTTGGTCCGGAACTGTGGTTCAATCTCATGAGATCAGTTTTGTCATGGCGAGGAAGCTTGTTCAGGTTCTGGTTCTCCGATCTGAAACTGAATGGGAAAACCTAATTTACTAAAACTAGCCTCAGAATGTCTTAAAAGGCATAAACAACTGATGTTACTGCAATAAGAGGACAACTTGTGTCAGACCTCAAATGTTACACAAAGTACAACTGTATATTGAAAGTGTAATCAATTAGGCAAGCTGTATATATTTTATATGTTTTTGCCAGTTCAACCAATCTGCCACCAGTGATTAAACCGATAATGACCGAAATGAGGAGTAAGTGAGTGAGTGAGTTTAGTTTTACGCCGCACTCAGCAATATTCCAGCTCTATGGCAGCAGTCTGTAAATAATCGAGTCTGGACCAGATAATCCAGTGATCAACAACATGAGCATTGATCTGTGCAACTGGGATACGTTGACATGTGTCAACCAAGTCAGCGAGCCTGACCACCCGATCCTGTTAGTCGCTTCTTACAACAAGTATGGGTTACTAGTCTGAAGATCAATTCTAACCCGCATCTTCACGGGTTACTTGGACTTTAACCGAAATGAGGAAGTCTTATATAATATCAAAAGCAAGTGATAGAACTCAGAATGTCACTGAGTTCTTATACTGACATGTTTACTAACATATACCCTGGAGAATAAAATATGTAGATTTCAGTACCACAATAAACAGGACAGGCCATATCCTCTGAGCCCTACTTCATCCGACAATCAGCTTCTCCATTAGTGTACATGCAGACTTCTAGATCCTAATTATTTCAGGGCCATATTCATTGACATAAAAAAGAATCACAACAATTCTAACTTTACAATCAGCATGAATATTGTTCTTCTTGCTTTCTCTACATTTCCTGCCTGTTTCTCTGCAGATTTCACCATACACACTTACTTGTCATCCATAATATTTGTGTTTTACTTGAATATTTCAGATGCAAAAATAGTCAAAATGTTTATGCTTCTGAATAAGCATGTAAGCACAAGACTGTACATTGAAAATTATGGAGAAATCCATCTTTATTTCAAGGAAAACGTGAATTTGACAACACTGTTACCTTGATATGATTGTCCCTATAATATTCTTCAGTAGTTGTCAGTAACTTCCATGAAAGGCATGAAGCACTAGAGGTCACAGCAGTAATACAATGTCTCAGTGGTAAGGGTCTGCTTTCTCCAACCAACACAAACACATCTGGTAAATGTAAATAATGGCTGCTAGATAATAACTTAAAATCTGTAAGGTCAGATGGCAGTGCTGTTTGGTCTAACTGTGCTAACATTGCATAATCATCAACATTCAGCCTCAGCATGGATTTACTTCCATCAGTAGGTTGATTAGCAGACATTTTATGGGTTTTCCTCAAACATACAATTAATTTCATATTCCCTGCATGCATCAACACACTACTTGCCATGGATGTGCTGTTGTCAACATCTGCCAGGCTTGTCATGCTCATTTATAGATTGGTTTGGCTTGATATAACACATTCATTCATATGATCATTGCGAAGCACATAGTTTGGTTGTAAGTGTAAATTTCGGAGGAAAATGCTTTTGCTTCAGGCCTTGTCTGCTTGAGCAAGCAGTCAATATCAATGTAAGTTAAAAGATAAAAGAGGACATTACAGGATAATTGTCATGAGTCCTTTATACATTAACATCTCATAGCATTACAAATATGTATATATATATATATATATATATATATAGATAGATAGATAGATAGATAGATAGATAGATAGATAGATAGATAGATAGATAGATAGATAGACAGATAAATATATAGATTGATAGATAGATAGATAGATATAGATGTGTGTCACCACATTTGTCACTCCATTTTCATGTAACATTTAGGCAACTGGGGACTAAACGATCCTTAAAAATCATTCAAACATATGACCATACAAAACCTCACTTACAACGATGTTCCCACAAAGATGTCTGTAGATCACCCAGTATCACCTGCACACCATTGCTAAATATTATGGAAGAATAAAGTATTCTGGTTCAAAATGAAAAATATTTAAATGAAAGTAGGGCCACCAACTTTGTATTCACTTGGGGATTCAAAACACCTGCTTCAAAGTTCATGCTTGTTAGATACTTTGAAGATGATGGGGTGTTCTATGGCTGTTTGGACTCGGCTCTATGCTTCAATGATCACTTCACAAAGGAACTGACATCACAAGTGATCTCAGCAGCTGTATTCAATGTCAAATACAATGTCTGTTCATCAAAACAATGTTCATGACAAAACAATATGCTTGTTTCACAACATGCATAATTTAAAATGATAAGCTACAGACTTGCCCCAGCACACTTCATTTTTACTTGGTCATCCTACACTCTGCAAGTCACCCACTCTGGGCATCTTCAAGGATAATTATTCACATTGTTTCTGCCAAAATAACTTTTGGGAAAAGCTTCAACTCGCAAGTCACTGGAAGATTATTCTTACAAACCAAAGTTATTTTTTAATGAGTAAATGAGAAGACTCTGGAACATGCAAGTTAGTACCAGACCAGAGAAACACGTTTTTGTAACACAGACATGATCAACATTGACTTGTCTGTCGTGGACTCCTAAGCAATGATGGTCAAAGTAATGTCTTCTGACATACAAGGAATCATGTTTGAATGGCCTGTACGTGTTTTAACAGATAATCAACTTTGAAAGGGTGGTCACAGATGCCCCAGTAATCTGGAAAATGTCCAAATATTGGGTATCATCACCAATGTGTTAGCTTAGAAACTGGTAGAGTATTACAAAACACATACATAGAGTGTTCAAATAATGAGCACAGCATGCACATTGACCATCCAAACATGACATTCAGACTATCATGTTTTTGGCCATATTGTAATGCATGGCTTGGATGTGTTTCAATGAGAAGAAATAACACATATACTACTGTTTATTACATTGTCCAGCACTGACTGTCCCAGAACACCACTGACCAATCACCCTGTAAGGGGTGGACTTGAGTGTTTCCAGCTGAAGGACTGGTGATGACCTAATGCCCCATTTCCCCTCAACCTGTATGCAGCTGAATACACGGATGTCAGGGTATTGATTTTTGTGGTCTTCCTTTGTTTCATGCCGAAAGAGGAAGAACATGTGAAAATGTCAGCAAAAATCCATACAAAGACAACAATCTTTTTCAAACAATTTCTGGAATGAACATAACAAATTATATTACAATCATGAACACACATCAAGTTTGATCTGTGGATAGTGTGGACATTAATGAGCTTGGCAGAGTTGGTGTAAGACTGCACAGATTGTTTTGTTTGGGATGGTCAAAATAAAGGTTGAATTTATGCAACCAGAGACAATTAAATATTGTATGGTCTCTGATTCAAATCAATATTATTAAACTTACCTGGCAAGGTGTAGTGTTGGTCTTATTCTGTTGTTAGCATGTTCAGTGAAAATGATTGATATTTGTTCGCATGTTTATAGTAACATGAATATGTGTTACTGGTGTTTTAGTGTTGACTAAAGAGGATGCTGTCAGAAACAAACAGACAAAGAACACTTGCAACTGTATCATACTGGTTTTGTGTTAATCTGGTATGTCCTTGTATAGCTATTCAGACCGGATAACACCCACTTACAAGCAATGCTTTGTACTCATGATTTGCAATTTGCTGTCTGTGTACACTGGTGTGTACTGGGAACAATTACCGTGTTAATCTGCTGCTGCATTCACGCAGCCTACTACAGCGTGTGTGGTGGGCTGCATGGGGAATTACCACACTGTACCAACATGGACCTTGGGGATTCACACCACGGTTGGCATGTGCAAGCACATTGTCCATCTTCATGTTATTTGTTCAAGTGAAAATATTAATTTGTTTCCAAACATGAGACTGATCACTGCTACTGGCATAATGATACAATGGCCATTGAACTACACAATGCTCATCTGTAAAGAGTTACATATTATTGAAAATAATACAAAAACTTACTTGTGAAATGGAACATAATCCATTATTTCACAGTCATATATATCTCTTGTTATAGTGTTATTCAAAATCTGAAGTAACTCAGAAATTACATGCACTTGGTCCAAATTTCCTGAATGTATTCTTATATATATATATTTTACAATTTGTGTCCATACATGAATTGACAGTATTCAAAATCTGATATCAGTATTCAAACATCAGATATTACATAAAAAAAAGACTATCATGTTTAGTGTGTGTGGTGTCATTCTTGACTGAGAAGTCATCAAATCAGCACACAACATGTTTCCATGACACCCTCCCTTATAGCATGTATTTTAATTAACATGTATATTAAATTAATGTTCATATTTATTACTTTTTATTTGCAAAAATATAATTATGTCATTTTCTCAAGTTCTCATGAACCATGAAACTGGATTTCAAGTTAATGACCACATAAAAATCACCCCAACATGCATTGTGCAATCATTAAAACTGACATATTCTGGCCAGACACTGAAGGTATTTTGAGTATAGAAAATGGAAGGGTCACAGATGGTCTTCAGTAAGGTTTCAGGAGCTATGAGTCTTTCCCCTTTCACATCTCCAGCTGTCTTTGGGGAATTGATTCAGACCATGTCATGTGACCAATCAGGGGGACATGACTCATGCTATGACCTAACAAATTTCGAACCCTCCATGCAACTGAGACTTCAGTCATATTAATTTGTTCCATGTTCTGCTTCCAGTACAACTTCCTGGTGACCAGGTCCATGACTGTACAGGATTCCACCACAACTTATGGTATTGAGCTCTCCTGTCCAATATAAGCCCATCCTGCAGGCTGTCACACACAACTGTTAAATGCTTTCCGTATTCATAAAAATGATTAAAGCAACAACAACATTAACGTGAAAGTTATCTCTCAAACAAAATAAAAATGTCAATAAAAGTAGACTTGTGATGTCTGACATTAGCATGGGCAATATTACTTCCACTTTCCTCTGTCTGCTAAGGCCTGGAAGGGACCACGTCTTGTGCTTCTACAGGAGATGTCAAATAGGTAGGATTTGCTTTATACATATTTTATTGTTAAATTTAAAATCCCCCAAAAGGATTGCATAACTTGTTGTCGCCTTCTCTCTAAAGTAGGATGCAGTAGTACTAGCAGGATTCTGAATAATGAGTGAGTGAGTGAGTGAGTGAGTGAGTGAGTGGTGGTGTTTTACACCACTTTCACACCTATACCAACATAGGGGACATCAGAAATGAGCTTCACACATTGTACCGACTGAACAAAACAGGACTTTGGCGTGACAAGCAAATCTTTAACCATTAATGCTACACCTGTAACATCTGCTGTGTAATGAAAGCTTATAAGATCATTGATCTGTAATTATAGGTTTACAGGTTGTGACAATAATGTGTTTTACCTCATCAACATTCATCTTTCATACTGAGCTATGTACACACCCTAAACAAATGGACAGAATGCTGATCATAATTTGTCATCCATGGGAGCTACAGCAGATATATTGTGCATCTATACTCTAAAAATAAGTAGGATATCATGAAATATTGATGTTAATACCAAGCAATAGAACAAAGATCAGTGTTCACAACACACATCCCATGCAAAAACCTTTTTCTGTAATTACATTAGAAAGGTTGCACTTGTCACATGCAGATGCACCACAAACATGCTTAGGATATCAATCCTCAGTTGGACACTTTTCAAGGAAGGACAGTTAACATTGGAACATTCTTTCTGTCTAAAGAAATATGCTGACAGTACAGGTGTGATATATTTCATTTCACTGGCTGTTGGTGTATAAACTAGCCCGCTGGTATGTACAGAATGGTATTTGAATAATATGTTCAGACTAGTTTAACAATGTCCTACACTGTACAGAGTGGTATATGAACAATATGTTCAGACAGGTTTAACAGTGTCCTACACTGTACAGTGGTATATGAATGATATGCTCAGACTATTTAACAATGTCCTACACCGTACAGAGCGGTATATGAACGATATGTCCAGATAGGTTTAACAGTGTCCTACACTGTACAGAGTGGTATATGAATGATATGTCCAGACAGGTTTAACAGTGTCCTACACTGTACAGTGGTATATGAATGATATGTCCAGACAGGTTTAACAGTGTCCTACACTGTACAGAGTGGTATATGAACGATATGTCCAGATAGGTTTAACAGTGTCCTACACTGTACAGTGGTATGTGAATGATATATCCAGACAGGTTTAACAGTGTCCTACACTGTACAGAGCGGTATATGAACGATATGTCCAGATAGCTTTAACAGTGTCCTACACTGTACAGTGGCATATGAATGATATGTCTAGACAGGTTTAACAGTGTCCTACACTGTACAGAGTGGTATATGAATAATATGTCCAGACAGGTTTAACAGTGTCCTACACTGTACAGAGTGGTATATGAATATGTTCAGATAGGTTTAACAGTGTCCTACACTGTACACTGGCATATGAATGATATGTCGAGTCTAGTTTAACAATGTACACTGTACAGTGGTATATGAATATGTTCAGACAGGTTTAACAGTGTCCTACACTGTACAGTGGTATATGAATGATATGTTCAGACAGGTTTAACAATGTCCTACACTGTACAGTGGTATATGAATGATATGTTCAGACAGGTTTAACAGTGTCCTACACTGTACAGTGGTATATGAATGATATGTCCAGACAGGTTTAACAGTGTCCTACACTGTACAGAGTGGTATATGAATGATATGTCCAGATAGGTTTAACAGTGTCCTACACTGTACAGAGTGGCATATGAATGATATGTCGAGACTAGTTTAACAATGTCCTACACTGTACAGTGGTATATGAATATGTTCAGACAGGTTTAACAGTGTCCCACACTGTACAGTGGTATATGAATGATATGTTCTGACAGGTTTAACAATGTCCTACACTGTACAGTGTTATATGAATGATATGTTCAGACAGGCTTAACAGTGTCCTACACTGTACAGTGGTATATGAATGATATGTTCAGACAGGTTTAACAATGTCCCACACTGTACAGTGGTATATGAACAATATGTTCAGACAGGTTTAACAGTGTCCTACACTGTACAGTGGTATATGAATGATATGTTCAGACAGGTTTAACAATGTCCTACACTGTACAGAGTGGGATATGAATGACATGTTCAGATTACTTGAGCAAATGCCCTAAACGGTGATGTGTACAGCTGTATAGTATTTCTCCCTTACTTCAGGATCAATGTGGTGAATGTCATTACCTTCATAGATTGGACTCCGCATGAACCCTATCCCGTTGTATTGGCTATAGAAAAGGACAGCATTGGTACAAATCCATGAACATGTTGTGGAGTCACTGAAACACTGCTGTACAAGACACAGACATCACCAACAGACCTCAGTAAGGTAGACACAGCAGCAACTGCACCCTGTCATCCCGGCCATCACCACAACCTGTCACCATCAGGCCCAACAGTTGGGAACAGTGGGAATATTGATCAAGCCTCAGGTGAGTAACAACCTCCAGTAATTGTAGCGATGTATAATGTACTGAGGTTCTGCTAGCACGTTATTGGTAATGGTATTAATTAAACATGCTGTAATATCACAAACATAATCAAACAGTGACACTTCCCAGCATGGTAGATCACGAAGAACATAGGGTGGTTACAAACACCTGTGTAGTGCTTGTCAGTTTACATAGGGTGGTCACATACACCTGTGTAGCGCTTGTCACTTTACATAGGGTGGTCACATACACCTGTGTTGCACTTGTCAGTTTACATAGGGTGGTCACATACACCTGTGTAGCGCATGTTTACATAGGGTGGTCACATACACATGTGTAGCGCATGTTTACATAGGGTGGTCACATACACCTGTGTAGCGCATGTTTACATAGGGTGGTCACATACGCCTGTGTAACGCATGTTTACATGTATTTACACTCCGTCCTGACCAGTGGTTTATTGTGAATGGATTTGTCTTTTATCAGATTCCTAACCAACAGGCAAATCCTGGGGCTTCTAGTTCTCAGTACTAAACTAAATTACTAAGGTTTAACAAGATCATATATTTTCTTAAATATAAGGAATGCATTATTCCTGTTCAAGATGTTGGTTTATTTTTGTTTATGATGAGGTTAATTATATTTTTCAATCTTACCAAGCCAAATTTGAGTTGTCAGTGTTTTTTTTTACGACTTTCTTTAACATTGTTTGGTTTCATATGTAACAAAACCAAATAAACATGACTGAATACTTACATGAGAAAATCTATGAACAGTCAAACAGTTAATTCTCGGGGTATGACATGCAAAACAATTTGGTTATTTTTTTTAAGGAAATAACAAACTAATTTTCCTTCTTCTCTGGCCAGGATAATTTTTGACGGATTTGAACTGAAAACAAACACATAACTGTGTATCCTTGATTTTCAACACGTGTCTGGGGACCAAAACCCATTTGTGAAACTGAAGACAGAGAGCCCATTTGAAAACCTGAACTATATATTACTGAATATGTGAATGCAGTTTGTACAGTTGCAATAAGTAGAGCTGTGACGATATATCGTAGTATCGATAATCGTGATACTTTATCTGACGATAAATATATCAATACATTTTTTCGTATCGTGATATGTATCGTTGACCTTAAAATTGTTAATTTTCATTAGATATTGACGGTTATGTCAAAATTTCTTGCTATTAACATATATTTTTTAAAGAAAATAACTAAAGAAAGCATATCGTGATATGCATCGAATCGAATCGTATTGTTTCAAGATATCGCGATAAATATCGTATCGTGAAATTTCTGTATTGTCACACCTCTAGCAATAAGTATAAAGCACTAAATATGTCACACTGGGTCAATGGCTATCATCATGGTTCAGTGCGTGTTATCATCATACTTGGACGTAAATAATTGATACTAATGAGCGCCATGGACACACTATTCTCTAGGTATTCATTGCATCCACAATTTGATAAATATTCATTTATTATTCATCCCATTCTGGGAGTAAAGTAAATGAGCTTCCATGATCCAATCAGGATTACATAAGACTGCCTGCTGGGAATTACCTAAGACTTGGTACACGCTGTAACAGTGATGCTGATTAGACAGACACAGGATCAGGCAACACTCTGGACAATCATAGTGAGCATTATCTGTTGCATTATCTGTTGCATTATCTGTTGCATGGCGTTACTGTTGCACAAGACGTAGCAGTCACAGGGGCACAGTATATTAGCTTATACGTCAGTGCAGTCACAGGGGCACAGTGTATTAGCTTACACGTCAGTGCAGTCACAGGGGCACAGTGTATTAGCTTACATGTCAGTGCAGTCACATGGGCATAGTGCATTAGCTTACACGTCAGTGCAGTCACAGGGGCATAGTGTATTAGCTTACACGTCAGTGCAGTCACAGGGCACAGTGTATTAGCTTTACACGCAGTGCAGTCACAGGGCATAGTGTATTAGCTTACACGTCAGTGCAGTCACAGGGGCACAGTGTATTAGCTTACACGTCAGTGCAGTCACAGGGGCACAGTGTATTAGCTTACACGTCAGTGCAGTCACAGGGGCATAGTGTATTAGCTTACACGTCAGTGCAGTCACAGGGGCATAGTGTATTAGCTTACACGTCAGTGCAGTCACAGGGGCACAGTGTATTAGCTTACATGTCAGTGCAGTCACAGGGGCATAGTGTATTAGCTTACATGTCAGTGCAGTCACAGGGGCACAGTGTATTAGCTTACATGTCAGTGCAGTCACAGGGGCACAGTGTATTAGCTTACACGTCAGTGCAGTCACAGGGGCACAGTGTATTAGCTTACACGTCAGTGCAGTCACAGGGGCACAGTGTATTAGCTTACACGTCAGTGCAGTCACAGGGGCACAGTGTATTAGCTTACACGTCAGTGCAGTCACAGGGGCACAGTGTATTAGCTTACACCGCCAGTGCAGTCACAGGGGCACAGTGTATTAGCTTACACGCCAGTGCAGTCACAGGGGCACAGTGTATTAGCTTACACGCCAGTGCAGTCACAGGGGCACAGTGTATTAGCTTACACGTCAGTGCAGTCACAGGGGCATAGTGTATTAGCTTACACGTCAGTGCAGTCACAGGGGCACAGTGTATTAGCTTACACGTCAGTGCAGTCACAGGGGCACAGTGTATTAGCTTACACGTCAGTGCAGTCACAGGGGCATAGTGTATTAGCTTACACGTCAGTGCAGTCACAGGGGCATAGTGCATTAGCTTACACGTCAGTGCAGTCACAGGGGCACAGTGCATTAGCTTACATGTCAGTGCAGTCACAGGGGCATAGTGCATTAGCTTACACGTCAGTGCAGTCACAGGGGCATAGTGTATTAGCTTACACGTCAGTGCAGTCACAGGGGCATAGTGTATTAGCTTACACGTCAGTGCAGTCACAGGGGCATAGTGTATTAGCTTACACGTCAGTGCAGTCACAGGGGCATAGTGTATTAGCTTACACGTCAGTGCAGTCACAGGGGCACAGTGTATTAGCTTACACGTCAGTGCAGTCACAGGGGCATAGTGTATTAGCTTACACGTCAGTGCAGTCACGATGATCAGGGTAAGAACTGGTCTTCAGTAACCAACCCATGCTTGTCTTGAGAGGCACAAACTGGCTAACTTGGTTGATACATGTCATTATGTAGAACGATGCTCATGATGTCAATCACTGGTTTGTCTGGTCCAAACTTGATTATTTACAGACCGTCATCAGATAGCTGGCATATTACTGAGTGAGAGAATAAACAGCAAAAAATCAAAATAAATTAATAGACACCAGTGTAGCACAATGACTTCATGTACACTGTCTACAGTCACTAGTGATAGATTTGTACATGTATACAAAATGACAGATGGAGATCACGCTCTAAGTAACCCACTGACACAGTCAACATAGGCCCATACAAACATTTCCTCACCTTTGTGTGTGAGCAAGCATGTTACTACAATGTATTTTGTGACAGGTAATCTAAAGTTTATATGTCAGCTTCTGAAATCCATGTTGAGTTGACTTGGACATAATGCAGACATGAGACAAGACACCATTATGAAAATATCAACAAGGAAAGATTTTTCAAATACTTAAACTGTTATTACAAAACCCCATAAAACCATAACAGACTTGTCAACAAATCAGACAATTGCAAAAGTCAACAGATAAACTTGCACAACAAAATGACTAGAGACTGGATTTAGGTTCATGGGCACTGGTCCCAACATGAACTGGTCCCAACATGGGCACTGGTCCCAACATGAACTGGTCCCAACATGGGCACTGGTCCCTACATGAACCACCAGCAGCACAGACACAATGTTATGGCAAACGCTTTCATTCCACAGCTGGTTAGAAGAAGGAAGTGCTTTGATTATCCTGTTACATGCAAAGATTAACCATTGCAGATGTGATAACATCAATAATCCTGGTTCCTTGAGATGCATGTAGTGCAATGGCAGAAACTTGTTCTGTAAATTCATGTTTACCATTCTTTATCTTTCACAAGGAGTGAATGAGTGAGTTTTATTTTTATGCCACTTCTAGCAATATGTAATATCACGGCAGGGGACACCAGGAACGGGTATCACACATTGTACCCATGTGGGGAATCGAACCAGGATCTGTGACATGACAAGTGAAGACTTCAACCATTAAGCTGCCCCACAACCCCCTTTCACAAGGAAGAGAATGGAGTCAAGGATTCACAATACAGTTGTCTACCAAAACATTATCATGAGTATCCTTATATACTATCACTACTGAAATGTGTACAATAGACAGAATATATACAGATGTGGAACCTGAAATGGAGTTGAACATTTAATTAAATCTTTTAGTCTCGCTAATATATCTATGAACAGTGTGAGACAACTAAGCATTACCATGATGAGATGGGAAATCCCAATTAACAATACTGACATATCAGGGTCTAGGTTGATTTTACAAATATTATTACAGTCAGGTATTATACAAGACATTGTTTGCAGTGTGTAAAGCAGATATTCTATCAAGTTGTGACTAGTGTTTTCACAGGAAGAACTACATAGACAATTAGGGCTGTCGGTTAAACAGACTCTAAATACCAAATAATTAATTGGGTGTAATGTGATTTTGAAATCATTATATTGTATTTCCTTAAACCACAGGAGAAATATGAAGGCACACATTTAGTTGGTATTTTGGTTTTTGGTCTAAAAGATCTTGACCATTCTGTTCTGTGACATTCTGTGATTATCCATACTTTATTGTCATTTTCTTATGTCATTTTATGGTTCAAACATTGTGGTATTGTGGGTTTCCAAAGCCATGATGATTGTTTGCATTAGTTGTAAAAGTTTAAAGATTGAGAAAAATACATTTGATACCACAAACATGTTATCCATCAACTTTCATTTGGCGTAATACATATTTTAATTTAAGAGATAATCTGCATAAAAAAATTACTATTGAGCTTAAAATGTGATGTGACAGAGAATGAATGAATATGAGTGTGTATATGTGCGTGCGTGCGCACTCGAGTGTGGGTGCGCACCCATGTGTAATGTGCTGTTGAAATGTGCCAACTGATAAATTCTATTCTATTAAAATTTGTTTTGAAAACTGAAATCAGTTGAGTTGTAGTGGAAGTAAGCCTGACTTCCCAGTGACGGCAATACTGCGTGTACTACCGCTACCCCCAACACAGTGGCCGAGACCTGATACCAGATACTGGTGATCGAAACATATCCAGCTTACAGACTACAGCTGAGACGTCTATACTTGCTATAATTAATTAAACCAGAACTTTAAAGGACGATGATTTTACATCATGGCGACGCGCCAAATAAATAAGCGTTCTAAAAATGATCACATCTCTCAATCTTTCCTGTACAACGTACACAAGTGCACCCTTGTATTCGGCCAGAAATATTGGCGAGGTAGAGATTCAGCACGAGCATCATAGCTGGCCAGCCAGTCACTGAGAGATAACATTCCCATCCCTTCCTCACGGCTTCGGCTGACGATAATATCTTGTCATGAATACATGGCGGTTTTTCTGGAAACCATCATGACGTGATTTCATCGCACAACTCCATTTATACGTCTGAGTCATGTCCACATGATCCCGTTTACCATAACATCACCATCTCAAAGTATTTAACTAAGAAGAATGTAAACAAACCAAGCTCATAATCATCATACCTGAATGGTGTACCTTCTGCTGGCGATCTGAGATTCTTATGACAGTCTTATATGGTCACACCAACAAACAACCACTGAGACACAATATGAAGGAATATGTGTAAGAACTATATTGTTCATGTATTCTGCCGACATCTGTGCATCTGACAGCCATAGCTAGTCTTAACAGGGGCCGGGCAACCGCCGTGTTTATTGATCGACAAGTAATTCACCATCGATTCCACAAGAAAACCTCCCTCTGCCTGGTAACAAAGAGACGCTGAAATGACTAATTTTGAAACATCTGACGTAACGAATATCAATAAACTATGGCATCAGTTGTGTCAGTAAACAAACAACTGACATATTCTATCCCCGACTTACCTTTCCTTGCCTCACAGATGCTCACGGTATCCAGTCCTCATCTCCACAACGTTGAAGATAGCTCCACTACAGAGCTAGTCACGTGGACGTGTGCCTGCGCTAAATATGGAAGTCGCTCTCTGGGACGCGTGCCACGGCGGCGTTCCCGCAAGATCGGATTTCTCAGATACGTATAAATGAATTGATACAAATATTAAGGCTAAACAAATCGTCTGGAGAGAACTGATAGGTACGCTGTAGTTTATCCCGATCGTGTAGTCAACACCAGGAAACAGGAGAGTGTTTGACGTTTCTCTATGGCAACGCGTTACAGGTGCATCAATGCTCTGATAAACACGCAGCGCGTAAGTTATCATGTTAACAAAGAAAGTTACTGGTGGCTATGTAATATCATAGCACAAAGAGAAAATCATTCGAACAGCAACGATAAACTACATCGCTGTAGAAACGAAATCACAAAAAAAGCCTTTCACCTAAAAAATATACACTAGTAAATCTCACTCCATCAATCAAACGTAGGGAAGCATAATTAAATGACTTTCAGCCAATGTTTTTGTTTGTTTGAACATATTTTATTCAGTTTTGAAGGGGACTGGGCACAAGTTATTCAGCTTATTGAAGCCCGCTCCCGACATTTACATGGAAAAAATACATGTAATGGACAATGAACAGAGGCAAGACATATTACACATTAATTGAAACACTTACTATGTACAATGAATTTATGGACTTGACTAAAAATATTTTCACTTACAGTTTGTGGCAGACTAAGGCTGCCGTACAGAATGGTGTTAATGTCTAAATTAACTTTTAGGATTTCAAAGCCTTGTATCAAATCAGACCTGCAGCTGATATACTTTGGACATTTTAAAAAGAAATGATTGGCATCTTCCACCAGAGCACCACAAAGGCAAGCTTTACTTTCAGATAAATTGACACAATGCTTCTACGTTACGTTAAGCATGAAACTGTTTTGCCTGATTCTCAACGATCTTGACGACCATACAGAATGATTTATATCAACCACAGTTTAAGAAGCCAGTAGTTTTCAACGGGAGGATAGTTTAGAAAGTGAGTGTAATTAAACCACATGCAGGATGGTGTAGAACTACACATATATTCAACGTTATAGAAAAGATTCTTTCATGCGTGTATGTTTCAACATTAGATGACAAACTGTAAACCAATATATTTCAACAGTGGGCCAGTTTAAGAGCCCGTTTATGACTAACCCTTGTTACACAGCTCGACGATTTGACACAACACTACGAACAGAATAGCAGTTATGAAACTACAGAACATATGAAGGAAGTATGTTCTGAAACTACACAACATAAGAAGGCAGTCCAACACAACACTACATGTCAGTACACTCTGACTTGTCAAGGATTTTGTCTGGAGACTTGATATTGTTTTGTACATTAAAACCATGAACCTGCGTGAATATGTTTCGATGCAGACAATGACCCTTTTCAACGGTTTGAAGCTTGAATATATTTTTTTACCATTTTCTTTCTATTTATTTTTTTGGCGATAAAATCCAAGGGGATACTGAAGTAACATGTATACACCAGTAGGTGGTGGTGTGTGGTTTTGTACATAGAGCCCTGGGCCCCGATCCTAGAAGCGATCGTAACCCTGAGACGATCGTAACTCCCATACTTTAACATAGACTTACGACAGTCGTAGCGCTACGATCGCTTTGAGCAACGGGGTCAGGTTACAAACCAGTTGAAGTTCAGCAATGTTGGTCACATGAGAGTCCTTGAATGGGTGACCGTGTTTGGCAGCTTGACCCCAGAGGGTGTATTGGACAACATTCCTGCCCAGCAACGAAGTGCACCTGACATATGTGACTTTGTTCAAAATTTCCTCTGTTTACCCAGTAGTGAATGGGTACCCGGTGGGATGTGTAATTTACCTTCAAGCGCCTCACGCCAGCCTGGGTTACCAGACCAATGTCGATGTCAGTGCGGCGTGGAGTACGGCGCCATATATGTTGTCTTATTATAATGGAGTAACAGATAGACTGATGTAACAGATATGCCGATATAATATAGTAACTAATGTACCAAGGTACTGAAGTAACAGATGCTGAAAAACAGACCTAACCTTTTACCGACATCCTAATGTAACCGATAGACATTTAGATGGAGTAGCATGTAAACTGATACATTGAAGTAACCAATACATCCATAAACGGAACCAACACTCGACGATACACTGATGTAACCACTATACCTGTACCACTATAACAACTGACATACTTATGGTGTTTTGATGTTGGTGTTGTAAAGTGAGCAATAAAGCGATCTACTGAAGTGACTAATTTACCCTATTTGGGAAATACAGTTGGCTCTACCCCCATGTTTAGTGTAATAAAGTACGGTTTAGCCCTGAATAGTTCAGGGTAAAACTGTGTACCAGACAATTCAGTGATCAACAGCATAAGCATCGATCTACGCAATTGGGATTCCATAACATTTGGGAACCGATGACATGGGTCAACCAAGTCAGCAAGTCTGACCACCCGATCCCGTTAGTTAAGGGTCCTTCACACTTTTTTCGAATTGACTGGAATCAAGGAGAATTAGCCAGAATTTGTTTTCCAAAATTAGAACCGCATTCGGGAGAGAATGTCAAAAAAAATTCAAGCTTTGTAAGAATGCTGTTGGAATACTTGGAGCGCACTTCGAACCCGCCTCGAATGATTCTTACTCATTCCAAATGTACTAACTATATAGATCAACGAATGCAGCTCGAATGAATCGGAATACAGTAGGAATAATTAGAATGCCGTTAGAACACACTAAGACTACTTAAAATGAATTTCGACTGCTGTGCGTTTCCGGTTCGATTGCTGCATGAATAGCACTCGAATTTCAGTTGGAACGTACCTCGAATGCTGTACGAATTTACATAGGATGCATTCAGAACCCCCCTTGGAATGATCAAATGTTAAAGAATTAAAACAGAATGCAGCTCGAATATTTCAAATGTCCTTCAAATGCACTTAGAATGCAACACGAATGTCCGAAATCCATCAAGAATGCTTCCAGAATGTTCCACGATGGGATTTAAAAAACCTGTTGAATCTGGACAATTCATCAGTCACTGCCTAACTCCCATAGAGTATGGACCAGCTGGACCATGTTGCGTTGCTCCAGATTGCTGGAGGAGACCAGGAGAAGATTCCAGACCAGACCATGGCTGACAGAGGAAAGGAGGAGGCTGTATGGACATTACACAAGACTGCTGGAGGAGCTCAGAGTTGAGGACACGCAGTCATTCTTCAACTACCTTAGGATGGAGCCTGTCATGTTTGATGAGTTGGTGCAGAAAGTGGGACCAAGAATACAGAAGCAGGATACATATATGAGAAAGGCGCTACCTCCAGGCTTGAAGCTGGCCATCACATTGAGGTTCCTGGCTTCAGGTGATAGGTACCCCAGCATCATGTACAGCTTCCGCGTGGCAAGGAACACAATCAGCCTCATCATCCCAGAAGTATGTAAGGTCATTGTGGAGGAATACAAGGATGAGGTTATCATCTGCCCTACCACTCCAGAAGAATGGGCTACCACTGAAGAGGTATTCAGAAACATAGGACTCTACAGAGAAACGGGAGAATCTACAACTACAGGGTCAGCAGGGACCGACGGGTAGTAGAATATGCATTTTGAATCATGGCCCAGAGTTGGCAAATCCTCCTCACCACCACGCTGTCAAGGCCTTCCGTTGTGAAGGACATCATTGAATGCTGTGTTTGCCTGCACAACTTGATGAGGACTCGTTATCCTAATCTCCACAATGGTATGGTGGATGGGGAAGATGAGCAACGTGGTGCTAGGAGGCTGGAGACAACTTGCGCAGTTTGAAGATGTGAATGATATCTGAAGTTTCAGTGACAGGTGGCTACGTTTTTATGTGATTCGGTGGTGTTCTGATGATGTCAGGGCTCATTTGAAGAGCATTCGGGACGTTCTGACTATTCGAGGTGTATTCGATGTACATTCGAGCTGTGTTCCAAGTGCAATCGAAATATTCCGATACGTCTGAAGAATATTCCACCTAAATTCAACCAGCAATCGAAGTACATTCGAGGCGCATTCGGGACATTCTTGCAGGATTTGAAGTTGCTTGCCTTTTCGATTCTCCCTCGAATCCGTTCAGAATACTTAGCATGCAGTGAGAAATGCACTTCAAGTGGTGTTCGGTATTTTTCAACTTCGAATGTACCTCGAAAGTTTTGAACACAAGAGGTGGGGGTGCAGACCCCCCTCCCCCCTTTGTCCTTAAAGTTGATTAAATTTAAATGCCACCTGTTTGTCCTGAAAGTTTATTAAATTGAAATGACCATTGAAACTCTCCAGAAAATGCGTGAAAATGAAATGCGCGCACACACACAGGCACAGACACACACCTTTCTGAACTGCACATCTCCCCTGTTATGTATTGTCAGTAGGTATGATTCCATTTTAAAAGTTATATTAATGATTACATCAGGATATCGGTAAATAGTTGAAATCTATCGCTATGTATTTAGAAGATATTATTTCTCTCTACTCTTTGTCAACTGACGTCTGAGCTGAAACAAGGGATGCAGCTATGCTGTGAACCTCATGTTGTGGACGTTCGGCGTGTTTACAACTGACATGACAAATTCATCCGTTTCAGGAGACTGTTTAAGGGATGTCAAAAGATAAGTGTTTTGCAAAATCATGGATGTGAAAAAGACTATAAGCTTTTAGGTTGGTGACGACATTAATACAATATTTGCAATTCAATACACTATAATTTGCATTTTAACGCGAATGTGAAGCATTTACCTGGTCCGTCTTGTTCCGAATTGGCAACAAATGGTGTATTGCGTGGTCAGCCACATGTAAGTCATTCCTGCCGTACTGCGATCCCACATGAACAGCCTTGATACAATACAATTCTCACAGTTTACTGGAATTCCTCCTCGCGAAAAATCATCCGCGAATACACTATATGCGGTTTGTAATGCAACGGTTATCTCCCTTTAGCCAGTTTGCGAGCGTTTCTTTTACCGGAACGATTGTAGTGCCCTCGAACCTACACAGGACTTCGCCCACTCATGAATTTTCGTCCTTTTTAGCCGGACACCATACATATCATAACATTTGACGTCACGAGTGTAAAATGTCAAGGGCTTGTCAGTGGAATATGCATAATGGTCGAAGCTGAGATAGCCCAAAGAGTTTTCACAATTAAATATAGATAATAAAACATTTGCTTTAAAAATAGGGTACATGTTTCTGATGACTTTATCTTTAATCCAGTCAGCTATTGCAATTTTCTAGTATTCTCTTTTAAGGCACATACAGAGAAAATGAGGTCAGTTTGACAGTAGATGTATGCAGAAGCCATGCGGTGACCCTTGATGTTCCACACACTTTCACACCCCTCAGCTTCATACCATCCTGTCCTCTGTAACTCTCCTGTTATCTAATATACACGTAATTTACCCATTAGTAGCGATGGTTTTATTACTGGGAGGGTATGGACCACACTTTATGGTTTACATATATCTTGGTACACAATTGTATGATTGATGTAGCTCAGTATGTATTTGTACTAAATTTACGTGTATCTGTGACTACGGCGTTTTCGTGGATTGCATGGAGCATGTTTAGTGCTAATATGTGGCTTACAATATTCCCAGATATTATTGACAAAGTTGTTTCGGCAAATATCTAAGACATGTATATAAACTATAGAAGTTTTACCGAAATAAATATGTTGAGATATGATTCTCTTACTGTCTAAGTGTCTTTCCAGTACTTTCTGAGACCACCACGAAAATGTTCAAGTTTTAAGCTGGCCCAGCTGAACATCCCCGATCTTAACCCTATTGAGATTGTGTTGGTTGGGACCAATGAAGGACAGAATAAACCAAAAAGGACTTAGAAGTATTGAGGATATGACGAAAGAAGTGGTCGTGATATGCTGTCACGATTTTCATCAGTACTGCAGTAGTGTGCCTAGGCGCATTTGAAGTCGTGTATTGCAGGGCAAGGTGGTCTCAGAAAGTCCTCGAAAGACACTTAGACTGTAAGAAAATCATATCTCAGCATATTCATTAAGTAATACTATAGTTTATATACATGTATTAGATATTTGCCGAAACAACACCCATCCTACAACAATTAACTTTCTCAATAATATCTTGGAATACTATATCTCTGTACTAACAACCATCTCTCGTACATAATTCGATGCTGATACAACAATCTCACCCTCCATGGCTTGAGACTGAAATTCCCTCTCCAGTAATGCAGCTATGCCATATCCCAAATCCGCAAACATATCCCTGTTGTTAAAAGAACTGTATTTCGTACCGCTAAAGGCCGTGCATTGACAGACCTGAATTGAATCACCTCGTACAATAGATCTTTGAATCACCTCGTACAATAGATCTTTGAATCACCTCGTACAATAGATCTTTGAATCACCTCGTACAACAGATCTTTGAATCACCTCGTACAATAGATCTTTGAATCACCTTGTACAATAGATCTTTGAATCACCTCGTACAATATATCTTTGAATCACCTCGTACAATAGATCTTTCAATCACCTCGTACAATACATCTTTCAATCACCTCGTACAACAGATCTTTGAATCACCTCGTACAATAGATCTTTGAATCACCTCGAACAATAGATCTTTGAATCACATCGTACAATAGATCTTTGAATCACCTCGTACAATAGATCTTTGAACAAAGTATGCTGCAAACATCCACAAAGATACAACTTCCAAACTACAACGGCTACACGAGAAAACCTTAGAGACCTTCCGTCATAGCCAAGAAATCAATGACACTACCTTGGACAAGCTCAAACCAATCAACACCAAATCACCCTATACTTGAGCAGCTGTCAAAATCAATAAGCTATCTGTAAAACTACGAATTCAAGTGTGCTTCCTAGGTGCTGTCCACTACAAAACTCTGCCTGTCCAAGCCCCTACCTCCATAAGGGAAGGAAGGTGAATCCTTCATCGGTAATGAATCTTTTGTAAAAATATCATACACTGTATTTTACTATTCAAGGCACCATTGTCAAGACGTAGTGGGTCCATTCACCAACGTCCAATAAGAAGAAGCCTTATAGTAGTCTTAATTATGCACCAAAAGCACACGCACAACTTCGACACCAGACAACACGACCCACAACCTCGACACCAGACAACACGACCACACCCACAACCTCGACACCAGACAACACGACCCACAACTTCGACACCAGACAACACGACCCACAACCTCGACACCAGACAACACGACCACACCCACAACCTCGACACCAGACAACACGACCACACCCACAACCTCGACACCAGACAACACGACCACACCCACAACCTCGACACCAGACAACACGACCACAGCCACAACCTCGACACCAGACAACACGACCACAGCCACAACCTCGACACCAGACAACACGATCACACCCACAACCTCGACACCAGACAACACGACCACAGCCACAACCTCGACACTAGACAACACGACCACACCCACAACCTCGACACCAGACAACACGACCACACCCACAACCTCGACACTAGACAACACGACCACAGCCACAACCTCGACACCAGACAACACGACCACAGCCACAACCTCGACACCAGACAACACCCACAACCTCGACACCAGACAACACGACCACAGCCACAACTTCGACACCAGACAACACGACCACACCCACAACCACGCTACAACACCCACAACCACGCTACACACACATATATGTATACATGTTCATATATATATATATATATATATATATATATTCACTCTATGAAACGTATATGTCATATTCACCTCATGAAAGGTCTGGAAGTAGCGTATGTATATGTATAACAAGGAAGTTAATTGTTAGCCTATATAATTGCTCATAGTAATAGTCATTGTCACGGACAAACATTATAATTATCAAATTCAGTCAAGGTGTAAGGAAGATAGCGACACAGTGGTAAAACACTTACTGTGTTAAGTGTAAATAAGGAAACGAATGAATTTGAAACTAAAATACGTCTGTTGATAAGGTTTAAGGGGAAGAATGTAGATCGTAAATATACATAATACAGATATTTGACTGCTTTGTTGAGGCATTTCCTTGCATTTCCCTTCAATTTATACGAATAAATGTGGGAAAGAAAACCAAAAGCACGTGTTCAGTGTCGTATATGAACAGTCAGTCTTGATTAAACAAAAGCAAACGTCGGTTTACAAATCAATACAGTACAGTACTTTCTGGAGATTTGAAGTGATGTGACTTGTCTGCCCTTGCACAAGATACATCGAGATGGCGCTGTAGTGAATTGTTCGGTGTGAAGTATTTTTGCTTCCCATGTAACACAGGACTGTAGCAGGAAAACATGAGCGCCATCACATCAACAATAAGTGATGTCAAGTCATAAATAATCCGTAAAAAATGACACTAACACCTATGCTAAGTTAAACAACTTTTAATTGCTGTGTGTCCATGTCGAATCGCGATGAATAAATCAGTGGGTAATGGATATTTTGTCATGGGTGCATAGGTTGGTGTTCACTCGATTTCAGAGAATCAGTTTGGTGCGGTGTTACCTGGCTGTCAGCCAGACATGTACCCGTAGACGCTATTGTGTAACCCAGTCACTATGCACAAACGAACGCTGACATATATATATGTACATTGCACAGACAGACTTTTCTGTGCAGCGTTGAATGGAAGTAAGTCGGCGGGACGTCAGCTCGAGAAAACAAGCGGACAGGAACTTGGGTTAGCCTGAGTCTCTCGGGTTGCTGGTTACATTTCATGAATCACGGAACTTGCTGATTGTTTCAAGATAAGAACTCAGCCAGATCCATTTGACCCCGAGATCGTTTTGTGTATTTGAGGACGAAGCGTAATGGCATATTTCTAATGTTTGATCGTGTGGCACTTGGTCAGTGAATGACAGGGTGAACTTTCGACAAAATCAGAATGGCGGCACCTCCTGAGTCCAGCTTCTTGGCGTTAATAGAGGCAGTTTTGAGCCTTGCTGCACCTCCCATGCCGAGGCCCAAACGGTCTACACATCCAATCAAGGCAGGAGGGTATCCCGAGGACATCTTTATAAATCTGACCGAGGAAGATAAAGAAGAATTCGAGTGTTCAATATGGTTTGTAGATACAGTGTTTTATGGTTGTCATTGCCATTGGTGTAACAATACAAATATCGTATGTGTCTTATTATTGATCTCACCATATGTGCTGCCAGGTCTCTGAAAACTGACCACTCGATTATGCCATAATGCACAATTCTCTTGTCAAAACTGTCTACTTTTTGCATTAATCAAAACAGACCAGTGAAATATTGGACTGAACGGAGAAAATATGAATTCAATGTTCACGCACGTTTCGTTTTATTCAAATATATTCATGAGATGGGATGTATGACTGCAAAGTGTTTGTGAATGTATTTGTGTCCACCTTAAATTGCACAATTAAAATGTTAATGGCTCTTATTAATGTACAAATATTATTTTACAATTATCTTTCATGAACATGACATGTACTATGAAAACTTCAAGTAATGTGTTGTGGCATTTTTAACAGTATTACTTGAGCTTGTAATGATAGTTGTTTTGGGTTGTTGTTTTTGTTTACGCTACACTCTGCAATATTCAGGCTACTTTAATGGCAGTCTTTAAGAAATCAGGTCATGACCAGACAATCCAGTGAATGACCTAAACATCGATCTGTGCATTTGGGCTACAATGACATACATTAACCAAGTGAGCCAATCTGACCACTTGATTCCTTTAAATTGCCTCTTTCATCAAGTATAGGTTGCTGTCAACTTGCTGAAGATCAATTCTAACCCTCATCTTCATGAGTGAGCTTGTAAAATAAAGAACTTAGATCATATTTGATACATGATACATCTATCCATGTGCATGAGCAGCATGTTTGTCCCAGTCAGTTTTGTATTTACACCTTTATGATATAATTTTTCAGTTACCAGATTCTAAAGGACACCATGCTGTGCAGCAACAAGCACAAGTACTGTCATTCTTGTATCTATGTGTGGTCAACAAGTGGGGTGCATCTCAACAGAACACGCTGCCCAGTTTGTCGAACGAATGGCTTCTATTCCCGTGACACAGAGTTGGACAACAAGATAAAAGCAAAAGAGGTAAAATGCAGTATGGCTGGATGCAGCTGGACTGGGAAACTGATGTACCTGCTGAGTCACAAACACACAAATTATGACAGTAATAGCAACCCGAGTCCTGTGGAGAATGTTGATACTGAGTTGCCACAGCTTAGGAGAAGGAATACACCACGGACCCAGTCCATCTCCAGGACAGGTCTTCAGTTCCCCACCAGGCATCTACACTTAAGGTCATCACTTCCATCAAACAGCCTGAATAGAGGTTTAAACAACATTAGGTCTCTGAGTGACAGTAACAACAATACATTGAGTAGGGACAGTTTTCTGAGCCGTGACACCTCAGATGGCATTGTCCATACACCGAGACCGCCTTCAACCCCGAGACCACCTCAGCAGGTTGTACGCAGAGTACCAACTCTTCCTTCTTTGCTGCAACAGGATTCCCCAAGGCCAAATGTACATAATTCAAACATTTCAACACCAAGTTATCCAGTACAGCCTTCCGAAGTGTCCACACGGACCTTGATTCAGCCCTCAGCCCGGACTCAAGTCAGTAACAGTCTCTCTCAGATTCGAGATCGCCTTCATGATAGTCGGTCAAGACTTGATTCCTTGATGACAACATTTGGCACTGAATTAGAACAACGACAGCAAGAAGTTTTTGATGTTAATGCTGAACGTGAACGGCATCGTCAGGAGCAGTTACAGGAAGTTCGTGAACTTGGCCGGAGACTGGGGCAGGTGGCGTCAGAGCTTAGACGCCTGCTGAATCAGCGGTCTGCCATCAGAGGAGAGATCAACGACCTTATGGAAAACTAATCTCAGTTTACTTGCTCAAATTCATTGCAAATCCTCTAAAGAGAGCTATGATAGAAAGAATATTGTTGTCATATATTGCAGTGTAGTCCGCAACAATGCATGACGGATTGTACAAGCCAGCTAAGCACAAACATGCTTTTGAGAAATGTCAAAGCCTGATAGTATTTGTTTTGTTTGATATTGGGCCATTAGCTTCAGTGGTAATCACCTGCTGTGTACTGGGTTGATTACATATCTTACCCTTATTAGTACGATTGCAAAAACTCAAATGACATGTAAACTTCTTTGTCTAATGACATGTGCAACCAAAATACATGTCCTATGCTTAATCCACCTATTATTGTTCGATGCTTAAGCCACCTTTTAGATCCACTGGAAAAAGAGTGCCTGTTGACCTGGCTGAATGAATTCTAATATGGCATTATCTCTCAGTCCATCATATACCGTTTTGTCATCAGCATCTCACAAACTTAAACATGAGCCATATGAAACAATGCACCAGCTTGTTTTGGCCCAAACTGCATGATTTATCATTGTGAAAATGGATGTAATAAACATGTTGTGTTTTTTGGCGTTGATATTTGTCACAAACTGCACCTTCAAATTTTGGGACAGCTGTGGGTTCTAGCACTATTATGTCAGAAAATGTAGGTCAGCTGTGTTCTAAGCAAATTACTTGTTTAGCAGTGTGTTTCAAATACTCCAGAGAAATTAAGTCCACTTCAGTCACGTGTCTGTGTCTACTTTAGATTTGCAATTCATCAATGTTTGTTTGTGGACTGGGATGTATTGAATACATTGCTTTCCTGGAGCGCCAACAATAAATTTCACCATCACAGTATTGAAGTGAATGTCCAGTATTGAAATGAATATCCAATAGTGATAGTATTTTTGGAAATGCGATTCGTTTTAATCATCTTAGACCAATGCAATTTAGATCTCCTAACGAGTTATCATGTATATTATTATATGTATATACTTTCGCTATTTATGTAATACAATATTTGAGGAATATTTTTCATCAGTCTAGCAATCTCAACTGTTAATGTATAAATTGAAAGTTTGTTTTATCTCCAGCACAATTTCCAGTATTTGGTATTTTTGGCTTCTGAACATCTTTGATTGTGTTAAGTGGTCACAGCAAAATATCCATTCATGAACTCTGTCATGATTTGATAGTATTTCTAGCAGAAATAGATTTCCCCCAAATCATGCTATAACTTACCCTAAGATGTTAAGTAACTTATCAGGCCTATTCCCATGAAACTGTGGTATAACTATCTCTTACAACTGACTTGGTGTACCCCTTGTAGTACTTGGCTTTATTCAGTAGTCAGATCTCATCAACAGCTAAGAAGATAAAAGAAGGTATGGTTTGCTCCGAGTCTGTAGACTGTATCTCAGTGGGAAATGTAACTGGCATTCGTCTGGATCAGCACATTTGTTCACTAAATCAAAGCATAAGTTAAAAACAATGTTAGTGAAATCGAATAGTAGATTGAATAAACCAAGGTGGAAGCAGTCAGTGCATGAAACAACTAGCAGTGTAGGAAAGATGTAGAAAATCTCGCCTGTCCACAGGACTGGCAGGTCAAATTTTTTACCAGTCCTGCCAAAATCTAACCTGTCCTCCAAATATAAATAAAACACCTTCGGCAGTAAATATTCAAAAAGGTTATAATCATTATATATATGTCATTGGTTTGCTAATATTGACCCGACATGAGGACGGACTAGATATTTTTTTATCCCGTCCTCCACAAAATTCACCCGTCTCGGACGTTGGGACGGGCTATCTTTCTTACACTGCAACTAGGACCTGTTTTAGCTCCAGCATAAGATTTCATTTGTCATTTTATGTTGTCATGGGTGTATTTGGGGCGGTGGTTAAAGAGTTTGCTTATCATGCCAGAGTCTCTGGGTTCGAGTCTCCACATGGGCACAATGTGTGAAGCCAATTTCTGGTGTCCCCTGCCGTGATATTGCTGGAATATTGCTAAAAGAGTTGTAAAACCATACTCACTCTCTCACTCACTGTCTGTTATTTGGTAATTCTGTTCTTCAAATTGAATTTCAAGCAAGCATTTGTGATTAGGTTTGCCCTTCAGTGTCAAAATGTACAAAGTGTGTATGCTGAGTTTACTTTTCCTTCAATATGTCTTGGTGGGGTCAGGTCTGGAACATAATCTATAATATTTTTCAAAATTGTTTAATGGATTGTCTTTAAAGAAGACTGGTTAGTTTCTTACCAACCAACTTACTTGATATGAAGTAGGTCACACAAACTCTAAATTGTTAGATTGGTTTATTGATTTCAATCTGATTGGTATAAGATAGCCAAAGTTTACATGACCAGGCTAAACTGTGAGCTTGGTTTCTGGAAATTAACTGTTAAATGTTCATATGTTGCCGAGTCAAACCAATGAGTATTTATATGGTCACTGGCCATCAGATCTGACAGAAGTTTCCCCGTGTTTTACATTATCCAGATATTAAATTGACTATCACACTTTTATTTTTCAAATTTTAGTATTTTAACCTCATGTGGTATTGTCATCATTTGAATGTGATTTTGTGCAGAACAACAGGTTCATGTTCACTGATCAGTGGACTTAGGAATGGAACCAGTGATGTTGTGCTGCATGACTTACTGAACAGTGGAACCAGTGCTGCATGGCTTACTGAACAGTGGAACCAATGCTGTATGACTTTACTTAGTGCTATTGGGAATTGAACCAGTGATGTGCTGCATGACTTACTGAACAGTGGAACCAATGCTGTATGACTTTACTTTGTGCTATTGGGAATTGAACCAGTGATGTGCTGCATGACTTACTGAACAGTGGAACCAATGCTGTATGACTTTACTTTGTGCTATTGGGAATTGAACCAGTGATGTGCTGCATGACTTACTGAACAGTGAACCCGGGAATGAAACCAGTGTCGTTGGACTGCATCACTTTACTGATCAGTGGACCCAGGAATGAAACCAGTGTCGTTGGATTGCTTCGCTTTACTGATCAGTGGACCCAGGAATGAAACCAGTGTCGTTGGATTGCTTCGCTTTACTGATCAGTGAACCCGGGAATGAAACCAGTGTCATTGGACTGCATCACTTTACTGATCAGTGGACCCAGTAATGAAACCAGTGTCATTGGATTGCTTCGCTTTACTGATCAGTGAACCCGGGAATGAAACCAGTGTCGTTGGACTGCATTACTTTACTGATCAGTGGACCCAGGAATGAAACGAGTGTCGTTGGACTGCATCACTTTACTGATCAGTGGACCCAGGAATGAAACCAGTGTCGTTGGATTGCTTCGCTTTACTGATCAGTGAACCCGGGAATGAAACGAGTGTCGTTGGACTGCATCACTTTACTGATCAGTGGACCCAGTAATGAAACCAGTGTCATTGGACTGCATCACTTTACTGATCAGTGGACCCAGTAATGAAACCAGGGTCGTTGGACTGCATCACTTTACTATCAGTGGACCCAGGAATGAAACCAGTGTCGTTGGATTGCTTCGCTTTACTGATCAGTGAACCCGGGAATGAAACCAGGGTCGTTGGAATGCTTCGCTTTACTGATCAGTGAACCCGGGAATGAAACCAGTGTCTTCGGACTGCATGACTTCACTGATCAGTGGACCCAGTAATGAAACCAGTGTCATTGGACTCCATTATTTTACTGATCAGTGGACCCAGGAATGAAACCAGTGTCATTGGACTGCATCACTTTACTGATCAGTGGACTCAGTAATGAAACCAGTGTCATTGGACTGTATTACTTTACTGATCAGTGGACCCAGTAATGAAACCAGTGTCATTGGACTGCATCACTTTACTGATCAGTGGACCCAGTAATGAAACCAGGGTCGTTGGACTGCATCACTTTACTATCAGTGGACCCAGGAATGAAACCAGTGTCGTTGGATTGCTTCGCTTTACTGATCAGTGAACCCGGGAATGAAACCAGGGTCGTTGGATTGCTTCGCTTTACTGATCAGTGAACCTGGGAATGAAACCAGTGTCTTCGGACTGCATGACTTCACTGATCAGTGGACCCAGTAATGAAACCAGTGTCATTGGACTCCATTATTTTACTGATCAGTGGACCCAGGAATGAAACCAGTGTCATTGGACTGCATCACTTTACTGATCAGTGGACTCAGTAATGAAACCAGTGTCATTGGACTGTATTACTTTACTGATCAGTGGACCCAGTAATGAAACCATTGTCATTGGACAGCTTCATTTTACTGATCAGTGGACCCAGGAGTGGAACCAGTGCTGTTGTTCTGCATGACTTTACTTATCAATGGACTTACATAAACAATCTGCCAATGTCAAATGCCAAAATCAAATAGTATATGGGCAATTTTCATTTTAGATCTTGATCATTTGTTTGATTATCTCATCTGTTGTACATAGATACTTTAAAATATCAGTTAGCTATTGTTTTGGATATTATGTGCATTGTGACTACGGGTAATTGTTAAAATAAATAAACATTCAAAACAAATGACTTCATATCACATCCTGATGCCGTAATATTACAGCGCTGATATTTAGAAGATGCTTATGCACAATTTAGAATCTGAGTATTACATGTTTGGTCTTGAGTGGTGGTGTTTTTCTTCTGTATTGTTTAGTAAAGTACATAATAAAAGTAGCTTGTTTTACACTTGCCATACATCAAATTGTATCCGTGGCATGTACAAAATATTATTGTGTCTGAGGACTGTTAAGATGTAATCAGCTTTGTACAAAATACATTTCCCTGAACCAGATAGAAATGAATGAACAAATTGATCCACCATAACATACCGGTACATACAATATTTCCTGTTTTCAGTGTAGTGTGTTTAATCTGAGTTTGTTGGTGTATACACATGACAAGGACATGTACCGCAGCCCTCACTTCACTGGCATAAAAAAGCCAATCTTCTTGGGGCATGCTGCTGTTCTATAGCTGGGGTGTGACAACCACAAGTAAGCAAACAGATATTGCTGGTACATCAATGGTATTTTCTCCAGACAATAACAGCCCATATCTGTGGTTTACAGCATCTCCCAAGATGGCAGAATGTTAGTTCAGTCCTCTGCAGAAAAGTTTTTCTTTTATATAACATCAGATGATAGAACACAAAACCAGGTAGGAAACTACCAAAAATAGTTATTGTTATACAAAACAAACCAACATAGGAATGTATGTTATTTTTATTTTACAGTTTGTCAGTTTTTGGTTGAATGTGTGTGTGTGTGTGTGTGCGTGCGCGTGTGGGTGAGTGTGTGTGTGTGTGTGTGTGCGTGCGCGCGTGCGTGCGCAACTACCCATCAGTATTGTGAAAGTGGATCTTAACTGATAGTGCATGTATCTCTGACTAGGCCCTGGGCATCAAACTGATAGATTGTTAGTCACTGTCAGGGTCATAAATTATGGTAATAAATAGTGCTGGAAATTTCATTCATGTTAGGAAGGGCTTACTAATTCCAAACAATTTATGTCACGTAATTTTCTGTTGAAAAGAAATCAGTGTTCAAGTTCACTTATCAATATGATTGTTGAATGATAGAAAATAGCTTGTGTACCATGTGTGTTGTTGCTTTCATGAAGATTTTGTACTTTCAGTTAGAGCGGAGATTTCAACGTAACACTCAAACTGTGATATTTTCTTTAGTTTTTGTCATATAAAATGATTAAAAAAAATATAACATTTATTAAATCAGTCTTGTGTTTGTCATGTTTTTGTCATGTGAAGCGACAGGCCAGGAATTTGTGTGTTGTGAGAAAAAGTCCTTCTGCCACTTATTATTGTACATGTATGTAAATATTGTAAGAGTGAAATATTAGTAATATAATAATAAATCTTCACACAAGTTAAAACTAGATTTGATATTTGGCTGCAGTGTTCCTTTTGACAAAAGTAGGTCTGTTGAAAACTCTTGTTGAAGTTGTAAAAACCTTTTGGTATACCCAACCTAATGTAGTGACATAAAGTGAATATAACAGAAAGTAAATGACCTTCATGATTGTTTCCATTTATCAGGTTTTGGCGTGTCATTAGTAGTTTGCATAGACTTTTTTAATAGTCCAGTTACATTTTCAGCTGTGTAATCATATGCCAAAAACATGTGATTGCTGAATATGAAGATGTTACTTGCGAAATGCAGTTGAAAGTAACTGTCTCATGTAATCCAGTTGAGAGCCACTGAGAAAGATATCTGGAGTAATCCAGTTTAGAGTCACTACTTTGGTGATGCAGTTGAGCGTGATTCTCACAGTAATACAGTTGCTTGTTTACTATTTAGGTAAAAACTGGAGTAATATTGTCATAGTAATACAGTTGCTTGTTTACTATTTAGGTAAAATGAGTAAATATTGTCATAGTAATACAGTTGCTTGTTTACTATTTAGGTAAAAACGAGTAAATATTGTCATAGTAATACAGTTGCTTGTTTACTATTTAGGTAAAAACTGCAGTAATATTGTCAGTAACTATTGTAAAGAAAAGCGAGTGAATACTTGAAGTAATACGGGTAAAGGCAACTACTTGGATAATATGATTGAGAGTAATGTTCAGAGTGTTTACAGTTGAAAGTAACTACTTCAGTAATGGGATGAATACTGGGATAATGCAATTGAGACTAATTAATGGAGTAATGGCAATTGTAGTACTACAGTTGAGAGTAACTATTTAACTAAAGACTTGAGTAATGCAGCTAAGAATAGGTACATGGACAATGCTTTTGAAAGTAAATACTGGAGGTATTCATTTGCGAGTGAATTTCTGAGCAATACATTGAGATATATATGTTAGGTAGCTACTTGAGTAATGTGATGCATTTGGTTATTAAAAATACAAGTAACCATCTGAGAGTAACAGTTTGAGTAAAGCTAGTAAAAGTAACTACTAGGGTAATGTGAACATCTACTGGTGTGGCTCAAGTTGAGAGTAATACAGTTGAGATTTACAATTAAATTGAGGACGAGCAATGAAGTTGAGAGTAACTTGTGGGTAATGCAGTTAAAGTAACTACCTTGGTATAGCTGTTGACAGTAACTACTGTAGCATTGCCGTTGACAGTAACTACTGTGGTATTGCTTTGAGAGTAACTGCTGTGGCATTGCCGTTGACAGTAACTACTGTGGTATTGCTTTGAGAGTAACTGCTGTGGCATTGCCGTTGACAGTAACTACTGCGGTATTGCTTTGAGAGTAACTGCTGTGGCATTGCCGTTGACAGTAACTACTGTGGTATTGCTTTGAGAGTAACTGCTGTGACATTGCCGTTGACAGTAACTACCGTGGTATTGCTTTGAGAGTAACTGCTGTGACATTGCTGTTGACAGTAACTACTGTGACATTGCCGTTGACAGTACCTACTGTGGCATTGCTTTGAGAGTAACTGCTGTGGCATTGCCGTTGACAGTAACTACTGTGGTATTGCTTTGAGAGTACACTGCTGCGGTATTGCTTTGAGAGTAACTGCTGTGGCATTGCCGTTGACAGTAACTACTGCGGTATTGCTTTGAGAGTAACTGCTGTGACCCAATTAATTAAGACAAGGATCATGCTCTCTACGATACAATATACTCGCCCTCTTTTCCTGTGTGAGATCCAACTGATAGTCAAACATAAGTCAATAAGTCAAATCTACATATGGATTGTTTTGAAAATGTTCTTAGCATTGTTTTGAAAGCAGGGTAGGAATATAATTCCATTTCCGATTTGATTTAAGCTACATTGTATTATGCAGATTTAAGGAAATACTCTATTTAAACTTTACTAATGTTGTAGATTGTTTGAGAATAACTACATATATATTGACCTAAGATCGGAGAATCGTCACTTACTCGTCATTATGGCAGGTTTACTGGAAGTAGAGTATGTGACATCAAGGTGAGGTACACGACAAGTTTTGCTTTAAGGTCATCTTCACAACAAAAATACTCAACAAAGGAACACCGTATTCACTGGTTGTGCGTCATGAAACAACACTCTGGAGGGGTACCATTACCGAATGAACAAGACCCTGCCTCACAACCACCCCAAGATCTTCGGGTTCATAGATGTAATCCTGGGGATCGAGAAATCCGAGTCAGCAAAGATGACACAGATGGATTTTGGAGCTGCTGTACGCCCGAGGAAACGGGTGTATTGTGACTCGACAGACTCGGGGGCCAACATCAAGCCGGCCAGAAAACTTCTCTGGAGTTCCTGGACGCTGCTGGATATCAGTATCCACCAAAGATCTAGGTAGTGAAACTGACTGATTGTATGGTCTACAATAAGAGAAAAGTCAAGATTTTCCCTGATGTAAAATCAGAAGTACTAAAGGAATGTTTTATATATTTGTACTTATTATATAAATAAATAAAATCTGCTTGTTAAAAGTTCTTTTTTTTGTAGTTTTATATGGGTCATTCCATTACCTACAGAGGTACTAAGGGTTCATATGTAAGAGCTACCAACCAGTAAAGTACAGATTCTGGTACTATGTTGGACTGAGTCCCATGCGGGATTCGAACACACGCTGTGAGAGTCGGGCAACATAATCGTCAGGGGTTTACTTAGAAAGTGTACCAAATATAACGCGTTATATTATATAAACAGTTACACGTGGAGCAATACAACTTGTAGATATTGTTTGAGTCTGGGTCAAGTTACACCTGGAGACGTAACAGCAGATATGTTTCTTCCAGGCAGTGTTGATTTGTATTTGGAAACATGCGCGCAGATTACCCTAGGTAATTACTATTAGGTAACAGCTATCCTATTATATTACTCCTGGGCACAAGGTGGGTCTCCCAGGGGGCATATACACTGACCCAAACAAGCGGAACATGAGCGATGTATGTTGGCGCATGGTGTTATGTGCTCACTAGCCCGGGGCCGTGTCCTCTGTTCAGTGTAGTTGGAGGTGCATATTTGTGATATGCACGATGTTTAAAGTACATATGTAGAGATCTTTAAGTGGCAATTCAGCAGATGTGGCATCGATGAAAACAGGGCCGAAGTGTAGTTCAATGAAAAGTAGAATCCATTTGTGTCTGTCTTTATTACGTGTAACGTTTACTTGCATCCATTATCGATTCGTGTCAACAGTAAAGAAGATACTTCTGACAAGACACTTCTTCTGAAAATAGTATAATATGAGCACGGTTATTAAATACATTAAGCTTGACGTGTTGAACATTTGCAGAAAGGCAGATCCGTAGTAAAGGAACCATATATATGTATAGTAAGGGTTCAGTTAACAAACACGGATTTGTCACACAAAGACATGAAGCTTTATTGCAAGCATATATTTATAACTGTTACAGAACAGCTCCACTGTTCGGTACAATGACAATATAAGAGTTATCGCCCTTCTGTCCTGTCTGGTTGGTTACCTGTCCACCAGATGGTGCTGTAACTGCGTTCTAGCAGTGACGGGCGCGACCACAACCGGATGATTAGAAAGCTTACTTTGTTTGTCCTGTTTGTTTTGTGACGTTCATCAGTTCTGAAGGATTACGATTACCTGGTTGAGGTAAGTGTGTCCTCGCTCATTACACAGTAGTGTTGATTACCTTGTTTGTTTGTCTTATCTTAATTGTTTCACGTCCAGTTTCTTACCTGAAGGAAATCGAGGTCAACTTATAACTTGCTGTGTGTAACTGGTTCCGGGGAGAGGGGGAGGGGGTATACTTACTTGAAAACTCCTTTCAGTTGAATTTATTTATCGCCTAAAGTATGATCACCTGTTTCTTAGAATATTTTACGAAAGTCTACACATTATGTATAAACAATGGGTATTTTGTTACGCGTTTCGTTTGTTATGTGACCGTCGTAATATGTGTGTGGTTATTTATATGTCTCGCTTGGGATTACAGCCTGACAAACAGTAGCACCGCGACAAGCACCTGCAGGTGAGATACCCAGGTGTGAACAGCGTCCAGGGGAAGTAGAGTCGGAGCAGAATAGGCACAGCCACTTGTGACTAGCTGCGCTCACTCATGTGAAACCGACCAGCCAGGGGTCACATTCTTGCCGAGGTCACGTCTACCTGTGAACAGTGATGGCTGACAAGCAGAAACTGTGGCTGTGGATTTTACCTGCTGTCCTGCTGATAGCAACCAGGGGGCAGTCTGTTTCCTGGACGCAGTCAGGTAAGGCTTTACGACGGATGTGCTTATCTCACTTGATACAGAGTTGTAACACAGTTCGCCATGTATCCTGTAACCAAAACCTAACACCACATATCATGAAGCAGTTGACCATACCCAGGAAATCTGTGGATCACCAGGAGAAACAAAGACAAAGTAACTCCGCGACTATGTCAGTTGTTTTTGATGTAGGGTTAAGAGTGCTGACAGTAAGAGTTAAACAAACTTTATATATGCAAATCATTGCCGAATATACTGTGAGATATGGTAATCATGGTTTTATGGAAATGTATATTCTAAAAATGACCTATGCAGTGTGAACATGCTCATGGAAACGACCACAGAATGTGTTCATCAACCCTACTATTGGACTTATTTATACAACAGACATTTAGTTTTGTATTTGTTTCAGTGTGCACTTTCCATAGTTTTCATACATGTTGTATTTACTTTTAGTTTAATGTTTGACCCCAGAATATGCCTGTGACCCTGGTCAGTGGTAAGGGCCAGAACAGGTATATGAATGGTATGGTGCTGCTGCTGCTGCTGTCACAGTAGTGAGACTTGCAGCATGGGAACACATACTCTAGTCACACCTACACAACCAGAAGTGATGCTGGGTATTTATCAGCTTCGTCCAGATGGACAGACAGATATTCATCTCATCATCAAAACAAAGAAGAACATGCATGGACTGGAACCAACAAAGCTTATACATAAAAATAACAACACAGCACCACTCACACCAAGTTGTGAGAGACCATACAAAAATACATGATATGTGCAAATACGAATGATTAACTGTACAAGAAATGCTTTCTGCATTGTCAAATTTAAAAGCAGGTCTTTGGCAATTACGTTACATCATGTTTAAACAAGAGTTGCTAATGTCATTTATGGTATTTAAATGTATACATACCATAGGTATGATTATACCATGTGTTGTCCAAATAACATTCCACCAGTCATCAGCATAGGGCAGTAACAGACAAGCCTTCAACTGTACAACTGAGGATTATCTTCGTTGGTGTTTTATTGGATCATGGGCTCACAGTAATACAGATACTTCATTGTCAAGCTGAAAGCGGTATACTGAAACCTCGGAAACATTACTTCACTTACCCTATCAACGACCTAGGTTGGTACAAATGGCAACGTTAATGTGGAACAGTTTATGACTAAATTGCCATAAATATAACCCCATGGACAGGTTGTATTTCTGTTGTCTATGACTAAGTCGGTCAACAGAGATAACAAACAAATGTTCACATGGCGAACAGATGACGAATGATCCCTCCAAGAGGGGTAAAAGCTGTAGGTTGAGTAGGTTCGAAGCCGGAATATCTTCCTATCAGTATCAGTATGCTCAAAGGGAGCCAGTGTCTGCCCTCACTACCTTTGCCCTACCCATGGATATTTCACAAGAAATGCGCTGCACTAGCCTTCAAACAGACACGGATTTCGGCCAACTGTTTCACCATGTGTTAACTATTGTAGCCTAGCTGCCTCTATTCACGTTAAAAGGAAACATTGAACATGGCGCAGTCAACCTGTCCTCCTTAAATCGCATTTTTTCACCGAAAGGCATAACATGTACGCATAAATGATTGTTAGAAAGACTTGGATACAACCCTCGAAAACCGGTTTTATGTGCAGGCTTACGGTACACACTACCAGTCATCCAAGGGATTAAATAGCGTAGTCACAATGAGTAAACCCCATGCGTGTTGTTGGTTGACTGTTGCTCCATTATCGCAATGTCTTTGCTTTACAAGAGCTAAACAGATTGTCAAGGTCGGTATTCAGGCCTCTTAGAGAGCCTGAACACGGGGAGGGCGCACCCCCGGGTAGGGGCAGTTACTGCTAATTACCACACCTCGGTGTTCATTAGAGGACATTCAGAAGGACCGAGGCTGTTACCGCCTGGGGTAGATAAGACTGGCTTTAATCTCCTTTAATGATTTATACCATGTCATGACCCAGAGTTTACCTTTGACTCTATTCTTGTTCCACATTCCTGTACAAGTGTCTAATTGATGGCAGTGTCTACATGCGACGTGTGAATATAATATGATATAGCTACTTCCTGCTTATCCGACCCCACGTAGCGATGAGACACGGAGTTCTCACATAACAACATTGTTGGTCCCCAGCTTAAAATGGGGGGTTCTATTTTCACAATATTATGGCCTGTTTTAAATGATATACACATATCTTGTTTATAGTTTGATAGCATGCGATGTTAATAGTATCGTCATATAGCAACGCCTGACTCACTGTATTGTCAAATATCCGCGTCTGGAAATTCTCACTAACCACCTTCAGAGGTTACCATGAACCAGTATGGCAATTTACTAATCGCTGTCGGAATGTGTTACAGCACTAAAAGAAGGAAATGTTCTTTAGCGAAGTGAAGAAATGGAGACTGTCAACAATGCAGGAGACTTGTATCTATGAAGGTCAATGATGATGAAGTCTGTCATTGAATCCATCAACCTTGTGCAACAGAGCTACAAAAATACTTTTAGATGACACCAAGACAGCCGGATGTGATTACAGAATGGACGGGAGCCCAATGATACGGCTCACCTGCACTCGACTATACCAAATATAGCAATCCTCTATATCCCGATATTCAGTAGCCCGTGTCTGCCGTGTGCAGATTTCGTGGCACCAGTGAGACAATTATACTGATTTTATTGATAGCTTTTAGCCTTGTGCATCCTTGAGTATCGGACGCTTGGAGCTTTGCTCATGCTGTCATTCACTGGTCGGCTAGAATAAGCCAGGTCATTGGTAAGCTGAAACGACTCCCTTCGCCAGCCACATGGTATCGGAGACCCCCAAACTGCTATATTTGATTCAGTACACGTACGTGTACACCAGCCAGTAGAGGAGGAGATGTGTCATTAGGGATATTTGAGTACTGTGAACAGGCTTAGTAACCACGGAAATACTGGACACGGTAAACACGCAATGCCCTTATATACACTGCATCGTCTTTACATTTCATAATGACATAACGAGGATACAGCTGGTTTCGTAAATTACTATAATATAACCTTCATTGAAACTCGTCAACAGAAAGAAATTTCCACAAAGAAATGTGAGATATTTTCTGTGGGTTGGGATTAGTCTGACCTCGGCCTGTGGTTGAACCCTGAATACCCGATGAAGCAGCCACTAAAGGCGGACCTACCAACCACAAACCACGGAACACAGGTTCTGGGAATGTTTGTGGCTTATAGACGACCCACCATGAATAACAGTTATTCGGCTGCATCTGACAGGTTATTTAATTCCTGTGTCGATGTCATTCACGTGAGATATTGCAAATAGTTCCTTACGTACCCCCACCTATTTTTGTGATGAGCAAACACTATAGTTTAGTCTTTAGTTTATAGTTAAAAATTAGGGGTACGTAAGGAACTCTAACCGTTTGACACTACTTTGGCCAAAAAATATGGGAAGTGCTGAAATGATCACAGCGCAGGTGTAATGAGGGATACATATCTGTGATTGAATTTAGGGTATGTACATCAGTATCTGGTGTGTCCACCATGGTGTTCCTACATGCACGGCACCTTGATGGCATACTATGTGGTTGCCCTCTGTATTTATTGCCCGTCATTCGACCTGAAGACCTACCTCAAGCCGGGTCACGTTGGCGTCTAGCGGGTCTCTGGTGCACCACTGCCTGCCCAAGAACGTGTAACCGACGCTCTTTAGTGGACATATTACGGGGCTAGGTTGTTTGCTTGCTTGGCTGGTTGGTTGGCTGGTTGTTGTTTAACGCCGCACTCAGCAGTATTCAAGCTATATTGCGGCGGTCTGTAAATAATCGAGTGTGGACCCGACAATTCAGTGATCAACAGCATGAGCATCGATCTACGCAAATGGGATACGATGACATGTCAACCAAGTCTGAGAGCCTGACCACCCGATCCCGTTCGTCTCCTCTTATGACAAGCATGGGTTACTGAAGAATTCAAATCCGTATCTTCACGGGGTTAAGCGGGACAGTCCAGTGACCGTATGCCTTCTCGTCGGCAATAATCACTGACGACCTGGTCACGGTCCCTTTGTCTCCACGGTGCCGTGTACCCCGAGCTGGTTATACTGGTCCCTTTGTCTCCACTGTGTCATGTACCCCGAGCTGGTTATACTTGTCCCTTTGTCTCCACTGTGTCATGTACCCCGAGCTGGTTATACTGGTCCCTTTGTCTCCACTGTGTCATGTACCGCGAGCTGGTTATACTGGTCTCATTGTCTCCAATGTGTCATGTACCCCGAGCTGGTTATACTGGTCCCTTTGTCTCCACTGTGTCATGTACCCCGAGCTGGTAATACTGGTCCCTTTGTCTCCACTGTGTCATGTACCCCGAGCTGGTTATACTGGTCTCATTGTCTCCACTGTGTCATGTACCGCGAGCTGGCCATACTGGTCCCTTTGTCTCCACTGTGTCGTGTACCTCGACCTGGCCATACTGGTCCCTTTGTCTCCACTGTGTCATGTACCCCGAGCTGGCTATACTGGTCCCTTTGTCTCCACTGTGTCGTGTACCCCGAGCTGGCTATACTGGCCCCTTTGTCTCCACTGTGTCATGTACCGCGAGCTGGTTATACTGGTCTCATTGTCTCCACTCTGTCGTGTACCCCGAGCTGGTTATACTGGTCCCTTTGTCTCCACTGTGTCGTGCACCCCGAGCTGGCCATACTGGTCCCTTTGTCTCCACTGTGTCGTGTACCCCGAGCTGGCCACACTGGTCCCTATGTTTCCACTGTGTCGTGTACCCCGAGCTGGCCATACTGGTCCCTTGTGTTCCACTGTGTCTCCACTGTGTCGTGTACCCCGAGCTGGCCATACTGGTCCCATTGTCTCCACTGTGTCGTGTACCCATTGTTTCCACCTGTCATGTACCCCGAGCCATACTGGTCCCTTTGTCTCCACTGTGTCATGTACCGTGGGCTGGTTATACTGGTCCCTTTGTCTCCACTGTCTCGTGTACCCCGAGCTGGCCATACTGGTCCCTTTGTCTCCACTGTGCCGTGTACCCCGAGCTGGCCATACTGGTCCCTTTGTCTCCACTGTGTCGTGGACCTCGACCTGGCCACACTGGCCGCTTTGTCTCCACTGTGTCATGTACCCCGAGCTGGCTCTACTGGTCGCTTTGTCTCCACTGTGTCGTGTACCTCGACCTGGCCATACTGGTCTCATTGTCTCCACTGTGTCATGTACCGCGAGCTGGTTATACTGGTCCCTTTGTCTCCACTGTGTCATGTACCCCGAGCTGGCCATACTGGTCCCTTTGTCTCCACTGTGTCGTGTACCCCGACCTGGCCATACTGGTCCCATTGTCTCCACTGTGTCATGTACCCCGAGCTGGTTATACTGGTCCCTTTGTCTCCACTGTGTCATGTACCCCGAGCTGGTTATACTGGTCCCTTTGTCTCCACTGTGTCATGTACCCCGAGCTGGTTATACTGGTCCCTTTGTCTCCACTGTGTCATGTACCCCGAGCTGGTCCCATTGTCTCCACTGTGTCATGTACCGCGAGCTGGTTATACTGGTCCCATTGTCTCCACTGTGTCATGTACCACGAGCTGGTTATACTGGTCCTGGTCCCACTTTGTCTCCACTGTGTCCCTTTGTCTCCACTGTGTCGTCCTCGACCTGGCCATACTGGTCCCTTTGTCTCCACTGTGTCATGTACCGCGAGCTGGCCATACTGGTCCCTTTGTCTCCACTGTGTCGTGTACCTCGACCTGGCCATACTGGTCCCTTTGTCTCCACTGTGTCATGTACCCCGAGCTGGCTATACTGGTCCCTTTGTCTCCACTGTGTCATGTACCCCGAGCTGGCTATACTGGTCCCTTTGTCTCCACTGTGTCATGTACCCGGAGCTGGCTATACTGGTCCCTTTGTCTCCACTGTGTCATGTACCGCGAGCTGGTTATACTGGTCTCAGTGTCTCCACTGTGTCGTGTACCCCGAGCTGGTTATACTGGTCCCTTTGTCTCCACTGTGTCGTGCACCCCGAGCTGGCCATACTGGTCCCTTTGTCTCCACTGTGTCGTGTACCCCGAGCTGGTTATACTGGTCCCTTTGTCTCCACTGTGTCATGAACCCCGAGCTGGCTATACTGGTCCCTTTGTCTCCACTCTGTCATGTACCCCGAGCTGGCCACACTGGTCCCTTTGTCTCCACTGTGTCGTGCACCCCGAGCTGGCCATACTGGTCCCTTTGTCTCCACTGTGTCGTGTACCCCGAGCTGGCCACACTGGTCCCTTTGTTTCCACTGTGTCGTGTACCCCGAGCTGGCTATACTGGTCCCTTTGTCTCCACTGTGTCGTGTACCCCGACCTGGCCACACTGGTCCCTTTGTCTCCACTGTGTCATGTACCCCGAGCTGGCCATACTGGTCCCTTTGTCTCCACTGTGTCATGTACCCCGGAGCTGGCCATACTGGTCCCATTGTCTCCACTGTGTCGTGTACCCCGAGCTGGCCATACTGGTCCCTTTGTCTCCACTGTGTCATGTACCGCGGGCTGGCCATACTGGTCCCTTTGTCTCCACTGTGTCGTGTACCCCGAGCTGGCCATACTGGTCCCTTTGTCTCCACTGTGTCATGTACCCCGAGCTGGCCATACTGGTCCCTTTGTCTCCACTGTGTCGTGTACCTCGACCTGGCCATACTGGTCTCTTTGTCTCCACTGTGTCATGTACCTCGAGCTGGCTCTACTGGTCGCTTTGTCTCCACTGTGTCGTGTACCTCGACCTGGCCATACTGGTCTCATTGTCTCCACTGTGTCATGTACCCCGAGCTGGCCATACTGGTCCCTTTGTCTCCACTGTGTCATGTACCCCGAGCTGGCCATACTGGTCCCTTTGTCTCCACTGTGTCGAGTACCCTGAGCTGGCCATACTGGTCTCATTGTCTCCACTGTGTCATGTACCGCGAGCTGGCCATACTGGTCTCATTGTCTCCACTGTGTCATGTACCCCTGAGCTGGCCATACTGGTCCTTTGTCTCCACTGTGTCATGTACCCCGAGCTGGCCATACTGGTCTCATTGTCTCCACTGTGTCATGTACCCCGAGCTGGCCATACTGGTCTCATTGTCTCCACTGTGTCGATGTACCCTGAGCTGGCCATACTGGTCTCATTGTCTCCACTGTGTCATGTACCGCGAGCTAGCCATACTGGTCTCATTGTCTCCACTGTGCCGAGTACCCGGAGCTGGCCATACTGGTCTCTTTGTCTCCACTGTGTCATGTACCCCGAGCTGGCCATACTGGTCCCATTGTCTCCACTGTGTCATGTACCCCGAGCTAGCCATACTGGTCCCATTGTCTCCACTGTGTCATGTACCCCGAGCTGGCCATACTGGTCCCATTGTCTCCACTGTGTCGTGTACCCCGAGCTGGCTATATTGGTCCCTTTGTCTCCACTGTGTCATGTACCCCGAGCTGGCTATACTGGTCCCATTGTCTCCACTGTGTCGTGTACCCCGAGCTGGCCATACTGGTCTTGTCTCCACTGGTCTCTTTGCCTCCACTGTGTCATGTACCGCGAGCTGGCCATACTGGTCCCTTTGTCTCCACTGTGTCGTGTACCCCGAGCTGGCCATACTGGTCCCATTGTCTCCACTGTGTCGAGTACCCTGAGCTGGCCACTGTGTCTCCACTGTACCCGCGAGCTGGCCATACTGGTCTCATTGTCTCCACTGTGTCGTGTACCGAGCTGGCCATACTGGTCTCATTGTCCCTGTGTCATGTACCGCGAGCTAGCCACACTGGTCTGTCCCCACTGCCATACTGGTCTCATTGTCTCCACTGTGTCATGTACCCCGAGCTGGCCATACTGGTCCCATTGTCTCCACTGTGTCATGTACCCCGAGCTGGCCATACTGGTCCCTTTGTCTCCACTGTGTCGTGTACCCCGAGCTGGCTATATTGGTCCCTTTGTCTCCACTGTGTCTGTACCCCGAGCTGGCCATCCCATTGTACCCCGAGCTGGCCATACTGGTCCCATTGTCTCCACTGTGTCGAGTGTACCCTGAGCTGGCCATACTGGTCTCTTTGCCTCCACTGTGTCATGTACCCCGAACTGGCCATACTGGTCCCTTTGTTTCCACTGTGTCATGTACCCCGAGCTGGCCATACTGGTCTCTTTGCCTCCACTGTGTCATGTACCCCGAGCTGGCTATACTGGTCCTTTTGTCTCCACTGTGTCATGTACCCCGAGCTGGCCATACTGGTCTCTTTGCCTCCACTGTGTCATGTACCCCGAACTGGCCATACTGGTCCCTTTGTTTTCACTGTGTCATGTACCCCGAGCTGGCCATACTGGTCCCTTTGTCTCCACTGTGTCGTGTACCCCGAGCTGGCTATTCTGGCCCCTTCGCCTCCACTGCACAAACCAACACGGCGTGTAGACCTATATAGCTGATAACACGGGGAAGTAGGACACGTGAGTCATTCTCACCTGACCCATGCCGTGTTATCTCGCAAGAACGTATATGAAAACACTTTAAATTCACTTCATGTTTCCGTTCTTTGGGCCCCTTCTCCCGTGTTTCTCCTCTGTCCTTAAGTTCAAATATCTCTTCGTCTGTAACTTAAATTACAATTTATTACCAGAAGCGTTGTCTATTACACTGGGACAGACGCGAAGATACAAAGACTGCCTGCCTTGACTTAGGTGCTCCATGCACAAAGCGGGCGAAGCACTACTCTCATAATAAGCCTTAGTTTGGCATTCGTATGGAATTTCCGAGTGTCGCTCACCCTGTGTTTGCGGTCCTTTGTGACTCAGATCAATGACAATAACAATTTTGTCGTTGCCAACCATGTGTTAATTGTGAATGGTGAACACGCCCATTATATAGCCATGACGAGGGGGAGGTAGAGATGATGAGTTCCACCAGTCTCAGTTAGCTGGCCCACCACATCCACGGAAAGGTGAACGAAAATTGGAATTGTTGAAGGAGGTTACATCAATGCAGGAGACACATGCCCACCTGATGTCCATGCAGGACACATAGGCACAGATGACACCAGTGAAGGAATCAAGGACTCAGGTCAAGCCAATGCGGGACACATGGGCTCAGGTCAAGCCAATGCAGGACACATAGGCACAGCTGATATCAATGCAACAATCACAATCAGAGAACAGAAGCGTATTACTGCACAGTAAACACCAACACTATCGAGGTAAACAAAATACATTCATATACGCAGAACCTGAAAAAAAGACGACCTGACGACACCGACCGAATCTCTTTCACGGTAGTTAGTGATTTTGTTATGGCACACAATTCTTGGAGTAGGTTGCACAGCAGGCTGTCTGCAGAACGGGCCAGTTCTGACAACGGAAGCCTCCTTGTTACCCCAGTGTCATGTTTTGGTTGCAGCTGACATGGAGAGCACAGATTGTGACAAGATAGGCCCATACATCCTGGACGACACTGACATCATGCAGGTGTATGCAACCCCCCCACAGGTGCCCGGGGGGACAGCAACGCGAGACAAATGCGTTATTGAGGTCCGAACAGACCCCAATCGCCGTCTTCGCATCTACGTAACGGACATCACCATCTTTGACTGCGGAACGTTCTTGCAAATCTTCGACAGCGGAACCCACATGACCAAACCCACTGTAAGTAGAGGAGGAGGAAATGTGAGGATTTAAATACAACTGCGCATGAAACAACGGAACGTCCAACGCTTTTAATATTATCTAGTGAAAAAAGAACGATCGCGTGTTTTCACAAAATATTTTTCTTTGCATACTCAACAACAAATCCAGCCTTTTGCAGGTGGGTAAAAGGTGCTTTCAAGTATCAGGGTATTACTGTCAAAAGCCGATCATCACATTTCCCAGTTATTTGTTGCATCAATATGATCACGTGACTAAGTAGCTGTTACCGTCCTCACGTCTCCACCCACCTCTACTTGTATATTTGTTTATATATTTAAATATTTGTTGCTATTTTGTGTTTCGGGTCAAGGTCATCGCCATTGTCTTGTGTGACGTCACTGAGTGGCGCAAAGCTCCGTGCACCATCTGCTTGGATAAATTGCAGTTTCTATTAACGTAGACTATTTAACAGAAAAAGGCTGCCAGGACGCTGTCAATGAAATGCTTTGCTGATTAACATGCTCCGTCGGTGCATGCGCAGTTGTTGGTGAAATGTGTACAGTTTTCATTCGATGCTTTTGCCTTTATTCCAGATGCCAGTGAGTCATGGAATAATACTCTAGAAATCACTTGTGGATATGTTTCCGTTTTATTGATAGCTTTTCATTTTCAACTAACATCTTTCCCTAATCTATATTTATACCTCAAGATATATATTTGAGAAAATGTCTATATTTTCCAATTATATTCTCGTCCTTTTAATCACTTCTTGTGTAGTCACCCATTTACAGAGCACACTGAACTTGTCTTGTTCAAACTGCCACAACAGGATGCATTCGTTGCCTCGCGGTATTGGATGTTCATTGTGACTACTAACTATATAGCACTGTTTTATTATATAATGAAAGTATATATTACATGTGTATTCCAATCTCCACGTGCACCTCACAATCCTATCGTTCTATTTCAGCGGACTCTTAAGTGTAAGTCAGCCCCTGACAAATTCGACTCCCGTGGAAATGTATTGAGGATACGACTTGTGAAACAGTCTCCATCATCTATCTACTTCCGCTACACCATCTTTTTGACAACTGACCAAGGTATTTCGTATTGAAATAAAACCCATTGTTTGTTAGCTATATAGTCTTTACCATATGGGAATGGAAATATCCCGTGTAGTTTCGGATGAGCATGAGCGCTTAGAATATTCGTTCACTCCTGACTCCATATCCTGACCTGTCAACCTGATATTCTGAGGAAATTCCACAGTGATGCTGAGGTTTATATTTTTGGTGAAACCCACACCCAAAAAAAACAACAAAATCGTGTAAACGTTGGCGTTCTAACGCTATTCATGTCTCAAGGAACAACCATGAAAAGCAAGATAACACGAATGGGCGGCCACGCCCCTTTCAGGTGAAGAGATATAGTAGGTGTCCCATATGTTCCCAGCAGATAACACATCCTGCCTGAACATCACTTAAACGTGGAGACAAGTATTGGATATTTCACTAAAGCGTACAAAGTGTTTCAAGTTTTGACGAATACGAAATACTTCCATTAGTTCAGGGTTTAACGTGCATTTTTTAATGTGACATGAAGAGTGTTTTCAACTGTGTTTAACATTCACGGGAAAGAGAGGGCTTTCTTTGAAGTGTTGGTATTTCTGTGAGCTTAAAATACAAATCCCCACCAGACACATCACGTCGTACTAAGCCTGTGCTGTCCGTCTGTGTAGTGTAGACAGACTTAGGCCACCTTGCAGTCATTTGCTGTGGAGAAGGCTGAAGCGGAACACCTGTACACCAGTAATGGACTATGAATATGACCCATGTATGTGTTTCATATGCGGAGATGGTGTTTCTCATGAATGATGACTTTCTGTTCCTTACTGCTCTTAAACCCTCCACTTTCTGATAGATTAAACCTGACACGACCCTCTGGAAATTCGTATAGACTGATGCAATTAAGTTGTCAAAACGTTCACAGCAAAAGGGCACCCGACGAAACCTAGAAATCTTTCAAACATTCAACTTTCTTTGTGTTATTTGTTTTATTAAGACCCAGAGTGTTGAAATATTGTTGTTGTGTCAGTCGATTTCAATGTTGTCTGACTATGTTTATTCTGTCCTAGGTCCTGACGTTGAATTCGAACGCACCATGTCGGACTTCAACAGTTCGCCGCTGTCAATTGGCGCCATTGTCGGTCTGAGTATTGCCGGCGGCCTGCTGCTGCTTGCAGTCATTGCCATCGCCATATACTGTGTTGTGAAGCAACGCAAGAAGAACCTGGAGGCCGAAGCCCAGAAGTACCCCCCAGAGAACAATGTCTACTCCACAGGTAAATATGCTGTTTCCTACTCGAGCACCAATACAACCTTTGGAAAACAGTGGATGAACTTTACATGAATACTTTATTTCCAGAAATGATTTGTGTCTGGTAACTGTTGAAGTTCTGGTTAAAACATAAATGATTTAGCCGCATGTACAGATTTAGCCGTATGTACAGTTATTTATTGTACAGTTATTTATTGCACAATTCCTTGTTTTGTATGCTTCAAAACAGAAACAGGTGTTCAATGGTCCGTGTAGTATGCTGTTATGGGTAGCATTAAATATTGTCCAGAATATAGAAGCATATTTCAGTATATAGAAGCATATTTTATTTGGACATTTAATGACCTGATGATGGTGGTTTGGTTTGACAAGGCGACCCCAGCGTGAGTGTGTGGAGCATGGTCATATATTCAGGGGATTAAAGCGAAGTCCAGATTCACACTGTGTATGTTTCGTGGGTTTCCTTGCTAAATCGTATCAACGTGTGTAGGATAATAGTACCACCTTATTTGTTCATAAATGTAGCACAATTTTGTAACTGAAGAAATATTATATATTGAAGCATGTTTGAGGTTTGGCCTTTCAAATGACAGAAATCTCAGAGAGTTGAGTTTGGGATATCTAGCACCACAATCAAGGTTTATTGATACCATTAAGATTAGATATTACTCTGAATGAAGAAGAAATCTATTCCTTGTGTACTCTGGCTGTGGCTGATGACTTTGAGAAAACCAGTAACTTCTTTACCAAATGTTCTGATACGAGATATAAATGTTCGTTACAATAACGTTATCTTATCATATCACATCGACAGGACCATTCAAACTTACCAAACATTTACAGCATAAAACATTCAGCGCACTAAACCGAGTACCGACATAATGCAAATTACAACGCAGTATGACAGTACTGAATACAGTGTAAGAATGTCGGGATTCTGTCACTTCCGTCTTTGACTGTTTCCTTCAACCCTCCCACACTTTCCACCGGACTGTAACCCCCAACGACTATTGCATGTGCTTCAACAACATTCCTAACATTCCTGCAACCCGATCTGTCGACTCGCTCTCTCGTTTGCGACTCAAGCAATACAATTTACAGTGAGGTTCATATCACATGCTTCACCCAGCGCTTTGCATCCAATGAACTTTTATCTCTCCAAATAAACCCGTGAAGATCAGAGATAGAATTTGTCTTCAGCAACCCATGCTTGCCGTAAAAGGTGACTAATGGGATCGGGTGGTCAGGCTCGCTGCCTTGGTAGACACGGGTCATCGTATCCCAATTGCGTAGATCGATGCTCATGCTGTTGACCCCTGGATTGTCTGGTCAAGACTCGATTATTTATAGACCGCCGCCATATAGCTTGAACATTGATGTAGCCTTAAATAACAAACCAACCAACTAACAAACAAACCTCTCCAGATACGCCTTTTTAATTAATTTCAATTTCTCTCACTGATGCTTTATCAGTACAATATTAGATTGTGAATTAGTATATTTCCTCGTACATATAAGTCTTAATAATGTACACATGATCGGATGACTTACGGGCCGTGCCGGGGACAGTAAGGAAGAAATGCGCCCACCCAACATTTCCGGTAAGTTATGATCTGTTTGGTGTCGAAAGAACCACGTTTAATAAATGTGTTCTTTTCATGTTCAGAATTGTTTGGTTAACTAAAAAAAACTGAACTAAACGTCCATTGTCAGCAAAATTGTATATGATTTAGTGTCAACACAGATTTTGACGATACACGTGGCAACACGCTTAAGTACTTCACGTGTGAATGCTGGTGTGTATTATACTATACTTCTCCTATAGCCCTTCAAGCCCGGCTGGTGCCCGTAACTGTCACCGTGACATGAAACCCCACAACGACATACAGCCTGCTAACCTGAAGCTTTTTGTGAACAGTGATAGACTACAAATATCGGAGAACAGACTGTGTTCGCTTGACAATAATGCAATTCTACCTTTTGCCTGCCTAGCGCTTTGTTGTCTGAGATTTGACGGTATTAACTTAGTTTCCACTGATTCCTATTCACTGTTTAACAGAGCAGGAAGTATTATCACTGTACTTGAAGTATTAACTTTGTCGTTGATACTTTGTTCTCATTGTCTTTTAGTTCCTTCTGATGACCGCCGACTTCGACGAGAGAGATACGAGATGTCACGCCCGAAACGAGATTACGTGTGACCACGTGTAGTCCACCATTGGACATGACGTCACCATCATTTGATCGGCTTTCATTCCTCATAACGTCAATCTTCAATAAATGAACCGATAGCATCACAATTTCGATCATGATTTACAGAAGCATATTTCGTGTGTTCAGCGATCAATAAAGATCAATTTTGATATTCGTTGTGTTTGAGGTTTTATGTATCTAATGGGCAAGGGTAACGTTTTGGGGAAAGTACACTGACTTCACCCGCTAAGTGAGAGAGCTAATGTCGGAAAGTTGTGGGGTGAAGTCAGGGTAGTGAAAGGTTCTTTTGTTTTCTTTTATAAACAAAAAGGAAGGGGTTAGTACTGCTGCAGATGCATCCATGGAAGGGGATGGGTCAGGGAAGCAGCGTGGAAGATAGGTCTGGGAAGCAGCGTGGAAGATGGGTCTGGGAAGCAGCGTGGAAGATGGGTCTGGGAAGCAGCGTGGAAGATGGGTCTGGGAAGCAGCGTGGAAGGCGATGGGTCTGGGAAGCAGCGTGGAAGGGGATGGGTCTGGGAAGATGGGTCTGGGAAACAGCGTGGAAGGGGATGGGTCTGGGAAGCAGCGTGGAAGGCGATGGGTCTGGGAAGCAGCGTGGAAGGGGTTGGGAAGCAGCGTGGAAGATGGGTCTGGGAAGCCAGCATGGAAGGGGATGGATCTGGGAAGCAGCATGGAAGGGGATAGGGTTGGGACGCAGCATGGAAAGGGATGGGTCTGGGAAGCAGCGTGGAAAGGGATGGGGTTGGGAAGCAGCGTGGAAGGGGATGGGTCTGGGAAGCAGCATGGAAGGGGAATGGGGTTGGGAAGCAGCGTGGAAGGGGATGAAGCAGTTTTGGAAAAGGAAATAGTTAGAAATGCAACAAAAGCATTATGAATTTAGGCATGAGGTTAGGAAACGATTATTTTGAAACTATTGTTTCCGTGTCATTTACATTGAGCCATGATACAGATGGTATGTCAGTGATAAGCCACACGGTAAACAACGTGCACTTTTACAAACTCCTTGAAATGGCTCTGTTGAAGAGTTCACTCCTTTACTTGTTCACAATCATCAAACCAAACTGATTACGATATTCTTTACGCATTGTTTGTTGTAGGTTCATCCAAAGTGATGTACCAGTCTCGCAAAGACCACCACAAAGACAACAAGGGGCCGTATTCACGTAATTATGAGTCCAGTAGCACCGACAGTCATAACAGTAGTTTATCCTCCGGAGATGGACAGGTATTTGTGAACATGAACCCTGATCCGAAGGTAAAGGTCAGGGGTGGAGGTTACTCCAATAAAGCGTTTGTGCCATCTGAGGATGGTGGCCATGACAGAAGTCGTGACAGTACAGGAAGTGAGGACACTAGCGGAGGCTACGTCAATGGTTCTTTTGAAAGTAGTGATACTCCACAAAAAAGAAGATTTTCCAAGCATCAGGAAAACGGCAGTGCTGGAAGTTTGTCACGAAATGGAAGGCGCGGGAGTGCCAGAAGCAAGTCGAACAAAAGACGAAATAGTGCCAATGAGGACAAGAAAGGCGGATTAACGCGAGAAGGAAGTCGTCGAAGGTCAAGGTCGGGGAATGGATCAGGATCAGGTCATAGAGATTCTGGTCGTCAAAGATCACGGTCAAATGGAGAACATGGTGGAAGTCGAAGACGATCCAGGTCAAGATCACCTCATAGTCAGAGTTCAAGTGCGTCATTCGATAAAGAGGGACGCAATAGACATTACAATATCAGCGACATCTCACGGCGAACCCGAGAGAGCAGCAATTCTTCAACTAGTAGTCGAGACAGTGGGGATGAGCGTACAGTGTCTTATGATCCTAACCCTTCTTCACGAGGTCGCCGAAGTCGTCCAAGGACAAGGGAAGATGACCTTGGAAGTCAAGTGTGAGCTTCTCGATAATGAATGTGTAGCTTCACCATAACAGCTCACTGTTGTGTATCCGCAGAGCCTTGTCCAAATATAAAGATAGAACACCCCCATCCACCCGTGTTTCCATGTGGGTAATCCGAAGGTTCGTGACCCAAGAGACTAAGTCACTGGTGCTTCTTCAGTGCGGTCCCAGTCGCACCTCACCTATCTATCCACCTAACTTGCATCCATTCCAGAGTACGTACTCAGACATGGTGTGCCCAGACTCGAATATCTCCAACGTGAAGCACTTCGATATTGGCAAATGTGTTATCAAATGACCATATCAAATCGAGTATATGCCAGAGCGATATATATGATCGCCGTTCCACATGATGCCTTATATGTGCAATTTACGCACTAAAACACACCCACACGTACTCCGAGAGATATATATCTATCGTTGTACACACCAACTGAATGGGACTACACCCAGACACAAAGTAACGTAGTTGTGCTTACGACTTTCCTTCCCTTCCTACACCATTGTGATTATGGTGGATCTTCCTCGAAATTATCTTGAAGGATAGTGACGAAGAAAGAATCAACGAAAGCTGCTGAGGTGGATGTGTGTGTATGTGGCAATATAAGCATTAATTCTGACAGTGGCCTACTTTGATGTCATTTCGAGTTCACCGGACATGACAGGACAGCACTCCTCCCACCGTTCCCTTGCCACATAACTTGCATGTGTGTATGACGGCATACCTACTGACACATGCTGATTATTGTATTCTATGCCCGTATTTAGTCAGCTCTACTCAATAATGAAAAAGAAGATCTTTGACATTAATTAGCATTATTAACTCGCCTTCGACCATAACCAATTTATATTTTTACTTCATCGAAATGGCTCTACGGAATCAATTGATATTTTGTATGGATGTTTCTTCATATAAGGGGCTTTTTATTTGTGCAGTGTATCAATTTCATTCTTGCCTCAGGGCAGCCATTTTTCATATATGAGAAGAACAGATTCACAAATCAACTCAATAAGGACCTGAAGCCTTAAACGTAGTGGGTCATATGAACCCCATATATAGTTCCTAGTTCGAAGCATGTATTGACATTACCAAATCTTTCTCGGAAACTTTCAGATCGAGGAAGCTGTTTATGTCACTTTGTGATAACGTCATATTTAGTACAAATCATTGGCATTTTACGTGTTCGGCGCGGAGTTCAGTCTGCAAATGTGAAGACATTGTATATCATTAGACAACATTCTTGCAATGCACAAGTTAACTTCACACAATATTCTACATAAGTATGTTCGGAATTGCAGATTTCGGAACATTTTGGATATATAGATACTTGTTTCATGTTTACTAATGCTTTGGTCGTCAGTGTTAATCCAGAAAATATTTGAAAAGCAACAAGCGAGTCTTCATTAACATTCGAGCTATTCTCTACTCATCAAGGGGTGCTGAAGTTCTTCAGCACCATTTTGTTTTCAACAATATAATTTTGGTAAGAATTAGTTTCAAACTAAATTAGGTGATGAGCTATATGCACAGTTTGTATGATTGTGTGTATGAATGTTCCCGGAAATGCCCTTCGTTTCATTACATGTGATTCGCAGTTGGCTTTGGGGACTTGAGCGTAATCTAGATTAAGGACTTTCTACACACTTGGGCCATCTCTGGTCCAGATACGGGCTCTTGTTATAACCACATTGAGTGATTATTGTCCATGGGAAGCTGTACCGACTGCAGCAGCATGTACACACATGATGTGTTAAAACACATCGACCTTAGTGTCACATACAAATGACGGATAAAGCTGTGAGCATGGATAGCATTAATCAAACCTCAGAAGGCTTTAACTGTACAGTGTTGTTGTGTTATAGATGCATGTCATTGACAGCTTCAAGTGCTTCACTACATATTCCTTGTGTTATATCGCTTCCTACGTTTATGGAAATTTTTATTTCTACGTTGTCAACACTCTCTTAGTCAGAACCAAACTGAATTCCTTCAAGATACATTTTAGTGATATTCAAACTCTTAGAAAATATATTAATAACTTGTTGATTGTTTGTTATATATTTTCCATCTGGAAGGCAAACAAACGACCAGTCGTTTCTCGGCCTTGATGAGTTGTTTTGAAACTTATTTTAGTCCTTTTTCTAGATTGTGTAACTTGAAACCTTGTTACTTTAAACGTCCTTGTTATTGTATTTATTATTTTCAGTTACATTTTCATGATTGATGATGTGGACACTACCAATATGACATTCTGTTTAAAACTGGTTCCTGTGAGCCTCTTTAGAATGGTTTATGTATGTATGTATTGTTTATGTATGTTTTACCTGTTTCCATGGGTAGAATAAAAAACTTTATGGATAATCATACCATCAAGATATGATATGCCCTACCCTATTCAGAAATGCCAAATACAGAATGGTATTTCCTCAGTGGCTGTCTTGTTACCCTCTGTGACGACGATGTGTGTATGTCAGAGAGCACAACAAATTTCCAAATCTACCACATCTATACATAAGGTACAATAAGCAAGCTGCAAAACAGTCATTCATGACATGGGTCATTGAATACCTATTCTATACGTATCCTTAGTTCACATGTAAATTGTGTAAATGAATCAACATAATCCTTAATAAACGTTTATTATGATCTGTTTGATTGACATTTAGAAGTTGGTGACTAATAAGAATGTAAGATTGTTTATGGATAACAACTTCTTTTATTATATATGATGCGACGTTTCGGTATGGATTCTTATACCGTTGTCAAGCAAGAGTGAAGTACTAAAGCACAGAACAGACTTATATACATGAACAGGGATTAAGTAATAACATGTAGTGCTCTAATCAGTTGTTTTTATCAGTTCATTGTATTATCGAAAAACCACCAGGACTTCACCAAAAGAAAACTTGCAGAGGCAGTTTAAATCCGGAGACACAAGCCCTCAATCAACAGAGACCAGGGATATCTCCTCCCTTCTGCATACAATGAACTGATAAAAACAACAGATTAGAGCACTCCAGCTATCATTGCTAATTAATCTCATCAGCCATGTATATTTTGTTTCTGCCTCTAGGACCATTGGCTTCCTCCTATTGTCACTACATTATTACCACCGTGCCTTGTTGTTGTTGTTAATCCCCCTCATTCATTCCTACATGTTATTACTTAATCCCTGTTCATGTATATAAGTCTGTTCTGTGCTGTAGTACTTCACTCTTGCTTGACAACGGTATAAGAATCCAAACCGAAACGTCGCATCATATATAATATAAGAAGTTGTTATCCATAAACAATCTTACTTTCTAAACGTTTATTATGTTTGACAAACAAACAAACATCGTTAGACAATAAGGTAGAACATGCTTTGTCTGGGTCACACCGTTTCTTGTTACAAGGTTGAATGGGCGTTGGGAGATGAGTGGAATATTGTACTTAGTAACAAGGACATTGAATTTAATTTTCCACTTTCAATATTTGTACGTGGTGTTATACAATGTTCCGAATCAAGAATAAACTGTACATACATGTAATTTCTAATTCATGTTATTGTTGTTTATTTAATTTGAAATGCTTGTGTCATGAACTTATGAGGTCAGTTGTGAGATACGACTAGGGTGACAGGGTTACATCTCACACGTTGAAAATGGTGGCATTCTGTCATTCGGTTATCATTTCTGTGACTATTATTTTCGTTCATGTTCCACGATGATATTGTATCTTTCTGTATTTGGAACCGGTCAAGATCCAAATTTGTTTAGCAGCTCGCTAACACATTCTTGTCACCGCTGCCTGAGTTCTGCACTACGAAAGCCTAATGCTGCCTCTTTTGTTGCATAAAGTATTCCTTTAAGCGAAAGCACTGGTTTCGATTATTTTCTCATAGCTTCAGCTATTTTCTCGTTGGTTCGAATTGTTTCTCGTTGCTTCAAGTTTCTTTCAAAAACTCGAAATTCTAAGCATTTATTCGTTGCTTCAAGTGTCTGTCAAAAACTCGAACTTTCGAGTATTTATTCGTTCAATCAACAATTTTCTCGTTGCTTCGATTAATTTCTTGTTCCTTAAGGTTTCAAGTTTCTGTCAAAATCTTGAAATTTCGAGTATTTACTCGGGACTTCGAGTATTTTCTGGTTACTGCAAGTTTATTTAAAAAGGTTGAAGCAACGAGAATTAATCGAAGCAACGAGAAAATACGTTAGAGCATCGTCCAAATAATCGAAACAACCAGAGAGACACATATATTATGCTACGAAATTGGCAGCATTGGGCTTTCGTACTGCACTGACAATAAGAGCATATAAAGATGGGTTTCTAACAATCTATACACGAACCAGTTAAACAGGTACAATACCTTCACAGGCAGTCAATATCATGTGGTCTTTACATAACCCATCGGAGCAGGTACAATAACTACACAGGCAGCCAGTACCCTATTACCCTGTGGTCTATACATAACCCATCGGAGCAGGTACAATAACTACACAGGCAGCCAGTACCCTATTACCCTGTGGTCTATACATAACCCATCGGAGCAGGTACAATAACTACACAGGCAGCCAGTACCCTATTACCCTGTGGTCTATACATAACCCATCGGAGCAGGTACAATAACTACACAGGCAGCCAGTACCCTATTACCCTGTGGTCTATACATAACCCATCGGAGCAGGTACAATAACTACACAGGCAGCCAGTACCCTATTACCCTGTGGTCTATACATAACCCATCGGAGCAGGTACAGGTACAATAACTACACAGGCAGCCAGTACAGCCTATTTACCCTGTGGTCTATACATAACCCATCGGAGCAGGTACAATAACTACATTACCCTGTGGCATACATAACCCATCGGAGCCAGTAACTACCCTATTACCCTGTGGTCTATACATAACCCATCGGAGCAGGTACAATAACTACACAGGCAGCCAGTACCCTATTACCCTATTAACCCATGTGCAGTCAATATACCATAACCCATCGGTGCAGGTAACAATAACTACTACACGGGCAGCCAGTACCCTATTACCCTGTGGTCTATACATAACCCATCGGAGCAGGTACAATAACTACACAGGCAGCCAGTACCCTATTACCCTGTGGTCTATACATAACCCATCGGAGCAGGTACAATAACTACACAGGCAGCCAGTATTACCCTATTACCCTGTGGTCTATACATAACCCATCGGAGCAGGTACAATAACTACACAGGCAGCCAGTACCCTATTACCCTGTGGTCTATACATAACCCATCGGAGCAGGTACAATAACTACACAGGCAGCCAGTACCCTATTACCCTGTGGTCTATACATAACCCATCGGAGCAGGTACAATAACTACACACAGGCAGCCAGTACCCTATTACCCTGTGGTCTATACATAACCCATCGGAGCAGGTACAATAACTACACAGGCAGCCAGTATCCTGTGGTCTATCCATGAACCATCGGAGCAGGTACAATAACTACACAGGCAGCCAGTACCCTATTACCCTGTGGTCTATACATAACCCATCGGAGCAGGTACAATAACTACACAGGCAGCCAGTACCCTATTACCCTGTGGTCTATACATAACCCATCGGAGCAGGTACAATAACAGCCAGTACACAGGCAGCCAGTACCCTATTTACCCTGTGGTCTATACATAACCCATCGGAGCAGGTACAATAACTACACAGGCAGCCAGTACCCTATTACCCTGTGGTCTATACATAACCCATCGCAGCAGGTACAATAACTACACAGGCAGCCAGTACCCTATTACCCTGTGGTCTATACATAACTCATCGGAGCAGGTACAATAACTACACAGGCAGCCAGTACCCTATTACCCTGGCATACCAGTATCCCTATTACCCAGCCAGTGTGGTGGTCTATAATAACCCATCGGAGCAGGTACAATAACTACACAGGCAGCCAGTACCCTATTACCCTGTGGTCTATACATAACCCATCGGAGCAGGTACAATAACTACACAGGCAACCAGTACCCTATTACCCTGTGGTCTATACATAACCCATCGCAGCAGGTACAATAACTACACAGGCAGCCAGTACCCTATTACCCTGTGGTCTATACATAACCCATCGGAGCAGGTACAATAACTACACAGGCAGCCAGTACCCTATTACCCTGTGGTCTATACATAACCCATCGGAGCAGGTACAATAACTACACAGGCAGCCAGTATCCTGTGGTCTATCCATGAACTAGCTGAGCAGGTACAATGTTTTATCTTGACTTCTGTTGTCTTATTTTCCCATAGAATCACTAACAAGCCAAGTGTATATGCTACCTTTTCCCAAAACATATTGGATGCAGTTTGAAAGTTTCAATTTATTCACTCGTGCATCCTTTCATCTATGTGTCCATTCGTCCTTATATACATCTTCTATACATAATTATATGCTGTTAATTAACAATAGAGCTAGGTTTGGACTGACGAAACGAAGAAGGGGGAATTGAAAGCTAAATCGTTACAGAGGATGAATCAATTAGTCTTCAATTAACGCTTAGTCTCAGAAATATATATTTATTGAAACAATTAGCTCCAGTTAGACTGAAAAAGAGCCCCACTGAGGCGAGAAAGAAATATAGAGTTCAGTAAATGTGAGACAGACAACCAGAAAGCTGAATACATGATAGATAGATACAGATATATCATGATAGATAGATACAGATATACCATGTTATGTTTACACATAATCAAATCATAAATCTATCCAGTGTCACGTCGATTTCCTGTCTCCGTAATAATTGCACCTGGTCGCCATGATTATAATTTTAATTGATATTTGTTTAACACGGATTAGAAATAAAACATATAAGTTTATACTTGTAGATACATTCGTTCTGCTGTACACGTTAGTGGGACTGTATTGCCGGTATATCGCAATACGCTATACAAACGATATGTATTGCAATATATTTTCTGAAAACCGGTATATCGGGTAAAGAACATATATGAACTTTTTGTGATTATCTTTATGGTTTTTATCAAAATCTACACAGACTTTCATTCACAACAAAAGCTTTCCTTTGTTCTTCAATGATAATATGGCATACCGTAATATACTAGGTACATAAAGAAACTGTGCATACAAAAATTTAAAATCTAAATTTATCAAACCTGTGTAAACACATAAGGATTTAAACTCAGAGATTAGTGACATGTATCCAACATGCATGCACGTGCCACGTTCCGTGACGTCAGTGGGTTCGTCCTTGAGACGTGCAATACGTTGTTGCACGTGAAATAGAGCAAATGAATGCCAAACAATACTGTCACTTTGGAAAGCTCAACCCCTGACCTTGCGATCGTTCAAAAAATTAAACGGCTATTGAAACGCATAGCATGCCAAGGCTCACGTCTGCACAACGTCATGAGGCCATTGGGATGGTCCGTGGGGGAATGTCTCAACGACAAGTGGCTGTACACTGCCACCGGAACACCATTTCTGCACTGGTGAGACGCTACCAGAACACAAATGACGTCATCGATCGGCCACGTTCTGGACGTCCACGTGTAACAACGCCAAGACAGGACAGATGGATAAGGGTGACCCATCTTCGCCACAGGTTTCAGACTGCAGTGATGACTGCCCGAACCATCCCAGGACTTCGCCGTATCCACCCCAACACAGTTCGACAACGTTTACGTCATCATGGGATCAGACCACGACGTCCCGCCATACGGTCTATCCTGACACAACGTCATCGACAAGCTCGCCGAATGTGGTGCCGAAATCATGTCCGCAGACCCTTGTTTTGGTGGATAAATGTTGTTTTTACAGATGAGTCCAGGTTTACATTTCCCATAATGATGGACGTCAACGTGCCTATAGACGCGTGGGAGAACGTTATGCACAGGCCTGTGTCTTGGAGAGGAATCGCTTTGGTGGTGGTTCCGTGATGATTTGGGGTGGTATAACAGCACGCCAAAGAACCCCTATGGTGATTGTTCAGGGCAACTTAACTGGTGTGGGCTACAGGGATCAGATTCTTCGACCTGTGGCAATTCCTTTTCTGCAACGTCATGGCCCTGGGTTAACATTCCAACAGGACAATGCCCGTCCTCATACGGCAAGGGTTGCTATGGATTTCTTGCAACATCACAACGTTGACTTACTGCCTTGGCCTGCAAATTCACCGGATCTCTCCCCGATAGAGCATGTTTGGGACGAGATGGATCGACGTCTACGCCGTCTTCCTCATCCGCCAGATAACGTCCTTGACCTTGCAACAGAACTTGAGAGAATCTGGCGTGACATCCCACAAGCCTTCCTTGCACGTTTGATAGGCTCTATGCGTCGTCGATGCATTGCTGTTCTCAATGCCGATGGTGGACATACCCGTTATTGAGCTTGTGACATGGTCGTTTGACCCCTGTCCCGCTTGTGGACTCGTGACGTCATTGTGATTGACTTTTCAATTGAAATTCTCCCGACTTGTTATGGTCTCATGATCCCTCCATTAAAGTTTATATGTAACTTTGACATTGTTATCGTACTTATCAACTGGGATAATATTTTGACAATGCACAGTTTCTTTATGTGGCTATTATACTATAAATTGCATAAAAAAGAAAACAGAATCCCTGACTATGCAACCTAATTTTGAGATTGCTGTTATCAGAACCATCACATATATGTTTAGGGACTTATAATGTAGAAAATAGGATTGACATGCACAAGTAGTGTTATTCACTGTCAAACACATAAGCTTCCAATATATCGCAATACGTATCGCAATACAGGTACCTGAATCGCAATATATTGCAATACACTGTATTTGCACAATACACAGCCCTACATGTTCGTACATACTTAAAGAGGCAATCATTCTGCTATACATGTTAGTACATACTTAAAGAGGCAATCATTCTGCTATACATGATAGTACATAGATATAGAGGCATTCATTCTGATATACATGATAGTACATACTTATAGAGGTATTCATCATGCTATACATGTTAGTACATACCTATAGAGGCAATCATTCTGCTATACATGTTAGTACATACTTATAGAGGCAATCATCCTGCTATACATGTTAGTACATACTTATAGATGCATTCATTCTGCTATACATGATAATACATAGATATAGAGGCTACCATTCTGCTATACATGTTAGTACATACTTATAGAGGTATTCATTCTGATATACATGATAGTACATACATATAGAGGTATTCATTCTGCTATACATGTTAGTACATAGATATAGAGGCTACCATTCTGCTATACATGTTAGTACATAGATATAGAGGCTACCATTCTGGAGAAATAAACTCCAAGAGCGTCCAAATATGCAGAGATTTGGTGCCATTCATACGCGCCTCTCTCCTCATCGTCTCTGGAACCTGTGTTTGTGGTATAACATGGCCACCCCTCCTGTCTATGCTCTGATAAAGTTGGGTATACTGCCCGTCACACTTGGACTGTGTCTTATATGCGAGACTGAAAGTGAGGACATTGTAAAACATCAACTCCTATACTGTGACAAGCTGGTAGAAAACAGGAACGCACTGAGCGAGCATCTGTTTGATAACGTGTCTCTTGACACGTATATGAGACTCGAAGATGCTGAAGACGAGGTTAAAATCCTCACATACCTTGGTTCCATTACTCCGGTTGTGCAGGACATGACCCTTGATAGCTGGGCTAGGTTCATGAGCATTATTGCAAAACGCATCAGTGCATGGAACCTAGCCAGCATTCTGTATTTATAAGAATAGCATGCAATGCTTTGTACATATTGCCCAGTGATCATCTGTTGCCAAGAGCTATGATTTTTTATGTTCTGTTGAATTTTTCAAATATTATTGAACTTTCTATTTTGTCACAAATGTGTGTTATGCTCTAAAAATATATACATAACTGGATGTATAACTCATCAAACCATTGGTGGAAATAAAGAACATTCATTCATTCATTCATTCATATATAGAGAGGCATTCATTCTGCTATACATGATAGTACATACATATAGAGGTATTCATTCTGCTACACATGATAGTACATATATATAGAGGTATTCATTCTGCTATACATGATAGTACATATATATAGAGGCATTCATTCTGCTATACATGATAGTACATACATATAGAGGTATTCATTCTGCTATACATGATAGTACATACTTATAGAGGTATTCATTCTGCTATACATGATAGTACATACATATAGAGGTATTCATTCTGCTATACATGATAGTACATACATATAGAGGCTACCATTCTGCTATACATGTTAGTACATACATATAGAGGCTACCATTCTGCTATACATGTTAGTACATAGATATAGAGGCTACCATTCTGCTATACAAGTTAGTACATACATATAGACGCTACCATTCTGCTATACAAGTTAGTACATAGATATAGAGGCTACCATTCTGCTATACATGTTAGTACATAGATATAGAGGCTACCATTCTGCTATACATGTTAGTACATACATATAGAGGCTACCATTCTGCTATACAAGTTAGTACATACATATAGACGCTACCATTCTGCTATAGAAATTAGTACATACATATAGAGGCTACCATTCTGCTATACAAGTTAGTACATACATATAGAGGCTACCATTCTGCTATACATGATAGTACATAGATATAGAGGCTACCATTCTGCTATACAAGTTAGTACATACTTATAGAGGTATTCATTCTGCTATACATGATAGTACATACATATAGAGGCATTCATTCAGCTATACATGATAGTACATAGATATAGAGGCTACCATTCTGCTATACATGCTAGTACATAGATATAGAGGCTACCATTCTGCTATACAAGTTAGTACATACATATAGACGCTACCATTCTGCTATACATGTTAGTACATACATATAGAGGCATTCATCCTGCTATACATGTTAGTACATACATATAGACGCTACCATTCTGCTATACATGTTAGTACATACTTATAGAGGTATTCATTCTGCTATAAATGATAGTACATACATATAGACGCTACCATTCTGCTATACATGTTAGTACATACATATAGAGGTATTCATTCTGCTATACATGATAGTACATATATATAGAGGTATTCATTCTGCTATACATAATAGTACATACATATGGAGGTATTCATTCTGCTATACATGATAGTACATACATATAGAGGCATTCATTCAGCTATACATGTTAGTACATACATATAGAGGCTATCATTCTGCTATACATGATAGTACATATATATAGAGGTATTCATTCTGCTATACATGATAGTACATACATATAGAGGTATTCATTCTGCTATACATGTTAGTACATAAATGTAGAGGCTACCATTCTGCTATACATGTTAGTACATACATATAGAGGTATTCATTCTGCTATACATGATAGTACATACATATAGAATCTACCATTCTGCTATACATGATAGTACATATATATAGAGGCATTCATTCTGCTATACATGATAGTACATACATATAGAGGTATTCATTCTGCTATACATGATAGTACATACATATATAGGCATTCATTCTGCTATACATGTTAGTACATACATATAGAGGCTACCATTCTGCTATACATGATAGTACATATATATAGAGGTATTCATTCTGCTATACATGATAGTACATACATATAGAGGTATTCATTCTGCTATACATGTACATAAATGTACATACATATAGTACATACATATAGAGGTTCATTCTGCTATACATGTTAGTACATAAATATAGAGGCTATTCATTCTGCTATACATGTTAGTACATACATATAGAGGTATTCATTCTGCTATACATGTTAGTACATACATATAGAGGCTACCATTCTGCTATACATGTTAGTACATACATATAGAGGCTACCATTCTGCTATACATGTTAGTACATACATATAGACGCTACCATTCTGCTATACGTGATAGTACATACATATAGAGGTATTCATTCTGCTATACATGTTAGTACATACATATAGAGGCTACCATTCTGCTATACATGATAGTACATACATATAGAGGCTAGCATTCTGCTATACAAGTTAGTACATACATATAGACGCTACCATTCTGCTATACATGATAGTACATACATATAGAGGTATTCATTCCACTATACATGATAGTACATACATATAGACGCTACCATTCTGCTATACATGTTAGTACATACTTATAGAGGTATTCATTCTGCTATACATGATAGTACATACATATAGAGGTATTCATTCTGCTATACATGATAGTACATACATATAGAGGCTACCATTCTGCTATACATGTTAGTACATACATATAGAGGCTACTATTCTGCTATACATGTTAGTACATAGATATAGAGGCTACCATTCTGCTATACATGTTATACATGTTAGTACATACATATAGAGGCTACCATTCTGCTATACAAGTTAGTACATAGATATAGAGGCTACCATTCTGCTATACATGTTAGTACATAGATATAGAGGCTACCATTCTGCTATACATGTTAGTACATAGATATAGAGGCATTCATGCTGATGACGGAACCGCTCTTTTGGGGCACTATGTCTGCAGCTTATGTACTCCAATTTGGCATATTCACACTTTTTGGAGTGAGGCTTAATATGTTCCGGGCATATTTATCTTTCGCTGTATTTCGAATTTACGTATGATTTGTCCCTAGCCCTTTATTATAAAAAAACACTGTTTTATTCTGCTGACTAATAACTGTCTAATATTCACACATATATTTGGCTCAAAATATAATAATGTGCGTATTCGTGTGCGTGCGTTAGTCTTTCGTATTTGGCAGCATGTACTTGCATATCAACCGTTGTTACATCTTTATCACATTTAAACTGTTGACTATATAATTTGGTGAATTACAGTGTCATGACAGTGACAGATATATAGTTGAACAAAGTTCGTTTTAAGTTGCGCGCAAGTTTTCAGTTCTAATTAGAGTTAACCCCCTTTCTTCCGAATCGTTAGGTGGCGCCACTGCGCACTTGTTGACATACTAGATAAGTGTTACGAGAGAGAAATAAAATATTTGTGTACGTTGATGATGAGTGGTGCATGTTAAACGTTCCCACCGACACAACATCTTTTCTCAATGTGTGTGAGAATCACACAAGGTAAATTTCTTACAGGAATGTGTGATCTTAGGCAACAGTTTCAGAAAAGTAAGAACCTGCTGCTGAGCAGGGTGCTCAATATTCGTTTGATTGCTGTGGCCTGTTGTTTATCACGCCAGCATGGTCAAGTGGGGCCACTTGTGTGTCATTTCTTGTATACCATATTTTACTACTTCAACCCATGTGTCATAACTGCCGTTGTTAAACAGCCTGCAACTCATTATGACACAATATTTTTTGTCAGATTATTAACATTAGTAATAACAGAACTCGTGCCGTAAGTAGCAATTCTTCACATTCTAGGTTAGCCTACTGGTAATTGTGTCTAAGGTTATAACGTGCGTAGTTCCTAGTTACATTTCCATAGAAAAGTTTATAGCACAATCTATTGTGTTGATTGTGTTATTTGTTTTAATGCATGTATTTTTGTTTTCAGATCTTTTGACTGATGTGTGTTTTGTTGGGCCTGTTTACCTTTTTCTGCCATGTTTTGTGAATGATGCTTTACAGTGTAATTCATGTGTTAAATTAATGATGATAAACTCAATGACTTTTGTGATATCACATTCTTAGTGAGCAAAGAAACCCAGTAAACCAGTAACATTTGGTAAGAAGAATCTGAACTTGATCTGAGTAGCACTGGAAGCATTCTGTGAACATTTATTTATGAACATTTAGTTTGTTGTATAATGCAGCAGCACACAGCAAAGTTCCCCCTGTGTGAGGACAGTTTGTAAATAATCAAGTCTTGACCAGACACTGCAATAAGTAACTCTTGCAGCATCAATCTCTGCAGTTAAGGTACACTGACATGTATTGACCACGACAGAGAGCCTGACCACCTGATCCCGTTACTCGCCTTTTATGACAAGCATGAGTTTGCGACAGTTAAGTTAATACAGGATCTTCATGGGCAGTAGACAAGTAAACATCGGTGCACACATACAGTGAAATTATTGTCAGTTGTTCTCACTGAGCAGTATCATCTGTGTTTCATGGTGATTAACAAGTTGTTTCCTACTGTCCCATTAGTTTCATTGTTGACCAAGGTGCCATTGTGTGTCATGTGAGTGAATTGTCGCAAATAGTTGAAGATGGCATTATTCATCACGCCAATAACAATTTTGTGAGATATTGTTGAGCCAATGTTTCCTCTTGATACAAGGAAAACTGCCGGTGGTTTGGGTTGGATGGGGTGGCTCAGTGACCAGGTTAGTTGGGTGACATCGTACCATGACACTACTGGTACTTGTTCATACTATCACTCACTTGACTGACTGGTCAAAACTTGTCTGTGTATTGGCCATCATGGTAATTGGTATGGTCGGAATATTGTTGAGTGCAGCACTGAGACAACAAACAAGCAAATATTAGAAATCATGAATTAAAGAAAACATAATATTTTGTACTCACAAAATCGAGGATTTAGTTAGGGATGGATCATTTTGCTCTCAAAATGTAGGATAAGAGGAAAAGAAAAACAATTTTGGGGTGTCATCTATGACAAGTTATGAAAATATAATGTACAACGTGTGAAACTTACTTGTGATAATATCTAGCTCTTGAAAATATAATGTACAACGTGTGAAACTTACTTGTGATAATATCTAGCTCTTCAACATGGAACTATGACTAGTGTCAATAGTTTACTCTGTGTGTCGTGTTTCAGGTGACAAATGCAGTTGCCCACAACACTGTTGACTTTCCTCATTTTTGTGGCCACTCTTTGGACCAAATCAGGTGGACATGCACAGACATGTGAGTACACACCGAGGCACAGACATTACATCTAAACAATTTCTTTTATGTAAAAACAACAGTTGTGAGTAATTTGTTAATTCTGTTGAGATTACTACAAGCAATTAAAAAGATATTGTGGAAAGTATCAAGTGAGAAAGCACATGTGTAAGAATGTATATAAACATGCTACTTGATGGACATTTCCTTCTTGATAGTAGTTAGTGTCAACCTAGTGTTACCTAATACAGACAGTAACCACACAACATGTCATCAGTTGGTAGATTGCCAGTAAATGGTATAATAAAAACTGTACACAAAAAGCAGTAACATATAAAGGACAGGATAGGTCCAAGGCTATCAGTCTTATGAAAATGCTTGACCAGTTTAGATGTAATGTGCCTTTGCTCAGGTGGGAAAATACACCTGTCATACAGAAAAATGCAGGGGAATTTTATTCATAATCCTGTTGACCTGATTATCACTACAGTGTTTGAATGCAGTTTCTGCTTTAACATAGGCATGAAGATTTGGTTGGTAAGCTGTAGACAAGTCTGTGGGAAGCAATTGCTCTATATTGTCATTTGTAAAAGTGAACATGCTTGTGCTGCAGATGGGATGGATAACAAGGCGACATGTCTGGCTGATGGGATACAGATGAAGTATATAGAAGATGGCAACAGTGCATCAGTTGTTGGCAAAAACACTTTAGTCATACAGCAGGCTACAACCAAAGTTTGCAAGATAAAGTTCAAGCCTTTATCTAAGAAAGGCAGAGACTATCTGAGCCTCAAGTTTGAGAGTTTCTACATCAACAACTGTGGCATCACCCTGACTATAGCTCAGTCCCCTGACAGCACGTTTGAGCAGGATGTGGCCAAACTGGTATTCACATCTTCATCCTCCTCTAAATGATCACACACAATACAGGTCATGGTTCTTGCTGGAATGATACTGTACCCAAATGTGTCAGTTTTTGTTTATCAGGCTTTAATATTTATGCACCGTTATTGCAAGCTGTAAAACGCGATACTGAATAAGATGACCTAGACTGTTATTGTTCTGCATACATCAGGGCAATTTGGCATCTAGCATGTCTAGCCAGACTTGGTTTCTCCTTCTGGTCCGTATTGTATGTAATGTTGTCCTCATGTAACAATCAAATGAGCTGTATTTAGGTTGAGTTTCAGAATGTGCATTCTTTGCAATTCTTATGTGGAGATCTAACAACCAGTTGGCCTCTGGGAATGAGACATATCTCTGTTACATCACTTACACTCAGAACAAATGCTGCCGACTTTGTCCCCTGACTTGACAATACATTGTCAGTTTTCAGGAATACAGCTAGAGTAGTATTAGCTTTGGCAGATTGATTATACTTTACCTTGTACATGGAGACTTGATTTGAAATTTCTTATAATGACTTTTCAGGTGCACTTACAGTGTGAACAGGCCAGCCCAAGAATTCTTTATGCTAAGAAAGATTACACAGTTCAGATCACACTCTCCAGGGAGGATATTTACCTGAGGAATTATAATTTCAGAATAAATGTTTCTTTATCAGGTGAGACATATTATTTTCTGTGTGATCATTAACAGTGACAACAGAATGTTCTGGTGTTCTTGCTGAAAATCCTGGATGCTTGTTTTATTTGAGGTGCCCGAGTTAAAATTGCTTTTCCAACCAAGCAGTATTTCACCTATGTAGTGGTGGCCTGTAAAAGATGAAGGTGGTATGTGATAGTACTTTGAATGATGATGGAAGCAGCAGTCCATGCCATCTGATAACATGCAATCAGGAAAGTCACAGCACCTGACTACCAGATCCATATTGCCTACCTCTCATAGACAGCATTGGGGACATGTTTTACACCTCGGTAGCCATGTTGTTTATTTCTTTGTGTGTCCATATCTGCAGTGTTCTTTAGGAGCATCCATTTGATTTGTATGAAATATCTTTTCAGAACACTGTATTTTCCCTTGCCATGTCCCACTAACTCTTTGTAAATAGAGCACCTTAAAACAGTATATTCATTTCCATTTTTGGGAACCTCACAGTTTTTCTTTGCTCTTTCCAGATGGTCCACCCAAAACAGGTCCAAGTGTTGCTGTCATTATTGGAATATCAGCCGCACTTATTGCTGTCATCGCAGTAATTGCTTTCATTCTTATCAAATACATACGTTTGAAAAATTCTGTCCTGCGAGACAGGCGAGCTGAGCGAGCCATAGAGTCAGCCTTGTACATCTACAACTCTCAGGAGCTGGATCGGCAAGACATGGGACTAAATACACCCGTGCCAGGACAGACACTGGAGAATGGTGCTAACACTCATACAGGTATAACTGACTGGGATGCAACCACGACATACTTCTCTACCAGGCTAACAGCCTCCAGTAGACAAATTGACACTGCAATGTTGATGTACCTGAAGTTTCTTGCTGCAATGTTAATGTACCTGTAGCTTCCCTCTGCAATGACCCGAGAAGATCAGGGTTATAATTGATCTTCAGTTAACTATACTTGTCGTAAGAGGCAACAAACGGGATCGGGTGGTCATGCTCATTGACTTGGTTGACACATGTCGCCGTATCCCAATTACATAGATCAATGCTCATGCTGTTGATCACTGGATTGTCAGGTCCTGACTCAATTATTTACAGACAACCGCCATATAGCTGGAATATTGCTGAGTGCGGCGTAAAACTAAACTCTCTCTCACTCGCTCACTCACTCACTCTGCAATGTTAATGTACCTGTAGTTTCCCTCTGCAATGTTAATGTACCTGTAGTTTCCCTCTGCAATGTTAATGTACCTGTAGTTTCCCTCTGCAATGTTAATGCACCTGTAGCTTCCCTCTGCAATGTTAATGTACCTGTAGTTTCCCTCTGCAATGTTAATGTACCTGTAGCTTCCCTCTGCAATGTTGATGTACCTGTAGCTTCCCTCTGCAATGTTGATGTACCTGTAGTTTCCCTCTGCAATGTTAATGTACCTGTAGCTTCCCTCTGCAATGTTAATGCAAGCTTGCAATGTTAATGTACCTGTAGTTTCCCTCAATGCAATGTATGTCATAATGCAATGTTAATGCACCTGTAGTTTCCCAATCTTAATGCAATGTTAAATGTTAATGTACCTGTAGCTTCCTCTGCAATGTTAATGTACCTGTAGCTTCCCTCTGCAATGTTAATGTACCTGTAGCTTCCCTCTGCAATGTTGATGTACCTGTAGCTTCCCTCTGCAATGTTAATGTACCTGTAGCTTCCCTCTGCAATGTTAATGTACCTGTAGCTTCCCTCTGCAATGTTAATGTACCTGTAGCTTCCCTCTGCAATGTTGATGTACCTGTAGTTTCCCTCTGCAATGTTGATGTACCTGTAGCTTCCCTCTGCAATGTTAATGTACCTGTAGCTTCTCATTGCAATGTTTATATACTTGTAGGTGCTCACCGGAATGGCGGTGTTCATAGCACCAACTCGCAGGATGAGAGAAGATCACTGTTGACAGTAAACCAGAACAATTCACGAACTAATGGCCATATGCCCCAGTCAATAGACGTGGATGTGATCCCTCCAGAATACTGCACTGAGAGTAAAGGTTCACTGGACTTGGAGGGAGACATGCCACCATCTTATGAAGAAGCTCTTGAAATGCCAAAACCACCTGATTCTCCGATTTATGCCAACGCCTAGTGCAGTTCTGTTTAACGGTGTTATTTAAAGACTGTGCTGCATGAGACTATGTTGTTCACAGTTTTAAGTTTGACAGATGATATCAGATGAGGAAGCTCGCATGCACACCTGCTAGTTGCCAGCACCAATATCAAATTCATTCTGGCAGCAAAATATTCAATGAAGAGTTGTGAAATGTTGAATATTTGTCCATCAATACCAACAACATTCATTTGCTATTTCAGTAAAGATTTGCAAACTTTAACAAGCTGTGACAAACTACATATCCTAGTCCTGATTGTGTGGCTGCAGTGGCCTTGCAAACATGTGTTTAATCATTCCTTCAAAGGTACTAATGCCTGTTCATGTATTTTTGTTTTATTTCCTCTTGGTGGGTACAGATGTTTGTTTTGTTTGGACTGAATACTGCTCTCCAGTTGGTAATGATGCAGTTGGCTTAACTACTTGTCTGAGTATGTCTGTAGTGGATAAGGCTCAATATGTTCTTCCAAGTAAATGATATGAAAAGGTGTTCCTTATGCATCAGAATAACTAGATTCACAACTGTGTGTGTGTAATACTTAGTCCAGCATATGCTCTTAAAAAGTCATATATTTGTACCAACATTATCTTAGCATCACTGGTCGTTATAGCCGCACACAATAAGCTTAGGAGGTGCTCACATTTATCATTATTCTGACTCCTGTCAGTAGTCTGTTTAATGTGATTATTTGAGCTCCACTGCTGCAAAGGGTTTTGTCAAGCAAATACTTAAGACTGATGTTGAAGACTTCATAATTCATGTAGTCCTATATGGCTTTGAGGGATTTGTGTCACCTGACAAGATAACATTGAAGGTCAAGATCACTCCTTCTGGTGGCCAGGGACTGCTTCTGTTTAACAGGCAATTCAAGTTAAGGCTTAGGTCTATTCATGCATGAGATTGAAGGAGCTGTCACTCCCTGACAGCAGGAGGCATCATTGTGGTCACTTGGTTGAGCAGCTGATACATATGAGGGGCGTCCTAAAAGTAGTCGGCCTCACCTAGAAAATTATACAAATGCAGCTGTTTTTGTGTATATTTTTCTACATATTATCTGTCAACCTCAAGCAAATTGCTTTTGCCTTGTTCCAGCCTCACGATCCCCCATTTTGTTTGACTTATTATCTTGGTACCCCCCCAAATATGAAAAATCTGCAATAAATGCATCACAAACTTCAGGAAAAATTATGCAAGAAACATTTTGTGTGTTTGAGAGAGTCCGCAATGCAATTTGAAACTACAATCGCTTGTTAAAATAACTCTCTCTCTCTCTCTCTCTCTCCTCCCCCCTCCCCCCCCCAATGTTTACTGAAAGAGCTCATTTTGGAGACACAACAGAACCCCTTTCAGATGACGTAATCATAAGGACAAAGTTTACTCTAATGTTTTCACTTATTCATACATGATGCCAAGGGTTCAAACTAATACTGAATGGTCATACAACTGTCAGCAATCAATATATTGTAAACAGTGCCAGCTTGAATATCTGGACACAATGTTTTTGAAAGATTAAAATGGGGGTGTCCTTTAAAAACAGCCCCGTCTAAATATGATTCAGGCAATCCAAATCTTTGAATGTTGATTAAGTCATCCAATAATATACTGAACATATTTTCTATGATATAATTATCTGAGGGCATACCATTATCCAAGAGGTAAAAAATGACAGATCCTTTTTCACTTTCTGCAATTTTTAAAGAAATATTATACCCCAATGTGTTGTGATGACTAGTATCTCGTTAACCACATTACCCACATATGTGAAATTTTGGATATGGCTTTGCTAATGATTCCTGCAAAATAGAATGGAAGCTTTTCTGACATTGGACATTGAGAATATAGGTAGGCAAACTACTTTTGGGATGCCCCTCGTAGCTCCTTGCAGCATGGAAGTTAACATATGCTTATGCCTGTTGCATATAACAAGTGCACATAATTGTAATCCTTATTTTGGTATAGTTTGAAGAATTAGTGAGTTGTTTACTTTAGCCACAGAATGAGATGATATGAAGCTTCTATATTCTTTGAGAACATCCAGGCAACATGGCCAAAGATCTTACTGCTTGTAAAAAGAAAGTTACTGTTGCACACCATCTGTAGCTCATACTAACACCTTGTGTGCTTAATCACCATTTGCTAGTTAGCCTCTTCCGTTGCAGGTACTTACAGGACTAGTGTTGTGATTATTAATTTCAGACTTCACTGACCAGTAAGGTAGTGCTGCCATTTTGTCAAATCGGTTATGTATATGTTTTGTATAGGGTTCCTTCTTCTTGGGCCATGCTAGTGATTTATTTCACTTTAGCACAATAACTATTCTGTTTAGCCACATACACTGTATCCAGCTAATGTATATAAGATGCATGTTTTCCATAGCATGTGTTACAACTGTATCCAGCTAATGTATATAAGATGCATGTTTTCCATGTGTTACAACTGCAGAATGATTGCTGCATATTCCTCAAATGGCTGCTGCTTTGTGATTGGTGTAATTTATAAACAAGCAGATGTGTATTCACGTGAGGCAAATGGTATTGGGTTTGCACAAATGCATATACTGCCAGATAATGTCAGTTCATGTATATTTTGACATACCAGTTGTAATTAGCTGTGTAATCATTCATTATGTTATTGGTATGAGACCACCTTTACGTGCAGGCTTATTGTTGCTGGGAGTAGATGACTACGGCTGATAGCTTAGTCTTGGTGGCCGCCAGGCTGACATTGTGCCGACAGTGGTGCCAGCTTACGCTCTGTTTCCTTGATGTATATCAGTGTATACCTTCTGTCAGGAATAGGGGTGCCATAGGTGTAACCCTGTGTCTCTGTGCAAAATGATTGAATGCAAGTTTCATTATCTCTCCCCTTACTTCAGTAGTGCCATTTCAACAATAATGAAATTGGCAACAAATGTCAGACTGTGTCAGTACTTCAGGAATATCGGGAATATCACCAATGGTGTTTATTTCATTTTACTCTTTTTGTACTCTTTCTGAGACATTGCTGGAAGTTCATGCCACTCACCTTTTGCCAAACAACCAAAGAGGGTAGTGTCAAATTTCTTTTAGTCAACAGTCTTTAAGCATGTGGAGATATATACTTGTGTTTTTCTGTGATAATGACTGACATTAGAGTACGGTGATAGGTAGTTTACACACATGTGAACATGGTGCATGTACAAACTGAGTGGGATATATTGGTTAGATGCAGGTGTCTCCACACACAGCTTCAGCTTGTTTTCAGTCTGAATATTATCCCCAATGTGGCATGTGAAGGAATTTCCTGGCACCAATATTAAAATGGCACAGATGATGCAACATTATGAAATATGAATGCATCACAGCAAAATAATCACATGTACTTTAACAGTCAGTTTGAAATATTTCTCAAACTTATATATGAAAAAGCCAAAGAAAAGCTGCTTGGTTTTGGATAGGAAATACTTGAGATTGTTGTGTGCTTGCCAGCAGGCAGTGTGTGAACATGTGAGCCGGGTAATCAGTTGTATGTGCAGTGGAGACGGGTGTCGTAGCTATGCTTGGACTGCAAAAACACTCACTTCCACTTCCAGCAACCAAGGCAACATAAAGTCTCAAAACTTATTGACAATTCATACCTTTCCATTTCATTGTTACACATATTCATCCAGACTATATATTTGCTTTTTACAGCATCATACGATTTTAGTCATTTTTATATAAAATTTCAAGACATCTGTTCCATGCCCACAGATAACAGAGTTCTAGTGTTATGTAAACATATGATTCCTTGTGCAGAGATCATGTATTCATGTTTTGTATGGCTGTCCATATTATCACAATGTTCTTGTTTCTTTAATAACTATGAGGCATTCGACCTGATTTGGTTCCCTTCATTTACCTGTGCTTTGCACATTATCTGCTCTACAGAGAAGTGTAATATCTTTTAATGGATATTTCACCAAGTTTGAAACAAAGCTGAAAGCTGACATGGCATATTTTTCAAAACCAAGAAATCGGACTGTACAATGGCTATCATATGAGTAAATAAAAAAACCGAGTTGGTAAATTATTGTGTAATTATGATATCTAAAACTGTCATGAGTTTTGTGCCATTTTTCTCTCTTTTTTAGAAAATAAATATTTTACTGATGACCTTTTTAATCCCCATTACCTCCCAGTGAGGTTGTACAGACATTGCATTGTGATTGTGCCTGAGTTAGTTTTTGTGGAGCTGAGGAAAGATTGGTGACTGTTGCCAGGAAACGATGCCACCATGGCTAACAACCTGTACAGCTAGCTGTGACAAGTCAAGTACAGGCAACAAGGCTTCTGTGAATTTTGTGCCTTTTGAGTTGTGGGTAAAGTGAATGTATCTCATTGTCCATATGTGTCCTTGTCCAAGTTGTCATCTGTGGAACATGTAAATAGCTCCATGTTTTCTTTGTAACGATCACCATATTTCCAATACTTGCAACCATGACATATTCAGTATTTGCATTTTGTTGGACTCTTTTAAGGGGTCTATTTTCATTGATGTAAAGAATTTTCTTCGTGTCTGCATTTCAAAGTGATGTCACCAAAATTGATAATCGTATGGAGTCTTAGTTATAATCGCTTAGGTAGCTGAGTTCTTTGAAGGGCATTCTTTTAAGTAGTTGTAAGTCAGCAAGAAAATGACGGCAAAAACTGGAGGTGAACTGTATGTGGACAAAATGTAGACAAAATTCACTATTGTTCAAGAAATGATTTGAAGTCAGTGAAATTGATCCCTATTAATAGTGAATATTGTAGAAATAGTATTTATTGCTTCAGCTGGAACTTAGCCTCATCAACTTTGTTTCCATAGTCACATGTTTACTGTAATATGAAGGTCTGAGGGATACGTACGTTTAGGACACACCGACCTCCTCGTGAAGACTACTGAACACTAATGCAGGTCAATGTTACAGGCACACTTTGTACAGCATATGTAACCATACAATATTTCAAGGACAACTGTACAGTGCCAGTGAACTTTACATAGGCATGTATTCTTCTTTTTAATTCTTGTGGCATGCTGTAAATGCTGCAACACACTCAGCACATCACTTGTTACATCTACAGGTGCCTTTCAAACATGTGCTCTACAGAGAAGTGTAATCTCTTAGTGAATACTAAACCAGTCTGAACATGCTGAAAGCTTTCTACCATAAAGTTTTATGAAAGATACATATAGTGTGTTCTTATCAAAACCAACAGTTGGAATGAACAATGGCCATTTGTTATTGGAATGAGACAGAAAGCCAATTAGGTAGATTGCAGTGTAATTATGATCTCTCAAACTGTCATGGGTTTTGTGCCATTTTTGTCTTTGTTACAGGTTATTATGTCCAATATCATTTGATTTTTTATTCAGATGAGATAATGCAGACATTTTATTGTGATTGTGCCAAGGAGCTATTGTAGCAGCAAATGCTACACATTGCTCGGACATTGACCTTGTCACATTGCCACCAAATCCATGAAGCTGTAGTTAGCTTGTCCCCATATACTCCCTGTTCCAACAGCAATGCTGCAGAACCTCCATTCTGCAGCTTCAGGACTCTTTTGTGACATGAATTTTGACTCTCTTATTTCGGAAAATGTTTTGTATTGAAGAAGATTGAAAAACATTCATTTGCTTGGAAATTTTATTTTTGGAGCTTTTATTGAACATCAAGTACATGAGCAAGTTTCATGTGGTGCCTTTCCAATTATATCAATTTTAAGCTACATTTTCCTTTATCTGTTTCTGTGAAAACACCAATGATTTGACATATTGTTATCTGTTGAGATTCAGTTTTGTCACTAAACTGTTACAGTGTATGATCATCAAGAGATTCACTATAGATACATGTCAAGCTTACAACTTGCAGTGATGGATGGACTAAATGTTTGGGTATGTGGAGGACTTTATATCACATGAACTCTTCTCTTGTAGTAGACTACTACCTGACAAAACAACTACTGAGTGTGTCAGATAACATGATGGTGCTATACATTTGTAACAATGAGTAACAATAGTTAGAAGAATATGTAGCATTTAATCATTGTTAAAATTACACAACATTCCTAAATTTTATTGTAGAAGCCAAAACTATGATATGAAAGAAAATGTCCATTGCTCAAGCATTATGATGTAGTCCATAGCACAGGACTCATTTGTACCTGAAGTAGCTACAGCACAACTTGTAGCACACTTTGATGTCACACTACTGGATTGGATGGGTGTGGTTGAGTGCAGTCAATAAAGATTAACAGGCACACACACATTGGTTTGCTTTCTTTTAAGGACAGTCATACTTCAATATTTCTGTTATATTTTTCAAGGAGAATTTGGTGGCAGTTTTCAACACTACACCTACCTCTATCATTTGCTGTGAAGAGATCTCAACACCACACCTACATCCATAATTTGCTGTGAAGAGATCTCAACACCACACCTACATCCATCATTCGCTGTGAAGAGATCTCAACACCAACCTACATCCATCATTCACTGTGAAGAGATCTCAACACCACACCTACATCCATCATTCGGCATTCTCAACAACACCACACCCATCATTTTCCGCCTGTCAGAGATCTCAGAGATCTCAACACCACACCCTACATCCATCATTTCGCTGTGAAGAGATCTCAACACCACACCTACATCCATCATTCGCTGTGAAGAGATCTCAACACCACACCTACATCCATCATTCGCTGTGAAGAGATCTCAACACCACACCTACATCCATCATTAGCTGTGAAGAGATCTCAACACCACACCTACATCCATCATTTTGCTGTGAAGAGATCTCAACACCACACCTACATCCATCATTCAAGATTAGAAGAGATCTCAACACCACACCTACATCCATCATTCGCTGTGAAGAGATCTCAACACCACACCTACATCCATCATTCGCTGTGAAGAGATCTCAACACCACACCTACATCCATCATTCATTAAGCTGTGAAGAGATCTCAACACCACACCTACATCCATCATTTGCTGTGAAGAGATCTCAACACCACACCTACATCCATCATTCGTTGTGAAGAGATCTCAACACCACACCTACATCCATCATTCGCTGTGAAGAGATCTCAACACCACACCTACATCCATCATTCGCTGTGAAGAGATCTCAACACCACACCTACATCCATCATTCGCTGTGAAGAGATCTCAACACTACATCCATCATTTGCTGTGAAGAGATCTCAACACCACACCTAAATCCATTATTCGCTGTGAAGAGATCTCAACACCACACCTACATCCATCATTCGCTGTGAAGAGATCTCAACACCACACCTACATCTATCATTTGCTGTGAAGAGATCTCAACACCACACCTACATCCATCATTCGCTGTGAAGAGATCTCAACACTACATCCATCATTTGCTGTGAAGAGATCTCAACACCACACCTAAATCCATTATTCGCTGTGAAGAGATCTCAACACCACACCTACATCCATCATTCGCTGTGAAGAGATCTCAACACCACACCTACCTCTATCATTCGCTGTAAAGAGATCTCAACACCACACTACATCCATCATTCGGTGCTGTGAAGAGATCTCAACACCACACCTACCTCTATCATTCGCTGTGAAGAGATCTCAACACCACACCTACATCCATTATTCGCTGTGAAGAGATCTCAACACCACACCTACATCCATCATTCACTGTGAAGAGATCTCAACACCACACCCACATCCATCATTCGCTGTGAAGAGATCTCAACACCACACCTACATCCATCATTCGCTGTAAAGAGATCTCAACACCACACCTACATCCATCATTCACTGTGAAGAGATCTCAACACACCTACATCCATCATTAGCTGTAAAGAGATCTCAACACCACACCAACATCCATCATTTGCTGTAAAGAGATCTCAACACACCCACATCCATCATTTGCTGTAAAGAGATCTCAACACACCTACATCCATCATTCGCTGTGAAGAGATCTCAACACCACACCTACATCCATCATTCGCTGTGAAGAGATCTCAACACCACACCTACATCCATCATTCGCTGTGAAGAGATCTAGAGATCTCACCATCATTTGCTGTAAAGAGATCTCAACACCTACCTACATCCATCATTTGCTGTGAAGAGATCTCAACACCACACCTACATCCATCATTCGTTGCTGAAGAGATCTCAACACCACACCTACCTCCATCATTTGCTGTAAAGAGATCTCAACACCACACCTACATCCATCATTCGCTGTGAAGAGATCTCAACACCACACCTACCTCCATCATTTGCTGTAAAGAGATCTCAACACCAACACCTACATCATTCATCATTCGGCTGTGAAGAGATCTCAACACCACACCTACCGCCATCATTCGCTGTGAAGAGATCTCAACACCACACTTACATCCATCATTCGCTGTGAAGAGATCTCAACACCACACCTACATCCATCATTCCACTGTGAAGAGATCTCAACACCACACCTACATCCATCATTCTGTGAAGAGATCTCAACACCACACCTACATCCATCATTCGCTGTGAAGAGATCTCAACACCACACCTACATCCATCATTCGGCTGTGAAGAGATCTCAACACCACACCTACCATCATTCGCTGTGAAGAGATCTCAACACCACACCTACATCCATCATTCGCTGTGAAGAGATCTCAACACCACACCTACATCCATCATTCGCTGTGAAGAGATCTCAACACCACACCTACATCCATCATTCGCAGAAGAGATCTCAACACCACACCTACATCCATCATTCTGCTGTGAAGAGATCTCAACACCACACCTACATCCATCATTCATCATGTGAAGAGATCTCAACACCACACCTACATCCATCATTCGCTGTGAAGAGATCTCAACACCACACCTACATCCATCATTTCATTCTCACAAAGAGATCTCAACACCACACCTACATCCATCATTTGCTGTGAAGAGATCTCAACACCACACCTACATCCATCATTCTGTGAAGAGATCTCAAGATCTCAACACCACACCTACATCCATCATTCGGCTGTGAAGAGATCTCAACACCACACCTACATCCATCATTCTCTGTGAAGAGATCTCAACACCACACCTACATCCATCATTCACAGTGAAGAGATCTCAACACCACACCCACATCCATCATTCGGCTGTGAAGAGATCTCAACACCACACCTACATCCATCCATTTCACTGTAAAGAGATCTCAACACCACACCCACATCCATCATTTGCTGTGAAGAGATCTCAACACCACACCTACATCCATCATTCGCTGTAAAGAGATCTCAACACCACACCTACATCCATCATTCGGCTGTGAAGAGATCTCAACACCACACCTACATCCATCATTTGCTGTGAAGAGATCTCAACACCACACCTACATCCATCATTTGCTGTGAAGAGATCTCAACACCACACCTACATCCATCATTCATTCGCTGTGAAGAGATCTCAACACCACACCTACATCCATCATTCGCTGTGAAGAGATCTCAACACCACACCTACATCCATCATTTGCTGTGAAGAGATCTCAACACCACACCTACATCAACAAAGAGATCTCAACACCACACCTACATCCATCATTCGCTGTGAGAGATCTCAACACCACACCTACATCCATCATTCGCTGTGAAGAGATCTCAACACCACACCTACATCCATCATTCGCTGTGAAGAGATCTCAACACCACACCTACATCCATCATTCGCTGTGAAGAGATCTCAACACCACACCTACATCCATCATTCGCTGTAAAGAGATCTCAACACCACACCTACATCCATCATTCGCTGTGAAGAGATCTCAACACCACACCTACATCCATCATTCGCTGTGAAGAGATCTCAACACCACACCTACATCCATCATTCACTGTGAAGAGATCTCAACACCACACCTACATCCATCATTCGCTGTGAAGAGATCTCAACACCACACCTACATCCATCATTTGCTGTAAAGAGATCTCAACACCACACCTACATCCATCATTCGCTGTGAAGAGATCTCAACACCACACCTACATCCATCATTCGCTGTGAAGAGATCTCAACACCACACCTACATCCATCATTCACTGTGAAGAGATCTCAACACCACACCTACATCCATCATTCTCCTGGCTGTAAAGAGATCTCAACACCACACCTACATCCATCATTCACTGTAGAGAGATCTCAACACCACACCTACATCCATCATTACACTGTGAAGAGATCTCAACACCACACCTACATCCATCATTCGCTGTGAAGAGATCTCAACACCACACCTACATCCATCATTTTCCTGTAGAAGAGATCTCAACACCACACCTACATCCATCATTCGCTGTGAAGAGATCTCAACACCACACCTACATCCATCATTCCATCTGTGTGAAGAGATCTCAACACCACACCTACATCCATCATTCACTGTGAAGAGATCTCAACACCACACCTACATCCATCATTCACTGTGAAGAGATCTCAACACCACACACACCACCATCCATCATTTCATTTGCTGTAAAGAGAGATCTCAACACCACACCTACATCCATCATTCGCTGTGAAGAGATCTCAACACCACACCTACATCCATCATTCGCTGTGAAGAGATCTCAACACCACACCTACATCCATCATTCGCTGTGAAGAGATCTCAACACCACACCTACATCCATCATTCATCTCAACACCACACCTACATCCATCATTGCTGCTGTGAAGAGATCTCAACACACACACCTACATCCATCATTCGCTGTGAAGAGATCTCAACACCACCTACATCCATCATTTAGCATCCAACACCACCCTACATCCATCATTCGCTGTGAAGAGATCTCAACACCACACCTACATCCATCATTCGCTGTGAAGAGATCTCAACACCACACCTACATCCATCATTCGCTGTGAGAGAGATCTCAACACCACACCTATCTCAATCATTCCAACACCACCACTACATCCATCATTTGCTGTGAAGAGATCTCAACACCACACCACATCCATCATTCGCTGTGAAGAGATCTCAACACCACACCTACATCCATCATTCAACACCACACCTACTGTGAAGAGATCTCAACACCACACCTACATCCATCATTCGCTGTAAAGAGATCTCAACACCACACCTACATCCATCATTTGCTGTAAAGAGATCTCAACACCACACCTACATCCATCATTTGCTGTGAAGAGATCTCAACACCACACTACATCCATCATTCATGTGAAGAGATCTCAACACCACACCTACATCCATCATTCACTGTGAAGAGATCTCAACACCACACCTACATCCATCATTCGCTGTGAAGAGATCTCAACACCACACCTACATCCATCATTTGCTGTGAAGAGATCTCAACACCACACCTACATCCATCATTCGCTGTGAAGAGATCTCAACACCACACCTACATCCATCATTCGCTGTGAAGAGATCTCAACACCACACCTACATCCATCATTTGCTGTGAAGAGATCTCAACACCACACCTACATCCATCATTCACTGTGAAGAGATCTCAACACCACACCTACATCCATCATTCGCTGTGAAGAGATCTCAACACCACACCTACATCCATCATTCGCTGTGAAGAGATCTCAACACCACACCTACATCCATCATTTGCTGTAAAGAGATCTCAACACACCCACATCCATCATTTGCTGTAAAGAGATCTCAACACCACCCTACATCCATCATTCGCTGTGAAGAGATCTCAACACCACACCTACATCCATCATTCGCTGTGAAGAGATCTCAACACCACACCTACATCCATCATTTGCTGTAAAGAGATCTCAACACCACACCTACATCCATCATTCGCTGTAAAGAGATCTCAACACCACACCTACATCCATCATTCGCTGTGAAGAGATCTCAACACCACACCTACATCCATCATTCGCTGTGAAGAGATCTCAACACCACACCTACATCCATCATTCACTGTGAAGAGATCTCAACACCACACCTACATCCATCATTCACTGTGAAGAGATCTCAACACCACACCTACATCCATCATTCACTGTAAAGAGATCTCAACACCACACCTACATCCATCATTTGCTGTGAAGAGATCTCAACACCACACCTACATCCATCATTTGCTGTGAAGAGATCTCAACACCACACCTACATCCATCATTCGCTGTAAAGAGATCTCAACACCACACCTACATCCATCATTCACTGTGAAGAGATCTCAACACCACACCTACATCCATCATTCGCTGTGAAGAGATCTCAACACCACACCTACATCCATCATTTGCTGTGAAGAGATCTCAACACCACACCTACATCCATCATTCGCTGTGAAGAGATCTCAACACCACACCTACATCCATCATTCGCTGTGAAGAGATCTCAACACCACACCTACATCCATCATTCGCTGTGAAGAGATCTCAACACCACACCTACATCCATCATTCGCTGTGAAGAGATCTCAACACCACACCTACATCCATCATTTGCTGTAAAGAGATCTCAACACCACACCTACATCCATCATTCGCTGTGAAGAGATCTCAACACCACACCTACATCCATCATTCGCTGTGAAGAGATCTCAACACCACACCTACATCCATCATTCGCTGTAAAGAGATCTCAACACCACACCTACATCCATCATTCTGTGAAGAGATCTCATCCACACCTACACCACATCCATCACATTCACCTACATCCATCATTCGCTGTGAAGAGATCTCAACACCACACCTACATCCATCATTCGCTGTGAAGAGATCTCAACACCACACCTACATCCATCATTCGCTGTGAAGAGATCTCAACACCACACCTACATCCATCATTTGCTGTAAAGAGATCTCAACACACCTACATCCATCATTCGCTGTGAAGAGATCTCAACACCACACCTACATCCATCATTCGCTGTGAAGAGATCTCAACACCACACCTACATCCATCATTTGCTGTAAAGAGATCTCAACACCACACCTACATCCATCATTTGCTGTGAAGAGATCTCAACACCACACCTACATCCATCATTTGCTGTGAAGAGATCTCAACACCACACCTACATCCATCATTCACTGTGAAGAGATCTCAACACCACACCTACATCCATCATTCACTGTGAAGAGATCTCAACACCACACCTACATCCATCATTCGCTGTGAAGAGATCTCAACACCACACCTACATCCATCATTTGCTGTGAAGAGATCTCAACACCACACCTACATCCATCATTCGCTGTGAAGAGATCTCAACACCACACCTACATCCATCATTCACTTTGCTGTGAGAGATCTCAACACCACACCTACATCCATCATTTGCTGTGAAGAGATCTCAACACCACACCTACATCCATCATTCGCTGTGAAGAGATCTCAACACCACACCTACATCCATCATTCGCTGTGAAGAGATCTCAACACCACACCTACATCCATCATTCGCTGTGAAGAGATCTCAACACCACACCTACATCCATCATTTGCTGTAAAGAGATCTCAACACACCCACATCCATCATTTGCTGTAAAGAGATCTCAACACACCTACATCCATCATTCGCTGTGAAGAGATCTCAACACCACACCTACATCCATCATTCGCTGTGAAGAGATCTCAACACCACACCTACCTCCATCATTTGCTGTAAAGAGATCTCAACACCACACCTACATCCATCATTCCCTGTAAAGAGATCTCAACACCACACCTACATCCATCATTCGCTGTGAAGAGATCTCAACACCACACCTACCTCCATCATTCGCTGTGAAGAGATCTCAACACCACACCTACATCCATCATTTGCTGTGAAGAGATCTCAACACCACACCTACATCCATCATTTGCTGTGAAGAGATCTCAACACCACACCTACATCCATCATTCACTGTGAAGAGATCTCAACACCACACCTACATCCATCATTCGCTGTGAAGAGATCTCAACACCACACCTACATCCATCATTCGCTGTGAAGAGATCTCAACACCACACCTACATCCATCATTCACTGTGAAGAGATCTCAACACCACACCTACATCCATCATTCGCTGTGAAGAGATCTCAACACCACACCTACATCCATCATTCGCTGAGATCTCAACAAGAGATCTCAACACTCACACACACTACATCCATCATTCGCTGTGAAGAGATCTCAACACCACACCCACATCCATCATTCGCTGTAAAGAGATCTCAACACCACACCTACATCCATCATTCGCTGTAAAGAGATCTCAACACCACACCCACATCCATCATTTGCTGTGAAGAGATCTCAACACCACACCTACATCCATCATTCGCTGTAAAGAGATCTCAACACCACACCTACATCCATCATTCGCTGTGAAGAGATCTCAACACCACACCACATCCATCATTTGCTGTAAAGAGATCTCAACACACCTACATCCATCATTCGCTGTGAAGAGATCTCAACACCACACCTACATCCATTATTCGCTGTGAAGAGATCTCAACACCACACCTACCTCCATCATTTGCTGTAAAGAGATCTCAACACCACACCTACATCCATCATTTGCTGTGAAGAGATCTCAACACCACACCTACATCCATCATTTGCTGTGAAGAGATCTCAACACCACACCTACCGCCATCATTCGCTGTGAAGAGATCTCAACACCACACTTACATCCATCATTCGCTGTGAAGAGATCTCAACACCACACCTACATCCATCATTCGCTGTGAAGAGATCTCAACACCACACCTACATCCATCATTTGCTGTGAAGAGATCTCAACACCACACCTACATCCATCATTCGCTGTGAAGAGATCTCAACACCACACCTACATCCATCATTCGCTGTGAAGAGATCTCAACACCACACCTACATCCATCATTTGCTGTGAAGAGATCTCAACACCACACCTACCGCCATCATTCGCTGTGAAGAGATCTCAACACCACACCTACATCCATCATTCGCTGTGAAGAGATCTCAACACCACACCTACATCCATCATTCGCTGTGAAGAGATCTCAACACCACACCCAAATCCATCATTTGCTGTAAAGAGATCTCAACACACCCACATCCATCATTTGCTGTAAAGAGATCTCAACACACCTACATCCATCATTCGCTGTGAAGAGATCTCAACACCACACCTACATCCATCATTCGCTGTGAACAGATCTCAACACCACACCTACCTCCATCATTTGCTGTAAAGAGATCTCAACACCACACCTACATCCATCATTCCCTGTAAAGAGATCTCAACACCACACCTACATCCATCATTCGCTGTGAAGAGATCTCAACACCACACCTACCTCCATCATTCGCTGTGAAGAGATCTCAACACCACACCTACCTCCATCATTTGCTGTAAAGAGATCTCAACACCACACTTACATCCATCATTCGCTGTGAAGAGATCTCAACACCACACCTACATCCATCATTCGCTGTGAAGAGATCTCAACACCACACCTACATCCATCATTCGCTGTGAAGAGATCTCAACACCACACCTACCTCCATCATTCGCTGTGAAGAGATCTCAACACCACACCTACATCTCATCATTTCCATCATTCGTGTGAAGAGATCTCAACACCACACCTACATCCATCATTCGCTGTGAAGAGATCTCAACACCACACCTACCTCCATCATTCGCTGTAAAGAGATCTCAACACCACACCTACATCCATCATTCGCTGTGAAGAGATCTCAACACCACACCTACATCCATCATTCGCTGTAAAGAGATCTCAACACCACACCTACATCCATCATTCGCTGTGAAGAGATCTCAACACCACACCTACATCCATCATTCAGCTGTGAAGAGATCTCAACACCACACCTACATCCATCATTCGCTGTGAAAGAGATCTCAACACCACACCTACATCCATCATTCGCTGTGAAGAGATCTCAACACCACACCTACATCCATCATTCAGCTGTAAAGAGATCTCAACACCACACCTACATCCATCATTCGCTGTGAAGAGATCTCAACACCACACCTACATCCATCATTTGCTGTAAAGAGATCTCAACACCACCCTACATCCATCATTCGCTGTGAAGAGATCTCAACACCACACCTACATCCATCATTCGCTGTGAAGAGATCTCAACACCACACCTACCTCCATCATTTGCTGTAAAGAGATCTCAACACCACACCTACATCCATCATTTGCTGTGAAGAGATCTCAACACCACACCTACATCCATCATTTGCTGTGAAGAGATCTCAACACCACACCTACATCCATCATTCGCTGTGAAGAGATCTCAACACCACACCTACATCCATCATTCGCTGTGAAGAGATCTCAACACCACACCTACATCCATCATTCGGCTGTGAAGAGATCTCAACACCACACCTACATCCATCATTCGCTGTGAAGAGATCTCAACACCACACCTACATCCATCATTCGCTGTGAAGAGATCTCAACACCACACCTACATCCATCATTCGCTGTGAAGAGATCTCAACACCACACCTACATCCATCATTTGCTGTGAAGAGATCTCAACACCACACCCACATCCATCATTTGCTGTGAAGAGATCTCAACACCACACCTACATCCATCATTTGCTGTAAAGAGATCTCAACACCACACCTACATCCATCATTCGCTGTAAAGAGATCTCAACACCACACCTACATCCATCATTCGCTGTGAAGAGATCTCAACACCACACCTACATCCATCATTTGCTGTAAAGAGATCTCAACACCACACTACATCCATCATTCGCTGTGAAGAGATCTCAACACCACACCTACATCCATCATTCGCTGTGAAGAGATCTCAACACCACACCTACATCCATCATTTGCTGTAAAGAGATCTCAACACCACACCTACATCCATCATTCCCTGTAAAGAGATCTCAACACCACACCTACATCCATCATTCGCTGTGAAGAGATCTCAACACCACACCTACCTCCATCATTTGCTGTAAAGAGATCTCAACACCACACCTACATCCATCATTTGCTGTGAAGAGATCTCAACACCACACCTACATCCATCATTCAAACTGTGAAGAGATCTCAACACCACACCTACATCCATCATTCACTGTGAAGAGATCTCAACACCACACCTACATCCATCATTCGCTGTGAAGAGATCTCAACACCACACCTACATCCATCATTTGCTGTAAAGAGATCTCAACACCACACCTACATCCATCATTCCCTGTAAAGAGATCTCAACACCACACCTACATCCATCATTCGCTGTGAAGAGATCTCAACACCACACCTACATCCATCATTCGCTGTGAAGAGATCTCAACACCACACCTACATCCATCATTTGCTGTAAAGAGATCTCAACACCACACTTACATCCATCATTCTCTGTGAAGAGATCTCAACACCACACCTACATCCATCATTCGCTGTGAAGAGATCTCAACACCACACCTACATCCATCATTCGCTGTGAAGAGATCTCAACACCACACCTACATCCATCATTCGCTGTGAAGAGATCTCAACACCACACCTACATCCATCATTCGCTGTGAAGAGATCTCAACACCACACCTACATCCATCATTCACTGTAAAGAGATCTCAACACACCTACATCCATCATTCAAGCTGTGAAGAGATCTCAACACCACACCTACATCCATCATTTTGCTGTAGAGATCTCAACACCACACCTACATCCATCATTCGCTGTAAAGAGATCTCAACACCACACCTACATCCATCATTCGCTGTAAAGAGATCTCAACACCACACCTACATCCATCATTTGCTGTGAAGAGATCTCAACACCACACCTACATCCATCATTCGCTGTGAAGAGATCTCAACACCACACCTACATCCATCATTTGCTGTGAAGAGATCTCAACACCACACCTACATCCATCATTTGCTGTGAAGAGATCTCAACACCACACCTACATCCATCATTTGCTGTGAAGAGATCTCAACACCACACCTACATCCATCATTCGCTGTGAAGAGATCTCAACACCACACCTACATCCATCATTTGCTGTGAAGAGATCTCAACACCACACCTACATCCATCATTTGCTGTGAAGAGATCTCAACACCACACTACATCCATCATTCGCTGAAGAGATCTCAACACCACACCTACATCCATCCATTCTCAACACCACGCACACCACATCCATCTGTGAAGAGATCTCAACACCACACCTACATCCATCATTCGCTGTGAAGAGATCTCAACACCACACCTACATCCATCATTTGCTGTAAAGAGATCTCAACACCACACCTACATCCATCATTTGCTGTAAAGAGATCTCAACACCACCCTACATCCATCATTGGCTGTAAAGAGATCTCAACACCACACCTACATCCATCATTCGGCTGTGAAGAGATCTCAACACCACACCTACATCCATCATTCACTGTGAAGAGATCTCAACACCACACCTACATCCATCATTCACTGTAAAGAGATCTCAACACCACACCTACATCCATCATTCATGTGAAAGAGATCTCAACACCACACCTACATCCATCATTTTGCTGTGAAGAGATCTCAACACCACCCTACATCCATCATTCGCTGTAAAGAGATCTCAACACCACACCTACATCCATCATTCGGCTGTGAAGAGATCTCAACACCACACCTACATCCATCATTCACTGTGAAGAGATCTCAACACCACACCTACATCCATCCATCATTCAACACCACCTACATCCATCATTCTGTGAAGAGATCTCAACACCACACCTACATCCATCATTCGCTGTGAAGAAAGATCTCAACACCACACCTACATCCATCATTTGCTGTGAAGAGATCTCAACACCACACCTACATCCATCATTTGCTGTAAAGAGATCTCAACACCACACCTACATCCATCATTAAACAGTGAAGAGATCTCAACACCACACCTACATCCATCATTCGGCTGTGAAGAGATCTCAACACCACACCTACATCCATCATTTGCTGTGAAGAGATCTCAACACCACACCTACATCCATCATTTGCTGTGAAGAGATCTCAACACCACACCTACATCCATCATTCGCTGTGAAGAGATCTCAACACCACACCTACATCCATCATTACACAGTGAAGAGATCTCAACACCACACCTACATCCATCATTCCATCATTCGCTGTGAAGAGATCTCAACACCACACCTACATCCATCATTCACTGTGAAGAGATCTCAACACCACACCTACATCCATCATTCGCTGTGAAGAGATCTCAACACCACACCACATCTCATTCGCTGTGAAGAGATCTCAACACCACACCTACATCCATCATTCACATCTCAACACCACACCTTCCATCATTCAAGTGAAGAGATCTCAACACCACACCTACATCCATCATTCAAGCTGTGAAGAGATCTCAACACCACACCTACATCCATCATTCGCTGTGAAAGAGATCTCAACACCACACCTACATCCATCATTCGCTGTGAAGAGATCTCAACACCACACCTACATCCATCATTCGGCTGTGAAGAGATCTCAACACCACACCTACATCCATCATTTCGCTGTGAAGAGATCTCAACACCACACCTACATCCATCATTCGGCTGTGAAGAGATCTCAACACCACACCTACATCCATCATTCGGCTGTGAGATCTCAACACCACACCTACATCCATCATTCAAACTGTGAAGAGATCTCAACACCACACCTACATCCATCATTCGCTGTAAAGAGATCTCAACACCACACCTACATCCATCATTTGCTGTGAAGAGATCTCAACACCACACCTACATCCATCATTCGCTGTGAAGAGATCTCAACACCACACCTACATCCATCATTCGCTGTGAAGAGATCTCAACACCACACCTACATCCATCATTCATGCTGTAATCATTCACTGTGAAGAGATCTCAACACCACACCTACATCCATCATTTGCTGTAAAGAGATCTCAACACCACACCTACATCCATCATTCACTGTGAAGAGATCTCAACACCACACCTACATCCATCATTCGCTGTGAAGAGATCTCAACACCACACCTACATCCATCATTTGCTGTGAAGAGATCTCAACACCACACCTACATCCATCATTCCATCATTCGCTGTGAAGAGATCTCAACACCACACCTACATCCATCATTCACTGTGAAGAGATCTCAACACCACACCTACATCCATCATTCACTGTGAAGAGATCTCAACACCACACCTACATCCATCATTCGCTGTGAAGAGATCTCAACACCACACCTACATCCATCATTCACTGTGAAGAGATCTCAACACCACACCTACATCCATCATTCGCTGTGAAGAGATCTCAACACCACACCTACATCCATCATTCACAAAGAGATCTCAACACCACACCTACATCCATCATTCGCTGTGAAGAGATCTCAACACCACACCTACATCCATCATTTGCTGTGAAGAGATCTCAACACCACACCAACACACATCCATCATTTGCTGTGAAGAGATCTCAACACCACACCTACATCCATCATTCGGCTGTGAAGAGATCTCAACACCACACCTACATCCATCATTCACTGTGAAGAGATCTCAACACCACACCTACATCCATCATTCGGCTGTGAAGAGATCTCAACACCACACCTACATCCATCATTCACTGTGAAAGAGATCTCAACACCACACCTACATCCATCATTCAACTGTGAAGAGATCTCAACACCACACCTACATCCATCATTAGCTGTGAAGAGATCTCAACACCACACCTACATCCATCATTCGCTGTGAAGAGATCTCAACACCACACCCTACATCCATCATTCGCTGTGAAGAGATCTCAACACCACACCTACATCCATCATTCGGCTGTGAAGAGATCTCAACACCACACCTACATCCATCATTTGCTGTGAAGAGATCTCAACACCACACCTACATCCATCATTCGCTGTGAAGAGATCTCAACACCACACCTACATCCATCATTTGCTGTGAAGAGATCTCAACACCACACCTACATCCATCATTTGCTGTGAAGAGATCTCAACACCACACCTACATCCATCATTTGCTGTGAAGAGATCTCAACACCACACCTACATCCATCATTAAAGAGATCAACACCACACCTACATCCATCATTTGCTGTGAAGAGATCTCAACACCACACCTACATCCATCATTTGCCTGTGAAGAGATCTCAACACCACACCTACATCCATCATTCATCATTCTGTGAAGAGATCTCAACACCACACCTACATCCATCATTCGCTGTGAAAGAGATCTCAACACCACACCTACATCCATCATTTAGCTGTAAAGAGATCTCAACACCACACCTACATCCATCATTCGCTGTAAAGAGATCTCAACACCACACCTACATCCATCATTCAACTGTGAAGAGATCTCAACACCACACCTACATCCATCATTTGCTGTAAAGAGATCTCAACACCACACCTACATCCATCATTTGCTGTGAAGAGATCTCAACACCACACCTACATCCATCATTTCCTGTGAAGAGATCTCAACACCACACCTACATCCATCATTTGCTGTGAAGAGATCTCAACACCACACCTACATCCATCATTTGCTGTGAAGAGATCTCAACACCACACCTACATCCATCATTCGCTGTGAAGAGATCTCAACACCACACCTACATCCATCATTCAGCTGTGAAGAGATCTCAACACCACACTACATCCATCATTCAGCTGTGAAGAGATCTCAACACCACACCTACATCCATCATTCGCTGAAGAGATCTCAACACCACACCTACTACATCCATCATTCGCTGTGAAGAGATCTCAACACCACACCTACATCCATCATTTGGCTGTGAAGAGATCTCAACACCACACCTACATCCATCATTTGCTGTGAAGAGATCTCAACACCACACCTACATCCATCATTTGCTGTGAAGAGATCTCAACACCACACCTACATCCATCATTCACTGTGAAGAGATCTCAACACCACACCTACATCCATCATTCTAGTGAAGAGATCTCAACACCACACCTACATCCATCATTTGCTGTGAAGAGATCTCAACACCACACCTACATCCATCATTTGCTGTAAAGAGATCTCAACACCACACCTACATCCATCATTCGCTGTGAAGAGATCTCAACACCACACCTACATCCATCATTCGCTGTGAAGAGATCTCAACACCATACCCATCCATCATTCATCATGTGAAGAGATCTCAACACCACACCTACATCCATCATTCAACTGTGAAGAGATCTCAACACCACACCTACATCCATCATTCGGCTGTGAAGAGATCTCAACACCACACCTACATCCATCATTCGCTGTGAAGAGATCTCAACACCACACCTACATCCATCATTCACTGTGAAGAGATCTCAACACCACACCTACCTCCATCATTGCTGTAAAGAGATCTCAACACCACACCTACAAGAGATCTCAACACCACACCTACATCCATCATTAGCTGTGAAGAGATCTCAACACCACACCTACATCCATCATTCGCTGTGAAGAGATCTCAACACCACACCTACATCCATCATTCGCTGTGAAGAGATCTCAACACCACACCTACATCCATCATTCGCTGTGAAGAGATCTCAACACCACACCTACATCCATCATTCGCTGTGAAGAGATCTCAACACCACACCTACATCCATCATTCGCTGTGAAGAGATCTCAACACCACACCTACATCCATCATTCGCTGTAAAGAGATCTCAACACCACACCTACACCCATACATCCATCATTCGGCCATGTGAAGAGATCTCAACACCACACCTACATCCATCATTCGCTGTGAAGAGATCTCAACACCACACCTACATCCATCATTCGCTGTGAAGAGATCTCAACACCACACCTACATCCATCATTCGCTGTGAAAGAGATCTCAACACCACACCTACATCCATCATTCTGTGTAAGAGATCTCAACACCACACCTACATCCATCATTTGCTGTAAAGAGATCTCAACACCACACCTACATCCATCATTTGCTGTGAAGAGATCTCAACACCACACCTCCACATCCATCATTTGCTGTAAAGAGATCTCAACACCACACCTACATCCATCATTCGCTGTGAAGAGATCTCAACACCACACCTACATCCATCATTCGCTGTGAAGAGATCTCAACACCACACCTACATCCATCATTTGCTGTGAAGAGATCTCAACACCACACCTACATCCATCATTCGCTGTGAAGAGATCTCAACACCACACCTACATCCATCATTTGCTGTGAAGAGATCTCAACACCACACCTACATCCATCATTCAACAAAGAGATCTCAACACCACACCTACATCCATCATTCACTGTGAAGAGATCTCAACACCACACCTACATCCATCATTCAAGTGAAGAGATCTCAACACCACACCATCATTAGCATCCATCATTTCAGTGAAGAGATCTCTCAACACCACACCTACATCCATCATTCGCTGTGAAGAGATCTCAACACACCCACACCTCCATCCATCATTCACTGTGAAGAGATCTCAACACCACACCTACATCCATCATTTGCTGTAAAGAGATCTCAACACCACCCTACATCCATCATTCGGCTGTGAAGAGATCTCAACACCACACCTACATCCATCATTCGGCTGTGAAGAGATCTCAACACCACACCTACATCCATCATTTGCTGTAAAGAGATCTCAACACCACACCTACATCCATCATTCTGCTGTAAAGAGATCTCAACACCACACCTACATCCATCATTCGGCTGTGAAGAGATCTCAACACCACACCTACATCCATCATTTGCTGTGAAGAGATCTCAACACCACACCTACATCCATCATTTGCTGTGAAGAGATCTCAACACCACACCTACATCCATCATTTGCTGTGAAGAGATCTCAACACCACACCTACATCCATCATTCGCTGTGAAGAGATCTCAACACCACACCTACATCCATCATTCATTCTGTGAAGAGATCTCAACACCACACCTACATCCATCATTCGCTGTGAAGAGATCTCAACACCACACCTACATCCATCATTTGCTGTAAAGAGATCTCAACACCACACCTACATCCATCATTTGCTGTGAAGAGATCTCAACACCACACCTACATCCATCATTTGCTGTGAAGAGATCTCAACACCACACACATCCATCCATCATTTGCTGTGAAGAGATCTCAACACACACCTACATCCATCATTAAGCTGTGAAGAGATCTCAACACCACACCTACATCCATCATTCGCTGTGAAGAGATCTCAACACCACACCTACATCCATCATTCACTGTGAAGAGATCTCAACACCACACCTACATCCATCATTCGCTGTAAAGAGATCTCAACACCACACCTACATCCATCATTCAGCTGTGAAGAGATCTCAACACCACACCTACATCCATCATTCGCTGTGAAGAGATCTCAACACCACACCTACATCCATCATTCGCTGTGAAGAGATCTCAACACCACACCTACATCCATCATTAGCTGTGAAGAGATCTCAACACCACACCTACATCCATCATTCGCTGTGAAGAGATCTCAACACCACACCTACATCCATCATTCGCTGTGAAGAGATCTCAACAACACCACACCTACATCCATCATCCATGGCTGTGAAGAGATCTCAACACCACACCTACATCCATCATTCGGCTGTGAAGAGATCTCAACACCACACCTACATCCATCATTCGCTGTGAAGAGATCTCAACACCACACCTACATCCATCATTCAAGCTGTGAAGAGATCTCAACACCACATCCATCATTACTGTAAAGAGATCTCATCATTCACATCCATCATTCGCTGTGAAGAGATCTCAACACCACACCTACATCCATCATTCGCTGTGAAGAGATCTCAACACCACACCTACATCCATCATTCAACTGTGAAGAGATCTCAACACCACACCTACATCCATCATTTGCTGTGTAAAGAGATCTCAACACCACACCTACATCCATCATTCGCTGTGAAGAGATCTCAACACCACACCTACATCCATCATTCGCTGTGAAGAGATCTCAACACCACACCTACATCCATCATTCGCTGTGAAGAGATCTCAACACCACACCTACATCCATCATTCGCTGTGAAGAGATCTCAACACCACACCTACATCCATCATTCGGCTGTGAAGAGATCTCAACACCACACCTACATCCATCATTTGCTGTAAAGAGATCTCAACACCACACCTACATCCATCATTTGCTGTGAAGAGATCTCAACACCACACCTACATCCATCATTCGCTGTAAAGAGATCTCAACACCACACCTACATCCATCATTCGCTGTGAAGAGATCTCAACACCACACCTACATCCATCATTCGCTGTGAAGAGAGATCTCAACACCACACCTACATCCATCATTCACTGTGAAGAGATCTCAACACCACACCTACATCCATCATTCGCTGTGAAGAGATCTCAACACCACACCTACATCCATCATTCACTGTGAAGAGATCTCAACACCACACCTACATCCATCATTCATCATGCTGAAGAGATCTCAACACCACACCTACATCCATCATTCGCTGTGAAGAGATCTCAACACCACACCTACATCCATCATTCGCTGTGAAGAGATCTCAACACCACACCTACATCCATCATTCGGCTGTGAAGAGATCTCAACACCACACCTACATCCATCATTCAAGCTGTGAAGAGATCTCAACACCACACCTACATCCATCATTCGCTGTGAAGAGATCTCAACACCACACCTACATCCATCATTCGCTGTGAAGAGATCTCAACACCACACCTACATCCATCATTCGCTGTGAAGAGATCTCAACACCACACCTACATCCATCATTTGCTGTGAAGAGATCTCAACACCACACCTACATCCATCATTCGCTGTGAAGAGATCTCACCACACCTACATCCATCATTCACTGTGAGAGATCTCAACACCACCTACATCCATCATTCACTCAACACCACACCTACATCCATCATTCGCTGTGAAGAGATCTCAACACCACACCTACATCCATCATTCGCTGTGAAGAGATCTCAACACCACACCTACATCCATCATTCGCTGTGAAGAGATCTCAACACCACACCTACATCCATCATTCACTGTAAAGAGATCTCAACACCACACCTACATCCATCATTCGCTGTGAAGAGATCTCAACACCACACCTACATCCATCATTCGCTGTGAAGAGATCTCAACACCACACCTACATCCATCATTCGCTGTGAAGAGATCTCAACACCACACCTACATCCATCATTCGCTGTGAAGAGATCTCAACACCACACCATCCATCCATCATTTCACTGTGAAGAGATCTCAACACCACACCTACATCCATCATTCACTGTGAAGAGATCTCAACACCACACCTACATCCATCATTCGCTGTGAAGAGATCTCAACACCACTCACCTACATCCATCATTAAGCTGTGAAGAGATCTCAACACCACACCTACATCCATCATTCGCTGTGAAGAGATCTCAACACCACACCTACATCCATCATTCGCTGTGAAGAGATCTCAACACCACACCTACATCCATCATTCGCTGTAAAGAGATCTCAACACCACACCTACATCCATCATTCGCTGTGAAGAGATCTCAACACCACACCTACATCCATCATTCGCTGTAAAGAGATCTCAACACCACACCTACATCCATCATTCAACTGTGAAGAGATCTCAACACCACACCCACATCCATCATTCGCTGTAAAGAGATCTCAACACCACACCTACATCCATCATTCATGTGAAGAGATCTCAACACCACACCTACATCCATCATTCGCTGTGAAGAGATCTCAACACCACACCTACATCCATCATTCGCTGTAAAGAGATCTCAACACCACACCTACATCCATCATTCGCTGTGAAGAGATCTCAACACCACACCTACATCCATCATTCCATCATTCAGTGAAGAGATCTCAACACCACACCTACATCCATCATTCGCTGTGAAGAGATCTCAACACCACACCTACATCCATCATTTTCTGTGAAGAGATCTCAACACCACACCTACATCCATCATTCGCTGTGAAGAGATCTCAACACCACACCTACATCCATCATTCACTGTGAAGAGATCTCAACACCACACCTACATCCATCATTCACTGTGAAGAGATCTCAACACCACACCTACATCCATCATTCAACACCACACCTACTGTGAAGAGATCTCAACACCACACCTACATCCATCATTTGCTGTAAAGAGATCTCAACACCACACCTACATCCATCATTCACTGTGAAGAGATCTCAACACCACACCTACATCCATCATTCGCTGTGAAGAGATCTCAACACCACACCTACATCCATCATTTGCTGTGAAGAGATCTCAACACCACACCTACATCCATCATTCGCTGTAAAGAGATCTCAACACCACACCTACATCCATCATTCACAGAAGAGATCTCAACACCACACCTACATCCATCATTTGCTGTGAAGAGATCTCAACACCACACCTACATCCATCATTCGCTGTGAAGAGATCTCAACACCACACCTACATCCATCATTCACTGTGAAGAGATCTCAACACCACACCTACATCCATCATTCGCTGTGAAGAGATCTCAACACCACACCTACATCCATCATTCGGCTGTGAAGAGATCTCAACACCACCTACATCCATCATGTGAAGAGATCTCAACACCACACCTACATCCATCATTCACTGTGAAGAGATCTCAACACCACACCTACATCCATCATTTGCTGTAAAGAGATCTCAACACCACACCTACATCCATCATTTGCTGTGAAGAGAGATCTCAACACCACACCTACATCCATCATTTTCTGTGAAGAGATCTCAACACCACACCTACATCCATCATTCACTGTGAAGAGATCTCAACACCACACCTACATCCATCATTCATTCGCTGTGAAGAGATCTCAACACCACACCTACATCCATCATTCGCTGTGAAGAGATCTCAACACCACACCTACATCCATCATTCACTGTGAAGAGATCTCAACACCACACCTACATCCATCATTCGCTGTGAAGAGATCTCAACACCACACCTACATCCATCATTCACTGTGAAGAGATCTCAACACCACACCTACATCCATCATTCGCTGTGAAGAGATCTCAACACCACACCTACATCCATCATTCAAGCTGTAAAGATCTCAGACCACCTACTCAACATCCATCACCTGACATCCATCATTCCATCATTCTGTGAAGAGATCTCAACACCACACCTACATCCATCATTCAGCTGTGAAGAGATCTCAACACCACACCTACATCCATCATTCAGCTGTGAAGAGATCTCAACACCACACCTACATCCATCATTCGCTGTGAAGAGATCTCAACACCACACCTACATCCATCATTCGCTGTGAAGAGATCTCAACACCACACCTACATCCATCATTCAACAATGAAGAGATCTCAACACCACACCTACATCCATCATTCGCTGTGAAGAGATCTCAACACCACACCTACATCCATCATTCGCTGTGAAGAGATCTCAACACCACACCTACATCCATCATTCGCTGTGAAGAGATCTCAACACCACACCTACATCCATCATTCCTACATCCATCTGTAAAGAGATCTCAACACCACACCTACATCCATCATTAAGCTGTGAAGAGATCTCAACACCACACCTACATCCATCATTCGCTGTGAAGAGATCTCAACACCACACCTACATCCATCATTCGCTGTGAGAGATCTCAACACCACACCTACATCCATCATTCATTCTGTGAAGAGATCTCAACACCACACCTACATCCATCATTCACTGTGAAGAGATCTCAACACCACACCTACATCCATCATTCACTGTGAAAGAGATCTCAACACCACACCTACATCCATCATTCATTTCACTGTGAAGAGATCTCAACACCACACCTACATCCATCATTTCACAGAAGAGATCTCAACACCACACCTACATCCATCATTCAACAGTGAAGAGATCTCAACACCACACCTACATCCATCATTCGGCTGTGAAGAGATCTCAACACCACACCTACATCCATCATTCGTGAAGAGATCTCAACACCACACCTACATCCATCATTTGCTGTGAAGAGATCTCAACACCACACCTACATCCATCATTCACTGTGAAGAGATCTCAACACCACACCTACATCCATCATTCACTGTGAAGAGATCTCAACACCACACTACATCCATCATTAATGTGAAGAGATCTCTCAACACCTACATCACCTACATCCATCATTAAGCTGTGAAGGATCTCAACACACCACACCTACATCCATCATTCGTTCTGTGAAGAGATCTCAACACCACACCTACATCCATCATTCGCTGTGAAGAGATCTCAACACCACACCTACATCCATCATTCACTGTGAAGAGATCTCAACACCACACCTACATCCATCATTCGCACTGTGAAGAGATCTCAACACCACACCTACATCCATCATTCGCTGTGAAGAGATCTCAAACACCACACCTACATCCATCATTTAACAAGAGATCTCAACACCACACCTACATCCATCATTCGCTGTGAAGAGATCTCAACACCACACCTACATCCATCATTCGCTGTGAAGAGATCTCAACACCACACCTACATCCATCATTACATCTGTGAAGAGATCTCAACACCACCACCTACATCCATCATTTGGCTGTGAAGAGATCTCAACACCACACCTACATCCATCATTCAGCTGTGAAGAGATCTCAACACCACACCTACATCCATCATTCATCCATCTGTGAAGAGATCTCAACACCACACCTACATCCATCATTCACTGTGAAGAGATCTCAACACCTACATCCATCATTTGCTGTGAAGAGATCTCCACACACCTACATCCATCATTCAACGTGAGAGATCTCAACACCACACCTACATCCATCATTTGCTGTGAAGAGATCTCAACACCACACCTACATCCATCATTCGCTGTGAAGAGATCTCAACACCACACCTCCATCATCCATCATTCAACACACATCCATCCATCGCTGTGAGAGATCTCAACACACCTACATCCATCATTAAGCTGTGAAGAGATCTCAACACCACCCATACATCCATCATTCGGCTGTGAAGAGATCTCAACACCACACCTACATCCATCATTCAACGTGAAGAGATCTCAACACCACACCTACATCCATCATTCGCTGTGAAGAGATCTCAACACCACACCTACATCCATCATACACTGTGAAGAGATCTCAACACCACACCTACATCCATCATTTGCTGTGAAGAGATCTCAACACCACAGCTACATCCATCATTCGCTGTGAAGAGATCTCAACACCACACCTACATCCATCATTCGCTGTGAAGAGATCTCAACACACCTACACCCATCATTCGCTGTGAAGAGATCTTAACACCACACCTACATCCATCATTCGCTGTGAAGAGATCTCAACACCACACCTACATCCATCATTCGCTGTGAAGAGATCTCATCACACCTACATCCATCATTCGCTGTGAAGAGATCTCAACAACACACCTACATCCATCATTTGCTGTGAAGAGATCTCAACACCACACCTACATCCATCATTCGCTATGAAGAGATCTCAACATCACACCTACATCCATCATTCGCTGTGAAGAGATCTCAACATCACACTCAATCAGTATTTTCACGGTTTTTCTCTTATGAAGACTGAGCACACAATGATTGGTTTTATCTCTTCATTTACGTTGTTGTTATGCAAATAATGACCTGTATCGGTGACATTTGTGTAACATCGTGTAGTGGAGAACCAAACTGAACTTGCTGGTGTATTATTCTTTACAATCAATAACATTTGCCGATCTGCCCAAACCACTTTAGTTTGCATTTTCCACCAATCCCTGTATTTTATATATTGCGAACAAAAAAGGGTCAAGTTTATGAATATTTCAGGGAATCTATACGTAGATAAACAAATAAAGGAACACAGGAAAATTCAAGTGTTCCTTTAAAATTTTCTAGTTTTCATCACTAGGTTTGAATAGCGCTGTGGTGATGAAAACTGGAAAACAATAAAGGAACGCTTGAATCTTCCTGTGTTCCTTTATTTGTTTCTTGACGTATATTTATGAATCAATGAACAACCCTGACATTATACATCTAGCAAAGAAAAGACTATAGAAAACAGAACAATGTGTACAAGAGAATGCCAGTGCACACAAAAAGCTGCCAAACGCTTTTAGTCAACGTTAAGATACTGAACAACAGATGGCACATTTGAATACAAGTGGGCATGTATAGTTCCATGAAAACCAGATAGTGTCAGTTGTGTGAATTAATAGCACACGGTGATAACTGAAGCCCCCCCCACTACTTGAAGCTTCCTCCTCCATAACGGTCGGCCAAGGACACAGCAGTTAGAGAAACCCTCATTACATCAATCCCAAACTGAAGCAGTCATTGGTATGAATGTTGGAAACTTGTTGACATTGAGGATGATGCCGACAAACTGTTAAGTGATGTGATCTGTGAATGACTGCAGCTGTTTGTTGCCGAAATGTAATGGTGCTGACTATTGGTTATGGGCAATCTAGTAATCACATATGACATTCTGTGTGCCTCACACTGCAGTTGACATTGATGTGGCCTGCAGCCTCACAGTGGCTACGTCTCTCTGAAGTGCCGTAAATCAAACAATGTTTACTGTCCTTTTCAGAGTCAAGAGACAACTGTTTGGTTTTTCCCATATATGATTGCTCATAAAGGATAGACTAAGGGGAAAATGCATACATTATGTGATTTGCTTTCGTGTATTGGATACCAGAACTATTCACTTGTTTCATAAACTGGTATACGGGATCTGGTTAAGTTTCGTCTGTTGAATACACGACTGTCAGATATAAGAACTGATGCCCTGCTTGTTATGTGTAGCCAGTGTTAACTCAGACTATAACGCACATGACTGGGGACCGTTCATAATTCAATCATGGCAAGGGGGAGGACGATGTTGGTGGAGGGGCATGTACAACTTGAATCACCCCCCCCCCCCCGAACACACACACACACACATAATTTGTATATACAAAACTGCTGACCCCTCAAAGTACGTGTACCAAATTGATGGAACCCAACCCCGCACTCCCCGACACCCAAGAACAAAATGGGTGACACCCCACCCACCCACACACCCCACCCACACACACCCACACCATCACAGTGACATATCCTGGGTACTATTCTCTCCAGTTTGAGAAATTTAGCATTGTCGCCAGCACTTAGACGTTTTCATTAGCCAACCTACCGTCAGCATTTGCACATTATCGACAATGTTGTAGGGTTTGTGAAACCACTCTGACATTACAGATATTTGTAAGATTTCATAAGAACCGAGTAGTAGTTTGGAGTTATTTCCCTTAGATGTCAGGCACTTCCGGGTTTGGGCTACTGGCAACATGTTAGTGGTATTGCCCAACTCTAAGCTTCGGAATTTTCCAGGATTAATGTAGCTGCGAAGAAGATGTCCAAAGTTATGACAGTTGATAAGGTGAATTTCATTGTAAGCTTACTATAGTCATAACGAAAACGTGTAGCAGAAATAAGGTCAACTCGATTCTACTTGAAATGTTAGATCTAAATATTCAGAAGGGAACCCTTCAACTTTTGGAATAATGTCTTCTGACAATTCAGAGTCAGACCACTGCTGATATTTTCCTGAAATAGGAAGGCAATATAGTGACACAAATAGAATCAATAGGTGACAGTATTAATGATGGTCGAAATACGGTCATAAAAGTTGAATGTTACCTAATAAATAAATTGTTTTACCTTTGGTGACATTTTTATCCTGGCGAAAAGGTTGGTTTTTTGGCCAGTTGTTATCAATGAATTTGTGCTGTTGTAGCCACCACCCATATCGAGTATACTGAAATCGGTGCTAAAATGATTTTTGGTTATATAACAGAGATATACTTGACTTGCAGACCAGATAATAAATGAGATATTTTACAGAATCAAAATGTTATGAACCTACATTTTTAGGAAGTCCTAAAACTTTTTAGTCCTATTTGCAAAGGATGGAAATTTCTATAAAACAATTTTATCAGGGTTTTCAGTGGCATTTTTCTCTGCAGGTCATTTGGGCTGGTAGCAAATGAAAATAACAGTGAAGGCTAAAATGATATAATAGATCTAAAACTTTGTATAGCACCTTGGACAAAGAAATCAACCTTTGGGTGCCTATTTTAATAGTGAAAGCAAATAGTATGAAGTTACAACATATCCTGACTTTTGATAACAGCCCAACACACATGTAGTCTACAGCTGTGGTATCACATTGCAGCGAAAGTAATTGATGGGAATCCATGATGTGGGCATAGGACCATCTTCAAGTCTGTGTCACTTCCCTGTCTTTCTGGATAGGTTGAACAGTATCTGTAATGTGTGATATTGTAATTGTAGACATATCTGCGTTGGCTACCTCTTCTGTGTCTCCTCATCCCTCCTGCCAAGGCTGCCGCTGTATCAGGTAACATACCTCTGTGTCTCCTAATCCCTCCTACCTAGACAGCTGCAGTGTCAGGTAACATGCCTCTGTGTCTCCTCATCCCTCCTACCTAGACAGATGCTGTATCAGGTAACATACCTCTGTGTCTCCTCATCCCTCCTACCTAGACAGCTGCTGTATCAGGTAACATACTTCTGTGTCTCCTCATCCCTCCTACCTAGACAGCTGCAGTGTCAGGTAACATGCCTCTGTGTCTCCTCATCCCTCCTACCTAGACAGCTGCTGTATCAGGTAACATACCTCTGTGTCTCCTAATCCCTCCTACCTAGACAGCTGCAGTGTCAGGTAACATGCCTCTGTGTCTCCTCATCCCTCCTACCTAGACAGCTGCTGTATCAGGTAACATACCTCTGTGTCTCCTCATCCCTCCTACCTAGACAGCTGCTGTATCAGGTAACATGCCTTTGTGTCTCCTCATCCCGTCTACCTAGACAGCTGCTGTATCAGGTAACATGCCTCTGTGTCTCCTCATCCCTCCTACCTAGACAGCTGCTGTATCAGGTAACATGCCTCTGTGTCTCCTCATCCCTCCTACCTAGACAGCTGCTGTATCAGGTAACATGCCTCTGTGTCTCCTCATCCCTCCTACCTAGACAGCTGCTGTATCAGGTAACATGCCTCTGTGTCTCCTCATCCCTCCTACCTAGACAGCTGCTGTATCAGGTAAGATGCCTTTGTGTCTCCTCATCCCTCCTACCTAGACAGCTGCTGTATCAGGTAACATACCTCTGTGTCTCCTCATCCCTCCTACCTAGACAGCTGCTGTATCAGGTAACATGCCTCTGTGTCTCCTCATCCCTCCTACCTAGACAGCTGCGGTGTCGAGGTAACATGCCTCTGTGTCTCCTCATTCCTCCTACCTAGACATCTGCTGTATCAGGTAACATACCTCTGTGTCTCCTCATCCCTCCTACCTAGACAGCTGCTGTATCAGGTAACATGCCTTTGTGTCTCCTCATCCCTCCTACCTAGACAGCTGCTGTATCAGGTAACATGCCTTTGTGTCTCCTCATCCCTCCTACCTAGACAGCTGCTGTATCAGGTAACATGCCTCTGTGTCTCCTCATCCCTCCTACCTAGACAGCTGCTGTATCAGGTAACACACCTCTGTGTCTCCTAATCCCTCCTACCTAGACAGCTGCAGTGTCAGGTAACATGCCTCTGTGTCTCCTCATCCCTCCTACCTAGACAGCTGCTGTATCAGGTAACATACCTCTGTGTCTCCTCATCCCTCCTACCTAGACAGCTGCTGTATCAGGTAACATGCCTTTGTGTCTCCCTCATCCCTCCTACCTAGACAGCTGCTGTATCAGGTAACATGCCTCTGTGTCTCCTCATCCCTCCTACCTAGACAGCTGCTGTATCAGGTAACATGCCTCTGTGTCTCCTCATCCCTCCTACCTAGACAGCTGCTGTATCAGGTAACATGCCTCTGTGTCTCCTCATCCCTCCTACCTAGACAGCTGCTGTATCAGGTAACATGCCTCTGTGTCTCCTCATCCCTCCTACCTAGACAGCTGCTGTATCAGGTAACATGCCTCTGTGTCTCCTCATCCCTCCTACCTAGACAGCTGCTGTATCAGGTAACATACCTCTGTGTCTCCTCATCCCTCCTACCTAGACAGCTGCTGTATCAGGTAACATGCCTCTGTGTCTCCTCATCCCTCCTACCTAGACAGCTGCTGTATCAGGTAACATGCCTCTGTGTCTCCTCATCCCTCCTACCTAGACAGCTGCTGTATCAGGTAACATGCCTCTGTGTCTCCTCATCCCTCCTACCTAGACAGCTGCTGTATCAGGTAACATGGTGTCTCCTCATCCCTCCTACCTAGACAGCTGCTGTATCAGGTAACATGCCTGTGTCTCTCCTCATCCCTCCCCTACCTAGACAGCTGCTGTATCAGGTAACATGCCTCTGTGTCTCCTCATCCCTCCTACCTAGACAGCTGCTGTATCAGGTAAGATGCCTTTGTGTCTCCTCATCCCTCCTACCTAGACAGCTGCTGTATCAGGTAACATACCTCTGTGTCTCCTCATCCCTCCTACCTAGACAGCTGCTGTATCAGGTAACATGCCTCTGTGTCTCCTCATCCCTCCTACCTAGACAGCTGCTGTATCAGGTAACATGCCTCTGTGTCTCCTCATCCCTCCCACCTACCTAGACAGCTGCTGTATCAGGTAACATACCTCTGTGTCTCCTCATCCCTCCCTACCTAGACAGCTGCTGTATCAGGTAACATGCCTCTGTGTCTCCTCATCCCTCCTACCTAGACAGCTGCTGTATCAGGTAACATGCCTCTGTGTCTCCTCATCCCTCCTACCTAGACAGCTGCTGTATCAGGTAACATACCTCTGTGTCTCCTCATCCCTCCTACCTAGACAGCTGCAGTGTCAGGTAACATGCCTCTGTGTCTCCTCATCCCTCCTACCTAGACAGCTGCTGTATCAGGTAACATACCTCTGTGTCTCCTCATCCCTCCTACCTAGACAGCTGCAGTGTCAGGTAACATACCTCTGTGTCTCCTCATCCCTCCTACCTAGACAGCTGCAGTGTCAGGTAACATACCTCTGTGTCTCCTCATCCCTCCTACCTAGACAGCTGCAGTGTCAGGTAACATACCTCTGTGTCTCCTCATCCCTCCAACCTAAACAGCTGCTGTATCAGGTAGGGGTGCAACCATGCAGGTGGGCCACGATACGATACGTATCTCGATACTGCTGCCACGATTCGATACGAATCGCGATACACAAAATGAAAAGAATAACAAAATATAAGCATACAACTTTTATTTGAATTGAAAAAGAAATCTTCAATCAGAGTTAGTAAACTGTACCAAGTCTCTTGTACCTGAAAACAATTACTTTTGTTTTAAAATTAAAAGTAAACACTAAACAAAACTGTTACTTTAACAGCAGTCAGCTATTTGGATATTCTGAAATAAAGTTTGACACTTTCAAGGAGTCTGAAAATCTGACTAACACAACATTGTCAAACAGACAAATGGTTACATACTCTTTTTCAGTGTGCTTCATGCATCATAATTCTGTTACAATTACAGTTTCATATTTGTTTTTAGGAAAATCAGAACATCAACATTTTCAGCTGAAAGTGAAGCACGTTGAGCAGTGACAATATCCCCAGCTGAGGAAAATACTCTCTCGCTGGGGACTGAAGTAGCACACACTCCTTGGTACTGCTTCACAAGACGGGCAAGGGCTGGGAATTTGACTGCGTTCATCTTCCACCAAAGCAGGGGGTTTTCAGTTAATGGAATACATTCCTCAAGCTTGTATTTCTGCACCTCTTCCTCAATGGAAGCGGAAAGTGGCTTTGCCTCTTGCACATGAGTAATGAACACCTCCCCAAATATCTCCTCAATTGCACTTTTGGTTTTCTTAGGTTGTGATGGGCCTGGTGTCTCAGAGTCAGAAACAGAGTCTGAAGTGCAAGTCTGTGTCCCACCTGTCTCAGTGTCATGACACTCAGGGGGCTGACTGTCGGTTTGAGGCAATACAGGTGGGGGTGGGGGTGGGGGGTGGTCTGTGCTATCGCTTCATCTGTGGGATGACTCGGTTCCTCCTTCACTCTCAGTACTGGAGCCACTTCATCCTGAAAGAAGAATTATAACAGTTTAACCGACAGCTAAAATGTCTAAAGTGATATTTGAAATGTAGCATGATTAATTGATCATGATACACTGTTGAAACGTATTTACCATTCAGAATTTCAATCATTTTATGTAATAAAAATAATAAAATATTCAGAAACAAATAAAGATGAAGTTTTGTTGTTTGAAACACCTTTTTCTGTGGATTTTTTGTTTTAATTGTTTAAAGCATTAATTAATTACATTAACAGTATTTTAATTATTCAATTGTTGAACTGTTTATTTACCTTGTTTGCTTCTGCCATCTTGATCGCATTCATGGTCAGGGCACTGAATACAAGAAGCCGTTTAGCTTCATTGTGGTAGGGTAGTGATCGAAACCTGGGGTCAAGGGCAGTTGCTTCCTGTAGAAATTTGTTGATGTCAGGCTCCGTATATCTGGTCTTCAGATCTTTGACAATTGCCGACTTCACAGACTTGACAAGGCCAGAATCACTTTCAGTGACAGCCATGGATTTCAGAATAAGCTCTTTTAATGGTAGAATCAAGGAAACTGTGGGCACTTTCTGAACAGGGGATTGTTGTTATTGTCTTCAATGGTCGAAGAACATTTACCGCATCTTCTACTTCTTCTACTGAAGCATGTCGCAGCTCGAATTCCATCTCGTAGACACATCTTGGATCAGTTTGTGATCGGGCAATTCAAGAAGTAACTGTTTTGACCTGAGAACAGATGCAGCATGTGAGCTTCTGTGAAAGAATGAAACTATTCTTCTCACTCTCCCCAAAATTCTGGACATCTGCGGCACCTGCATGGCTTTTTGGCTTGCTATGCTAATTGTGTTCGCAAAGCACCTTATATTAGGTGCAAATCTCAACTGCTTTACAGCACTAACAATATTGCTAGCATTGTCTGTGCTAATGGCAATCTGAGAAAATTTGCCTAAGTTCCATTCGTCAACAGCTGATTCCAGGACATTAGCCAGGTTTGCCCCAGTGTGGCTCTCATGTAATGTTCGTGTTTGAAGTACCCGATTGTCAAGTTGCCAGTCTTCGTTAACATAGTGAGCGTGATGGTAATATAGCTCGGTGGAACATGAGGTCCAACCATCAGTAGTGACATCCATTGATGGCCTTACGAGCAATACTTTCCATCACACTTGATTTTACTTTCTTGTACATTTCAGGTATCACATAATTAAGTGAAGAGTGTTCTCGATGGGATTTCATATCTCGGTTCAAGTGTGTGGATGAGGTACTTGAAACCGATGTTCTCTACAACTGAATAAGATTAAGCATGTCCATCGCAATGAATGTACCAATTCCATTTGTTATTGCTTTAGCCCGTGTCGAGCGAGGCGACAGTTTGGTCTTGAAAGCCTCACTAAGTCTAAGTTGACCTGCTAGCGATGTCGCGTTTCTTATCGTCAGAAATGTTCAAAGGTTTTGAACATTTTGATTGTCCATAATCATCGCCAATCAATATCGGGTGATGTCGCGAAGATGTGTGGACATGTTAGTTGTCCTCCCGTGTACCTGATTAAGCAGGTAACACAGATGACAGACGGTCTCATCTTTTTTAACAAGTTTCTTACCGTCAATGTATTCAATTGGAAAACCAAATGCTTGCCAAACAGAAGATTTGAATGAAGCCGGGGGTTTTTCGACTTCACATTTGATTTCGCTGCTTACCAGTCTGTCTGCAGCCATTGTTTTGACAGCTCAAAAAGCACATGGCATCTGACAGTGAACTTGAGCTTGACATTCGCAGTAATGCAATCTGATTGGTCATTCATTTTACTGGCCACCAATGAACAAACAGCATGGGTGTGTACTTTCTTTTTCCTGGAAAGGCGTGTTTGTGTGAAGTGTTTCGAGTCATGGTTTCATGCAGAACATTTTATCATTAACAATTTTTGTCAAATTATTAATAACACAAGCTTTATTGATTGCTATGAAAAGTAGTATATTCCGATGATAGGTATGCTTTATCTTGTGATGGAAAATATGTATGATCATAAACGTTTTGTCACTGAAAAAAAGGCTGGATATTTTCGGAACGTATAGTAAAACCATTTGAGCGAATACAGCAGTTTTGTGCCAAACGTCGATCTAACTTGCACAACAGAGACAAATATAGACACTCTCAGCTAAGATGCGTTTATTCAATTCAATGTTAACAACACGGGCGCTATATTATGTGAACAAGATCATTTACTGTAATTGACAGCACACAAAACACTGTTTACAGTTTTGTATCGTAGCGTATCGATATAGGGCAAAAATGTATCGCATATCGTATCGTATGCCATAGATCGCGATGCACCGGTGTACCGGTGTATCGTTGCACCCTTAGTATCAGGTAACATCCCTCTGTGTCTCCTCATCCTTCCTACCTAGACAGCTGCTGTATCAGGTAACATACCTCTGTGTCTCCTCGTCCCTCCTACCTAGACAACTGCAGTGTCAGGTAACATACCTCTGTGTCTCCTCATCCTCCCTACCTAGACAGCTGCTGTATCAGGGAACATACCTCTGTGTCTCCTCATCCCTCCTACCTAGACAGCTGCTGTATCAGGTAACATACCTCTGTGTCTCCTCATCCCTCCTACCTAGACAGCTGCTGTATCAGGTAACATGCCTCTGTGTCTCCTCATCCCTCCTACCTAGACAGCTGCTGTATCAGGTAAGAGTCCTTTGTGTCTCCTCGTCCCTCCTACCCAGACAGCTGCTGTATCAGGTAACATACCTCTGTGTCTCCTCATCCCTCCTACCTAGACAGCTGCTGTATCAGGTAACATGCCTTTGTGTCTCCTCATCCCTCCTACCTAGACAGCTGCTGTATCAGGTAACATGCCTTTGTGTCTCCTCATCCCTCCTACCCAGACAGCTGCTGTATCAGGTAACATGCCTCTGTGTCTCCTCATCCCTCCTACCTAGACAGCTGCTGTATCAGGTAACATGCCTCTGTGTCTCCTCATCCCTCCTACCTAGACAGCTGCTGTATCAGGTAACATGCCTCTGTGTCTCCTCATCCCTCCTACCTAGACAGCTGCTGTATCAGGTAACATGCCTCTGTGTCTCCTCATCCCTCCTACCTAGACCTGCTGTGTCAGGTAACATACCTCTGTGTCTCCTCATCCCTCCTACCTAGACAGCTGCAGTGTCAGGTAACATGCTTCTGTGTCTCCTCATCCCTCCTACCTAGACAGCTGCTGTATCAGATAACATGCCTCTGTGTCTCCTCATCCCTCCCTACCTAGACAGCTGCAGTGTCAGGCAACATACCTCTGTGTCTCCTCATCCCTCCAACCTAGACAGCTGCTGTATCAAGTAACATGCCTCTGTGTCTCCTCATCCCTCCTACCCAGACAGCTGCTGTATCAGGTAACATGCCTCTGTGTCTCCTCATCCCTCCTACCTAGACAGCTGCTGTATCAGGTAACATGCCTCTGAGTGTCCTCATCCTTCCTACCTAGACAGCTGCAGTATCAGGTAACATGCCTCTGTGTCTCCTCATCCCTCCTACCTAGACAGCTGCTGTATCAGGTAACATGCCTCTGTGTCTCCTCAATCCTCCTACCTAGACAGCTGCGGTGTCAGGTAACATGCCTCTGTTTCTCCTCATCCCTCCTACCTAGACAGCTGCTGTATCAGGTAACATGCCTCTGTGTCTCCTCATCCCTCCTACCTAGACAGCTGCTGTATCAGATAACATACCTCTGTGTCTCCTCATCCCTCCTACCTAGACAGCTGCTGTATCAGGTAACATGCCTCTGTGTCTCCTCATCCCTCCTACCCAGACAGCTGTAGTGTCAGGTAACATACCTCTGTGTCTCCTCATCCCTCCTACCCAGACAGCTGCTGTATCAGATAGCATACCTCTGTGTCTCCTCATCCCTCCTACCTAGACAGCTGCTGTATCAGGTAACATGCCTCTGTGTCTCCTCATCCCTCCTACCCAGACAGCTGTAGTGTCAGGTAACATGCCTCTGTGTCTCCTCATCCCTCCTACCTAGACAGCTGCTGTATCAGGTAACATGCCTTTGTGTCTCCTCATCCCTCCTACCTAGACAACTGCAGTGTCAGGTAACATGCCTTTGTGTCTCCTCATCCCTCCTACCTAGACAGCTGTAGTGTCAGGCAACATGCTTCTGTATCTCCTCATCCCTCCTACCTAGACAACTGCAGTGTCAGGTAACATGCCTCTGTGTCTCCTCATCCCTCCTACCCAGACAGCTGCTGTATCAGATAACATACCTCTGTGTCTCATCATCCCTCCTACCTAGACAGCTGTAGTGTCAGGTAACATACCTCTGTGTCTCCTCATCCCTCCTACCCAGACAGCTGCTGTATCAGGTAACATGCCTCTGTGTCTCCTCATCCCTCCTACCCAGACAGCTGCTGTATCAGGTAACATGCCTCTGTGTCTCCTCATCCCTCCTACCTAGACAGCTGCTGTATCAGGTAACATGCCTCTGTGTCTCCTCATCCCTCCTACCTAGACAGCTGCTGTATCAGGTAACATGCCTCTGTGTCTCCTCATCCCTCCTACCTAGACACATGCCTCTGTGTCTCCTCATCCCTCCTACCTCTGCTGGTCAGGTAACATGCCTCTGTGTCTCCTCATCCCTCCTACCTAGACAGCTGCTGTATCAGGTAACATGCCTCTGTGTCTCCTCATCCCTCCTACCTAGACAGCTGCTGTATCAGGTAACATGCCTCTGTGTCTCCTCATCCCTCCTACCTAGACAGCTGCTGTATCAGGTAACATGCCTCTGTGTCTCCTCATCCCTCCTACCTAGACAGCTGCAGTGTCAGGGTAACATGCCTCTGTGTCTCCTCATCCCTCCTACCTAGACAGCTGCTGTATCAGGTAACATGCCTCTGTGTCTCCTCATCCCTCCTACCTAGACAGCTGCTGTGTCAGGTAACATGCCTCTGTGTCTCCTCATCCCTCCTACCCAGACAGCTGCTGCTGTATCAGGTAACATGCCTCTGTGTCTCCTCATCCCTCCTACCCAGACAGCTGCTGTATCAGGTAACATGCCTCTGTGTCTCCTCATCCCTCCTACCTAGACAGCTGCTGTATCAGGTAACATGCCTCTGTGTCTCCTCATCCCTCCTACCTAGACAGCTGCTGTATCAGGTAACATGCCTCTGTGTCTCCTCATCCCTCCTACCTAGACAGCTGCTGTATCCATGCCTTTGTAACATGTCTGTGCCTCTGTGTCTCCTCATCCCTCCTACCTAGACAGCTGCTGTGTCAGGTAACATGCCTCTGTGTCTCCTCATCCCTCCTACCCAGACAGCTGCTGTATCAGGTAACATACCTCTGTGTCTCCTCATCCCTCCTACCTAGACAGCTGTAGTGTCAGGTAACATACCTCTGTGTCTCCTCATCCCTCCTACCCAGACAGCTGTAGTGTCAGGTAACATGCCTCTGTGTCTCCTCATCCCTCCTACCCAGACAGCTGCTGTATCAGGTAACATGCCTCTGTGTCTCCTCATCCCTCCTACCTAGACAGCTGCTGTATCAGGTAACATGCCTCTGTGTCTCCCTCATCCCTCCTACCTAGACAGCTGCTGTATCAGGTAACATGCCTCTGTGTCTCCTCATCCCTCCTACCTAGACAGCTGCTGTATCAGGTAACATGCCTCTGTGTCTCCTCATCCCTCCTACCTAGACAGCTGCTGTGTCAGGTAACATGCCTCTGTGTCTCCTCATCCCTCCTACCTAGACAGCTGCTGTATCAGGTAACATGCCTCTGTGTCTCCTCATCCCTCCTACCTAGACAGCTGCTGTATCCTACCCTCCTAGACAGCTGCTGTATCAGGTAACATGCCTGCTGTGTCTCCTCATCCCTCCTACCTAGACAGCTGCTGTATCAGGTAACATGCCTCTGTGTCTCCTCATCCCTCCTACCTAGACAGCTGCTGTGTCAGGTAACATGCCTCTGTGTCTCCTCATCCCTCCTACCCAGACAGCTGCTGTGTCAGGTAACATGCCTCTGTGTCTCCTCATCCCTCCTACCTAGACAGCTGCTGTATCAGGTAACATGCCTCTGTGTCTCCTCATCCCTCCTACCTAGACAGGTAACATGCTGTATCCCTCCTAGGTAACATGCCTCTGTGTCTCCTCATCCCTCCTACCTAGACAGCTGCTGTATCAGGTAACATGCCTCTGTGTCTCCTCATCCCTCCTACCTAGACAGCTGCTGTATCAGGTAACATGCCTCTGTGTCTCCTCATCCCTCCTACCTAGACAGCTGCTGTATCAGGGTAACATGCCTCTGTGTCTCCTCATCCCTCCTACCTAGACAGCTGCTGTGTATCATCAGGTAACATGCCTCTGTGTCTCCTCATCCCCCTCCTACCTAGACAGCTGCTGTATCAGGTAAACATGCCTCTGTGTCTCCTCATCCCCTCCTACCTAGACAGCTGCTGTATCAGGTAACATGCCTTTGTGTCTCCTCATCCCTCCCTACCTAGACAGCTGCTGTATCAGGTAACATGCCTTTGTGTCTCCTCATCCCTCCTACCTAGACAGCTGCTGTATCAGGTAACATGCCTCTGTGTCTCCTCATCCCTCCTACCTAGACAGCTGCTGTATCAGGTAACATGCCTCTGTGTCTCCTCATCCCTCCTCCTACCTAGACAGCTGCTGTATCCTAGGTAACATGCCTCTGTGTCTCCTCATCCCTCCTACCCAGACAGCTGTAGTGTCAGGTAACATGCCTCTGTGTCTCCTCGTCCCTCCTACCCAGACAGCTGCTGTATCAGATAACATACCTCTGTGTCTCCTCATCCCTCCTACCTACACAGCTGCTGTATCAGGTAACATGCCTCTGTGTCTCCTCGTCCCTCCTACCCAGACAGCTGCTGTATCAGATAACATACCTCTGTGTCTCCTCATCCCTCCAACCTAGACAGCTGCTGTATCAGGTAACATACCTCTGCGTCTCCTCATCCCTCCTACCTAGACAGCTGCAGTGTCAGGCAACATACCTCTGTGTCTCCTCATCCCTCCTACCTAGACAGCTGTAGTGTCAGGTAACATACCTCTGTGTCTCCTCGTCCGTCCTACCTAGACAGCTGCTGTATCAGGTAACATGCCTCTGTGTCTCCTCGTCCCTCCTACCTAGACAGCTGCTGTATCAGGTAACATACCTCTGTGTCTCTTCATCCCTCCTTGTCCCTCCTACCTAGACATCTGCTGTATCAGGTAACATGCCTCTGTGTCTCCTCATCCCTCCTACCTAGACAGCTGCTGTATCAGGTAACATGCCTCTGTGTCTCTTCATCCCTCCTTGTCCCTCCTACCTAGACAGCTGCTGTATCAGGTAACATACCTCTGTGTCTCCTCATCCCTCCTACCTAGACATCTGCTGTATCAGGTAACATACCTCTGTGTCTCCTCATCCCTCCTACCTAGACATCTGCTGTATCAGGTAACATGCCTCTGTGTCTCCTCATCCCTCCTACCTAGACAGCTGCTGTATCAGGTAACATGCCTCTGTGTCTCTTCATCCCTCCTTGTCCCTCCTACCTAGACAGCTGCTGTATCAGGTAACATACCTCTGTGTCTCCTCATCCCTCCTACCTAGACATCTGCTGTATCAGGTAACATACCTCGACTCCTCATGAAGTACTTGTTATTATGGATTGTTAGGATTTAAGGTTATGTCTGGGCCAGACATTTAGTAATCAATAGACTGAATGGTCCAATCAGCATCAGTTATCTGGTGTCTGAGCCATACTGAGATAACATTGTTCAACTTCTACAGCAAGTCAGGAACACTTTTTGCCTCAATTAATCACATATGTCTCATCACAAAGCTGTCTGACTCTATACTCCTGAATGAAAAAGTTGAATATGAAATGTTTATGTGTTGTGTTTTGTTTCCCAGTGAGCATTGATGGAGGTGAGGTGACGGTGCTGGCGGTGATGTTGATGTCAGTGGCTGTCACAGCTGGGCTGGTGGTGCTGCTGTTGATGTGTACGGACTGCTACAATTCAGAGGTAGACAGCAGGTCCCACCCTGCCTGTGGGGGTCATCACACAGTGGGGGGGAACTACCCCACCTCTACCAGTCAAGTTAACGAGGCAGTCTTACAGTCGTCAATCCGAAACAATGGGTACCATACAGGAACCTCGGACAATTCCCCTCTTCCATACTCGCTTTCTCCAAGTAATGTTCCAACTAGTAGCGGTTTCCGTGGTTATCAGAGTGACACTGTTCCAAGTTCTGCAGCACCATTATTGAACAGCAGCACAGGACCTGCTGGGGGCGGAGGTCAAGCAATAGGAGGGACACACTTCAACCCCCTTGAGCCAGAGGAGCCACCACCATCTTATGGTGAAGCTGTGCGATATCACTGACAGACACCACAGAAAACATTGACGTTCTGACACCATCGTTTTTTTAATATGTGTGAACTACCATCTTGATGTTTTTGTCTGACATCACTCCTGCAGATGGTAAACAATGCAAGTGAAATGTGAATAGAAAATAGGGAAAGAAAAAAATGAAAGACGTATGGTGTTTAGGGACTAAAATGAATGACTAAGGTGAAGGTGATCCAGGATCCCTCGATTCTACAAGGGTACAACCTCACCACCTTCCTAGAGTTGCTCGGCTGGCTATTGTGTTCACAATTAACTGGTGCCATTTTCATACATTTCCCCAATAACTGCTCCATAGTTTATGTTGTAACATTAAATCTGATGTGTGTTTATGCAGTCATTATAATGTTTATCTGGACTTAAATGCTTATTTTCAAGCAGATGAACAATAACATGGTGAAGGTCAGAAGATCATTGTTTCAGAATGACAGTCACAAACCATCATATATCCCGTCTTTCAACAGAAACTTGGAGAGTCCTTTCATTCCGTGTGTATATCTTCCCAAGATAGTGTTTTCTGATGTAGACAGGCTCTGTCTGTCCATCACATTTAGGTTCGTGAAATATCTCGTAAACCATTCTTCTTGGAACTTTGTATACACATGCTCATGTATGCACAGAACTGGTGCCTTTTGTATTTGTGTGTGTGCATTTTCAGGACAGCAAATTTGATTTAGGTTCAAATTAGAGTAGGGTTCATATTCTGAGCATAACTGATTAACTGTCGATTATTTCTTTGTGAATTCTCTCTCTCTCTCTCCACAGAAATTCGCGCCCGATTAATCCCTGAGATAGTGCTAATTGTTACTCGTTACTAAGCAGTATGGGTTTACAGAGTCAATAATTTTATTTATTGGCTTAAATGATGATTTAAATCAATTATTTCACAGTATGTTCACAATTCAGTATCACAGACCTAACAATGCATATTTACTAATTGAAGGCCTCCAGAAATGTAGTGCCATCTGCTCTTTGAATATCAGGTGAAGCTATCAATGATAACAAGTTTGGTACTTTCCTTTGCTATTCTTGTAATGGATTTTGATTAAGTGTTTGAAAATTGTATCTTAATGACATTGGGCATTGTAGAAAACATTTATCACAATGTCAGTTGTAATTAGAAGTTAGAGGATTAACACCTTGTTTTGATGTAACAGTGATGAGTGTGTGTGTGTATGTGTGTGTGCATGTCTGTCTATGATGGTCTATCTAATGGTCAAAAAACAAATTTTGTTTGAAAAATGAGGTGAGTGAGTTCAGTTTTACACCGCACTCAGCAATATTCCCGCTATATGCCGGCGATCTGCAAATAGTCGAGTCTGGACCAGACAATCCAGTGATCAACAGCATGAACATCGATCTACGCAATTGGGATACGATGACATGTGTCAACACAGTCAGCGAGCCTGACCACATCCCATTAGTCGCCTCTTACATCAAACATGGGTTACTGAAGATCAATTCTAACCCGGACCTTCACGGGTAGAAAAATGAGGTATCAATATAGGTATGTTGATGTCTTGTACATAAGGTTGCATGGTCTTTTTGTGCATTTGATATGCACCTAATTCCTTCTTGACTAGAAGCAGCTATTGCAGCCCGACTAGTAAGTCTGAAACTCCAGGAGGGTATGATTAACCATTTTAGGTCTCCATTGGGTATTACTTTGGCTGAAACATTGAGCAGTGTTCCAGTTATATCAGTGGTTCAGGGTTTAGATGTTATCCACTTGGTGTGGTGAAACCTTCCAACATGGTATGGTGCTGACTCACCTTCAACTTTAACTGAGGCATAGCCATATTCAAACTCCCAGTCACAGATTTAAACTCTCACCAAGGGACACAACTCTGCCATAAGACACATGCAACATACCACACCAAACAGCCCACATTGTAAAATATGTTTCAATACAACTTTCATGTGAATAGTCATTATAGGTGCCACATGGCTTCAAATATATGGCATTATATATCAGGTGAGATATTGTAATATTGCCTTAGTTGAAGACAATATCATTTTCTACTTGCAAGTCCCAGTTTGTAATGATAACAGAAAATATATGTAAACAAATATTTGTATCCCAGTCCAGAAGGAAGTTAATAGCATACAAGAATGACATGTGATTGCAATAATACTATTAGAAATTTAAGAAAATGAGGCGATTGGATAATTTTGTTTTTTGTTTTGATCTGATTCAGGTGCTCATTGTTGTTACAATATGGAGATGTACATGTTCTTGTGCTCTGTGTGTCACGTCTTCTGGTATCAAGACTTACATCCAACCTCAGAGCAAGCAAAGTTGATAGTACACAAGGCATAATTTTCTAGGTGTAAGGTTCTACTTCTAGGTTTAGTTTAAAAAGTGCACAGCATTTATATCTGGTACTATTAGTCCATTTTCGGATATTAGTTGGTATCTAAAGTAATTTTACCCAGTTTTCTTGGCCCTACATTTAAACAGTGCATATGGTCCACGTTCCCACAAGCTGCTATTGACATGTTTCCATTAGTATTGACAGCTATGGATAGTTTCAACTGTGGATAGTTTCACAGCTATTTATACAAAATGTGTGCAGTGTGGCTTGTAGTCATTTTAGTATAACCCTTGGTACAAGTATGTGTTCTTGACATTGCAAACATTACAATTGCTTTATTTTGCATGGAACTGAATATTTTCAATGAATATTGCATTGAATGTTTTCTTGTAATATGGGGGGCGGTGGGGTAGTCTAGTGGTTAAAGCGTTGGCTCGTCACGCCGAAGACCCGGGTTTGAATCCCCACATGGGTACAATGAGTGAAGCCCATTTCTGGTGTCCCCCGCCGTGATATTGCTGGAATATTGCTAAAAGCGACGTAAAACGAAACTCAGTCAGTCAGTCTTGTAATATGGTATTGAATGTTATCAAATTATGTGGTCATTCATTTAACAATCTTAGCCAGGGGCATAGCTGCCATATAGGCAAAAAGGCAAATGCCTACACATAATTTTGTATTAAAAAAATATTAAAAAAAGGAAATGATAAATTTGAAGGAAAAATGTTACAGGTGAATGTACTTCAACATGCTGAAAGCAAGGATATGTACGTATAATAATTGCATTCTAAACGTTTTGCCTACACATGATAATTGGCTCAGATATGCCCGTTAGCCAGTGATAAGTTTGAATGTTGAACCAGCTTGTCCAAGAATAGTAGGAGGCCAATAGCTTTCCTGGCATTCTGATTTTAACATTTCAATTTAGTTATTACTGCCCCCAAATGAAACCCCTCTAAGCCTGAACATGTTGTATTAGAAATCCATATAGAATATTGAATTGAACTGAAAACATTTAGTTATGGTTGTGAATTGGATAGGTCATTTCTTATAACTTGCTTTCTGTAGTTTCAGTAATAATATAAGACTGTCACTGTCACAGTGACCAGAATCCTGTGATATATTTTGTATGTTTGAACCATTTATTTACTGGATTGTTCTTGAAGTTTTTCTGTATTATATTAACAATACCTCATTAAAACTGAGTCAAATGCCACCATGTTTTGTGTGATGCCTTGCAGTGGGATAGTGTAATCATGGTAGGGTTGTTTCAGTGTGATAGGACTCCTGTCACTGTAGTATTGTCTGTTCTACAACATGTGTTGGTGGTGGGTGTAACTGGTAGAGCCGGACATGCTTAGCTTGTTGTGAGCACCTGGTGTCACCACCGATATCTCTGTCATCCATTTATATACTGTAATATTCCTCACTATTCCTCACAACTCACAGACTACTTTTTCTTTGGCTCATGTTTTCTATATATTGAAGAAAGTACAGTTCCTAACCTTCTCCAGAACAGGATATCAATTACTTTTCCATGTAAATAGGGCTCCATTTACACAGAGAGCCGTGGTGTACCTTCTCATACAGAGCTCTAGTAGGTATATTAGGTAGCTTTTCACATTATATATCTCTCTGAACTCATTTCACATATCATTTAACATGATTAGAGGTCAGTGAGTTGACGTCACACACTTTCTAAATATATATATATTATAGAGCTGCTATAATGCAGTAGTTGACACAACTTCAAAACGGAGAGGCAAACCCATACAGAGTTACAGACCCCAAGCATTATTGATATTAATACCACACATATACTCACCTGAAACCTTGACACGCAATTCTACTAATTCTGCGAATAGGGGCCCAAGGAACTTAAATTCTTGCTCTTTCAGTTCCTAGTCTAAATATACATATGTATAACCTGAGGAACAGTTGTGTATTTACTGCTTCCCCTATGGTGCTGGGAAATATGCTTCGTGGTAGGAGAGTTTGGTAGTTGTTTAACACCACACTCCGTAATATTCCAGCTCTACGGTGGTCATCTGAACATGATAGAACCTGAACCAGACAATCCAGTGATCATCCGCATGAGCATTGATCTATGCAATTGGGATACCATGTCATGTGCCAAACAAGTCAGCGAGCCTGATCACCTGATCCCGTTAGTCGCCTCTTACGACAAGCATGGGTTACTGAAGATCAATATTCTAACCCGGGACTTCACGGGTTCATGGTAGTAAAGACGGTTATCACTATATATACTGTATCACAAACATGTCCCCTCATCGGGCGTGCCTCCCTGTGGAAAAGCGCTATATAGGTGACACTATTTTTATCGTGGAGATATACAGAATTGACATTTATATATTTAGTATTGGTGTGATAAACAGTAAATGCAGCTGTCGGTTGCTTTGAAACCGTCGTTTTGCAACAGTGACCTGCGATAATATAAGGATGGTGTTCACTGAACAGACGTAGAACAGGACGAAACGACAATGGATGCACTGAACATTGCTCTCATCTCTTTTCTTATAGGACTGACCGTCACAATAGTGTTCGGCTGTAGCTGCGTGCTCACCCGAAGGCTGCAGGGAGGAAAACCGAACTCGTATTCTACCACCCTGTATGGTAAGAAGATTCTTGTTATCGTAAAAAAAACTCCACGATTTATATATATTTGATAAGAAGTGTATTTCCCGAAGACGAAACATTTACTTGTGTCAAGCATGGAGAAACCGATGACGTTACACGGCAGATGCCTGGCAGATACTACCTGCATGGCACAGACTCCTGCTATCCTACTGACGTTCAACTCTGTCATAACGCCCTCCACAAATAGTACTGCTCATTCGAATCAGCGCCCGCTCGGACTACATTGAATAAGAACCTTCATATACCGATTAGAGCATAGTTATCACATCTGGCGGGATCTTCATTTCTGACTGAACTGTTTCGGATGGGGGCTCTTTTCAATAGACCGTCACCATCTAAAAATTCACAAATATAGAACAGATTCCAGAACTGTAGTTTCACGAATATATATATATACAATAAAATCCATTCTTATCTTAAATCATCCGGATCGATAATAATCACCATGAAAAGTTTGATACCTTCAATTTTACATTGCTTTTGAGACGCACATTGAAAATTGGTGGAATATAGAAATAGTCCGTTGTTATACGATAGTGTGATAAACGAAGATGTTACTGTATAAAGATGTTTGTGTTAGGATTCAGTAGAAGTTCATAACATTTTGTTTAAACAATAATTACATTTCAAGAATATCGCTTTCTCAGTACCCAAACATGTGATAGATCTCTGAACATAATGCTGAAAAATCTTTTTTATTATTTGAAAACGTGGCTAACAGTTTAAATTCGCCTGAGAATTATTGGACTATGTTGCTGCAAAGTATATGTTAGGAGGTTTGTTCAGCAAAACTTATTGCTAGACGTTCTAAGTTCGGGTTGTTAAGGTTGCAGTTTTAAAAGCTTACGTTGGTTCTTGAAGCTTATGAGCAAAGGTTTAGGTCTGCTAAGAAAATGGATGGTTCTACTCCTGTGTACGTTTTCTTGAGAGAAGGAAACTTGATAGAGGTCAATGGTGATTTTGATTGTTTGAGGCAGTTGTTTTGATAGAGGATGTTGCTAGAAGAGCAATGTATATCAGGGGACATTCGGACATATGCCTGTATATAAGATAGACTGCTACGGATTTGGCAGATGATTATTCGCTTACACAGAGGGTAACTTTTAGGCAGTCAGGGTTTTCAGGCAGGAATTGCAGAGTTAAAAAACGGTAAATAGTTCATCTCTTCGTAGTTCTGGTTCTAACATAACGTTTCTTAGTTTGTTGTCAGAATGTCAGAATCTACTCCAGTTGGTCCCACAGATACGTCAGGATTGTCATCAATCCCCACTTGTAGATAACACTGTCAGCCAGGGGAGATATCTGGAGGAAAATCCCCCTCTTGCATGTAAACAGACGTTCTTGTCCTATTGCTTTCCCTTGAAGCAGGGTTTCACATGACGCCTAACAAGTGTAACTGCACTGCATCAATTGGCTTATTTACAACAGAGGACAAAATCACTGAATATGTTTTCACAGGCACCATGACTCCTATTTTTCAGCCTATGTAAAACCCTGTTGGAGTTCGGCTAATGATGACTGAACTCTTGTAGACCAGTTTAAAGTGTCTTGTGAGAGAGGATTACTCAGCTTTTGTGGTAAAAAGTGTCTCGCAACTAAAAATTACCATTACCATTGTAAGGGTTCTGATGCTCTCCAAACTATGCTCTTGGATGGTATGTTTTAACTTTCTGAAGGGGCATCGTACGTTTTGGTATTACTATTGCGTCTCTCCATTTTGTGTATTTGAAGACAGATTTGGTGTTTTGGATCGTTAAGGTGGGGTTGACACGCTCCTTGTTAAATATCGTGACGGAATGATTTCCAGCACCTGCTGTCGTTAGCACTTCATTAGCACAAAAATCTAGGTAATTTCTTAGACAAGGCTCCATTTTGCTATTGATAGCCAACAGATATTCCTGCTGCATATTACTTTTTCAAATTAATATCGAAAAGATGTTATGTGTTAGGCACACGAAACACCTTTAGCGGGTTATTTGGATGTAAACCAAATTCTATCTACATTTCTGTAGGTGTAATATGGGGCGTGATGTGGATGAATTTAGCCAAACCCCCATTTGTATTAAGACTGAATCTCTGACTGAGAGGTTTCAACAGACTCTTAACAATATCATAAGGCATAAATATGTTGTTGTTTGCTGTTTGTTAGTAAGTTCTTGAGTTACATGAATGAGTATAGGCTTAGTAATTGGTTTAAAATGAGTTTTTTCAGGCTTGGCTTTCTAAAGTTTGTAAAGTTACCGGATGATTTGATTTGTCCCAGGACAAAATGACTGACTGACTGACTGAGTTTGGTTTTACGCCGCTTTTAGCAATGTTCCAGCAATATCACTGCGGGGGACACCAGAAATGGGCTTCACTCATTGTACCCATGTGGGGATTCGAACCCGGGTCTTCGGCGTGACGAGCCAACGCTTTAACCACTAGACTACCCCACCGCCCAGGACAAAATGAACAGAACATTATAAGAAAAGGTCTCCAGAGATAAATGTCAGTCCTGGTGGTAATGTTTGGTGCTTATTCCAATCCCTAGCTACCCATTACGTGTTTGGTACTCTGGCCATTATGCTGTTGATAGAAAAGTCAGTCATGGGGACTATGTTGTGCAAGCACCAGGCAGATGTAGAAAGAAACATAAAAGTCTATGACAGAAATGACAATGTGTCTACTCAGTGTACTTCCTTTCCCTGTAGATATTGAAGCAGATATGCATTGTGACACTGATGAGAATGATCACTTTGTAATCAAATTCATTCAAGCTTGAAGCCCGGAAGAAGGAAGTTTTTGACATGTTGGACAATGATATTATTGAACTATCTCAATGCGACTAATAGTCAACTTGCATCATTCTTTTGCCACAGCCCGATGGTGCTGTGAAGAAATTAATTAATCGCTGTTTATAAATCTAACACTCACCCAATGGCAAGAATCGCTGACTTTCTTCACAGAATCAGACAAGCTGAGAACGTCAGAAAGTTTGTCCCTGTCTCAGTGTAGCACATTCCACTTTATGTGACTGTGAGATGGACAATTGTTGGATTGCTTTTGAGAAAATTAAAACCATTCACGTGAATTATGAATTAGGCCCTTCAGATCGGCAGCATATGCCAGTGCACTTGGTGCTGGATTCCCAGTTCCGAGAAGATGCATCAGGCTTTGATCATCCTGTTTATTACTATTTGCAAAAATATCAGAAAACATAGGAAATATTCCATCTTTGAAAAATAACCTCTTGCTCTGTTGTCAGCTTTGCCACAATTTGAAATGTGTTTGGGTACTGGTTGGTTCCTGTTCAAATTTACACTTTTCTCCATAAAATGAAGAACAAAAACCAATGCATAGTGCGAGGGTGGTTTGAATCACATTTGTCATGAACCGTTTGAAATGAAATACATTATTGCTGATCAGCTGACGCGTTACAACGAATTGGCTGAATGGGTTAGTTTGGACTGAAGCTATCATTTGCATTTTGATATTCCTATAATAACTGTATATTATGCTAGCTAGTATTCATTATATTTAGCTGTTTTGTACTTTATTTAACTTTCTCTCTCCCACTGGGGAGTGCGTTATGTGCTAGTGGATAAGTGATCAATTTGTGCACTTTGTGTTACAAGCATGAAACTTGGCATGATTGTAGCTTATACCATTCTAACTGAATAAAGATCGAGAGGCCTCGCAGATTTTTTATATTTTCCATAATTGTGGGGAAAAAAGTGAAAAAATATAATTTTTTATACTATTTTCGTCATAACCTTTTACAAAATTCTCCAATTCTCATAAGTCATATATCAAATTGTAGGAAATCCATAGCTGGTCATTTTCCATCTATACATGTCTTTTTATCTTTAACGGTTAGGTCTCAGGAAGTCAATTTATATCATGACTACCCGAAAATGCGAAAAATGGCCGCCAATTTTCGCACACCATTTTGCAAAATGGCCGCCATATAGAGTACATCAGTAAAATAAGTATGAGATCATCCCATGATCTAAAATATTTTTATCATTTCTTTGCAAATTCAATACGAGAAGCCTCACAGATTGTTGTAATTTTTTATATTTGGGGGGAAAAGTGGGGAAAAAATTGAATTTTCCAAAATGTTCCTTTAAGTCAATTTTAAATCCTCATAAATTATGTATCTAGAATATTGTGAGAACAGACGAAAGTTTATTTTAAGGAATATATCATTAGATTTACTTACATGTATAATGTATGAGCTTGGTTGGCTATAGAACACCTATAAAAACATATCAAAATCAACACAACATCAATGTCAAAGTAGCTATCTCATCACTCTATGGAATGTTACTCAATCATGTGTAATTGTATCTAGCTTGACTGAATGAGAAAAGTGCATAGCACTTGAGAGATGCTTTAACGCACTTGGACCGGTTTGAACATTTTATACACATGCATTTCAGCAATTCCCGGCTGCTCTTTCATGCCTTCGTGAGAGTTGTCCATAGTTACTAGTATGTTGGATCAAAGTTGATTCTGTTGGGGGAATGATTCTGTTGGGGGAATATTGTCCAGTGTTCTCCCCTTTGTGGCAAACAAATGTTTTCTTGCTCATTCACTTTCATGAGGTTGCTTGCACTGTCATACAGCAGTACAACAACTCTCTCATGCTGATTAATTTTGTGCATTAGGATTTCAAGTGGTGGACAAGCGAGGGAAATAAAGGTGCCTGTAAGTTCAGGAAAAGTATTCCATGTATTCCGCGAGGCCTTCTTTTCAATTCCACCAAAGGATGACATACTGTCATGGCCTGTGAAGCTGTGAAACACTGAGAACGCTTGATGCAGCTATGGCCAACACAACCACATCTGTGTCAACAATACGGATGTAGAACTTCTTCCATGAAGACAAGATATACACAGACGAGTCAAGGGATGGAAACCTGGATGAGTTTGTCAGACATGAAAAAAATCAGTCTTGCTATCCAACTATATCTCATCAAGGTTCTCTACGTCCATGCGCAAAATCAGTTCTTCTCAATTGCTTTGAAGAAAATTTCACCACCAACTGACTCAACACCAAATGTTGACGTATCAATCCTTGATGGATCTGCAGTAATAAACATGCTAAAACCAGCAGCTCCAATAGCATTTGTGAATATGCTGATAATGTGTTCTTGAAGTACTTGCAGTCTCTTCTGGACACTAATCAGAGAGTGGATATTGTCTGGGACGAATACAAAACGGACAGCGTAAAAATCCAGTGTAAGAACAAAAAGAGGAAGTGGAAAAAGACGAGTGGAAGCCAGTTCTGAGGCACTGGCAAGAATTCCTGAGGTGTGATACCAGCAAGAAATATCTTTTTGCTTTCCTTGTACAGAAAATAGCCTTGATAGAATCAAACAAGTCATCAGCCCTATTGGCGAATATGTGGTGTCCAATCAACCAAAAGACCTTTTGGAATTGGCACCCTGTAACTATGAAGAGATAAAAAGATAAAAGAAAGTTGCTTCACTGATGCTTCACATAAAGGATGGAAGAAGTTTTACAGCCGTACTGTTGACACTGATGTGGTTGTGTTGGCCATAGCTGCAACAGGCATTCTCGATCTTGAAGAAGTATGGGTGGGGTTTGGTACCGGAAAACTCTTCCGCTATATTGTAATTCATGAACTTGCATCAGGTCTGGGTCCTGAGAAAAGTAGATCCCTTCCAATGTTTCACAGCTTCACATTCTGTGACATTGTGTCATCCTTTGATATGAAAAGACCTCGTGGAATGCATGGATTGCTTTTCCTGAACTTACAGGCACCTCTATTTCCCTCACCTGTCCACCACTTGAAATCACTAATCACTAATGCTGATTCATCAGCTTGATTGTACTGCTGTATGACAGAGCAAGCAACCTCATGAAAGTGAATGAAGCAAGAAAGCATTTGTTCACCACGATGGGGAGAACTTTGGACAATATTCCCCAACAGAATCAGCTTTGATCCAACATATAAAGAGAGCTGTAAATCAGGGGAGTTATGTTTCAGAGCAATCCCTGATGAAATCACAGGAGTTACCAAGCCCTCTGTATAGGGTTGGCAATAACTCTAGGGGAGAGCTTGGACCTGTATGGACAACTCTTCTGTTGGCATGAAAGGGCTGCCAGGAATTGCTGAAATGCATGTGTATAAAATGTTCAAACTGGTCCAAGTGTTTAAAAGCAGCTCTTAAGTGCACTGCACTTTTCTGATCCAGTCAAGCTAGATACAATTACACATGATTGAGTAACCTTCCATAGATTAATGAGATAGCTACTTTGACATTGATGTTGAAATGAAATATGTTTGCGTTGATTTTGATAAGTTTTCATAGGTGATCTATAGCCAATCAAGCTCATACATTATAAATGTAAGTAAATCTAATGATATATTCCTTAAAATAAACTTTCGTCTGTTCTCACAATATTCTAGTTAGATAATTTATGAGGATTTAAAATTGAGTTAAAGGAACATTTTTTGGAAAATTCAATTTTTTCCCCACTTTTTCCCCCCAAATATAAAAAATTACAACAATCTGTGAGGCTTCTCGTATTGAATTTGCAAAGAAATGATAAAAATATTTTAGATCATGGGATGATCTCATACTTATTTTACTGATGTACTCTATATGGCGGCCATTTTGCAAAATGGTGTGCGAAAATTGGCGGCCATTTTTCAAAATGGCCGCCACTTTTCGCATTTTCGGGTAGTCATGATATAAATTGACTTCCGTAGACCTAACCGTTAAAGATAAAAAGACATGTATAGATGGAAAATGACCAGCTATGGATTTCCTACAATTTGATATATGACTTATGAGAATTGGAGAATTTTGTAAAAGGTTATGACGAAAATAGTATAAAAAATTATATTTTTTCACTTTTTCCCCCAAAATTATGGAAAATATAAAAAATCTGCGAGGCCTCTCGATCTTTATTCAGTTAGAATGGTATAAGCTACAATCATGCCAAGTTTCATGCTTGTAACACAAAGTGCACAATTCAGTGAAAAAGTGCACTTATCCGCTGGGATTTTATTGACAGTAAGAGGTCAAATGGATCAGGCAAAAGTTATCTAACTTAAACTCTCTGTCCATAAACAGCTGTACACACAGCGGACAGCGGACCACCATGTAAATACAGATGATGTGCGTTCAAAGTGCGGTACGTCCATGGAAATAGTAACACTAGTTGACTAAATGACAAACTATGGCCGCGATGAAAGGTGAACATCGGTCATATGGTGAGAGGCTCTGAATGGCGAAACAACAAGTGTGAAACTCAAGGTGTATACGAGTATAAGAAGACTAGAAGCAAATAAAAATGTTGATAAACACTATTGTTGACACACTCTTGAATATGAAGATGTGCAGTTATAATGAGCTTGAAATATCGAGGTCTTGGCAGTCTTTGTGTGATACCTGGCCTGATCTCGGCATTTCGCCTACATCCCAATTCGCCTACAGTCTTAAAACAACATTTCATGGTCTGTTGACTGTTGATTACGCAATGGTAAACTAGTGGCACCCCTATGATCTAAAACTGGACTCTTCTAGTTGAAGCTAGTTGAAGGACAAAAAGACATTTTTTAAAGAATTTATTTCTGTCCATTTTTGTCCATTATCCGATCGCAATGGTATTCACATCATATAACATCATATCACATATGCTTAGTGTTAAGGAAGTTTACTTGTGCGGATGTCCATTCTCACTTCACCACGAACACGTTGTCTCAGTCTGAACTTCTTAGTGGATGCACCAATCTCTTTACTCAACTACATATCCCTATAACAACTGAGTATTTTACAGTGAGAAATTAACTACATATCATCACTGCTTTTACAGTTTAGCTTGTGCATTAATCCCTTTCATTTTATTTCAACTGAACTGAACTAAACTTTATTTCAACTCAGGCCACAGACAGCGGCATATGAGGTTACATATATGTTTCAATTAAATATATTCACATAGTGTGTGCAGTCGAGTATTTCATATATACAGATGATTAAGTAATGCATTATATATAGATAGATTATATATTTAACAAGTTAAAATACCAATATCATCACCATGATCAGTCACACAAGTCAATCACATACATCATCATCATCCGTGATACATAATTCAGTCACAGAACAATTAATGTAATTTCACTAAGTGTCCAACTGCATCAAGAAACTGCATCACAGTTTTACGTCCAGTTGCAAGGTGTAGCTTAAGTCTCTCAATTCGCGCATCTCTGTCCCTGTCAATACGTGCATGAGTTTTCACAGCACCACCAAGACCTGTCTGTCGTCTAGACCGTTTATCTGCTGTCTCAATCTTCTTGATTTCTGTATGAATTGGTAAATGTTGGGATGTGACCGGGGCATTCTCTTCTTTAGTCCATTGTGAACCACCTCCAGGTGGTTGTTGGAGCGAGGTCCAGTGTTCTCGTGCTGGTTCCAGATATTACATATATCTTGGTCGGAATCTGGAACTGGCCTTGTATTGTGCATGCATGTGCAATAACACTCTGGGCATGATGCTGAGCTTCATTGAGCACATTTGGGACAAACACTGACAACGTTTACGGGAATGCCAACTACTACCTTATGATGCCGTGACCTTGACATTGACTATAGATGAAGTGGATGGAGGAACACGCCTTGATCTGGTAACTTGCATCTCGGTGCGACAATGCCTCATGTGCAAGGAAAATGCTGGCGTCACATTGGCCAGTGTGACAACGATGTCACAGAGCTACCTGCGCCTTGTGTCTTTTGTGTGTCATTTCCCCATGACACATTTGATACATCACGGTCACACAGCGCAAATCAACAATGCCAGCATCCTGCTGTTTTATCCCGTTATATTATGTCTGTTTTACAGTAGTACAGTGGAAGCCCTCTAAACCGACATGAATGCCGATGGTAACCCACTGTGTTGTTAATACATGTTCAACCAATCAACAGGAAAGCCGAGATACCGGTTTAGAGAGCGTTAATTACTGTACAAACAGTCAATTGGCGGTCTTTGTTGTGCCGAAATAAGGGATAGACTGACTAGTGCAGGGGCTTGTCTAATTCCGTGGGGATTACATGTCAATTGTTGGAACCAATACTAATTGTAATCACTATTGTGTATGGATTCAGAAAAAACATGGTTCACTTTTTTCTGTTTGCTATAAGTGTCATTGTGGGGTGATTGAATATGAGTTCCCAAAATTGCTTGCCACACTATGTCGAGACAAACAATATTTTCATAAACTTATCACAACATAGTGAATGTGCATATCAAAATGTAGCTTATGATGCATGATATAGAGATAACCACATAGTATGCTCCTAATTTCAATTTGGTGACATAAAATATGACATAATCATATATATTAATCAAATATTGTCTTTCCTTCATCGGACACCAACATTGTAAGTATTGCCCTATGTTAATGGAAACCATTTATTCAATGAATGTATTCTCGCATTTCATAATATATATACTGCCATGACACACTTAAGTAGTAATAATAATACCCAGGTAAGGTTAATGTGACTATCATATAGTCATGCACAAGTGTCAAATCAGGCCTACCAGTACAGTCAGAATTGACACACTGACACTCGTGTCTGGGTAATTACATGACAAATGACATAAAGCCAAATCTGCAGTCAGTATAATCTAAATGTATTAATACAGGAGTGACAAACAACTTGTATCATAGTGAACAGATAACTACATATACTTCCTTTCAAAAGTTTAGACTCAGTGAAAATTGGCGAATTCTTAACAAAACGTACGTTACACCAAAACGCAGCTGTTCACATGCACGATATTTGCACATGCTTTTCAGCAATTATATAAATAGAGACACACATAACATATAGTGATTGTTTTAAGTGAGTCCAAACTTTTGAAAAGAAGTATATTACAAGTGGGGTATGCAAGTGCAATATATAATGTGTACTAGTATATTTATTTTAACTTTCACAAGGATTTAGGATAAGAGAACATGCCTCCGCCTTGCATAGCAATCTCCATTCACTATTATATTTTTAAATTACACTAGATGCCAAAGGAAACGTTACCCTCCTACCTTTATGAATTACTGAAAAACTATCAAAGATATGTTAGAAGGTTTTAGTATACAAGAAAGCTTAACAACACAGCTTTATGCAAATCACGAAAAACAATTCTCAAATGCATTCATATTTAGGTGAAATGCATCTTTTTCAAAAGAGTTAAATTGTCCTATATTCGCCCATGCCGAAATAAACCAATAATAGTGATTTTGATGTCCAAAAGAAAGGTTGGAATAAAATTCTGCTTTGGGACAATGATAAACCATTTAAAGTCACCATTTTTCAACTATTAAAACAAGAAACAACTGTTGTAGAGTGTGTAAAATTGTAAATTAATCATTCCTATGATTTCAGTCTTTTAAAACATTTTCTGCTGATTTGCATTAGTGAAAACAAGTAAAACGTGTCTTTGATATTGTGAAAAAATGTTTAGGAACATCTAATAATATCTTTGTTAACATTTTTGCTTGGAAAGTCACATTTTTCCATTTTCTAATTACACATAGCAATATCAGTCGCCAAAACGCAGAAATATTCAAGCGGTATTTACATCCATTTCACATGTAGAATGATTCTATAGGGTATAAAGAGAGACTAGAAGACATGATCTGATACACAAGTACGAGAAATATGCCACGATTAACAGCTGAAGGGAGAGAAAGAGCCATTGGGATGGTGCAGATGGGGTCGACATACAATCCTGTTGCCAACGCCCGCGGATGCCACCGTATCACTGTTATAAGACTTATTCAGGGCTTCAGACAGACTGGGGTCACCGTAGACAGACCAAGAAGTCGTCCACGCATCACAACGCCAGCTGAAGATAGGTAGCTCCGCCATTAAGCAAGGAGGGTTACGTTTCTTTTGGCGTTTAGTGTACTACTGTGTACTTGTACTTTAATGTACTTTCCCTAAACCATATGCAGATAGTCCTTGTGTCATAGACAGCCCTTGTGTCATACCTAGCATAACCACCAAGAATCATTCAAATCCATCCATAACTATTGGAGATAGTATTGATATTCCGAATTTACTTAAAGGTCACGTGCAACGTAAAACACAACTTTGCAGATTCTGATACCTTTCGATATGGACTTACAGATACAAATCATCAAAAATGCAAATTCAACTTATAAAGTTGAAAAATAACGCGATGAAAAAAACCCGCGAAATCGGAGTTCAAACGATTCACTAAATTCACCCCAGCGCTTGGGGTGAAAAGTGGTTTCAACGGCTGTGCTGTGCTGCCCTGCGCTGGGCTGGGCATGCGCAGTGAAATAGGTTCGCGCAGCTTGGAAGCGGGATGTCCGGATTTAATATAAGGTCGTGAGCAGAAGTAGTCTAATCAAAACAAATAGTAAATAATCTACTCATTACATAAAAGAACCTTGTTAGGATCTAGATCTACTCAGCTATGTGTCAACCAGTGGTGGCGGCGGTGAATACTCGGTGAAGGCTTTGATGTGAGCTATTTTTCTAATGTTTTGTTGATATTTCCAGGGATACTCTAGTCTCCCTGATATTTCACAGGCGCGAGCTTTTTATATGTTATGACAGTAGATTACCGATTTAACTGTTTGTATAATTTCATTTGTCTATTTCACCACACGTTCTTCTTACCGAGTCACTTTCTCTGTTCGATACTTAAAAGCAATGTCATTATTTAGCGTTGACAGAATTTCTAACTGTGATATATAGATATGTCGTTGTCACAGACAAAACTCAATGTCTGTTTTATTGACACCTATGTGTCTGCCTGTCTGTCTACTAATGACAATATTCAATACACAACTTCGATCACTGACCACATGCAATTTGAACTTAACACCTATCAAGCTATACACCATAAACAAAACGCATTGATTTATGGCCCGAGTTGGGTCTCTGTCACATTATGTAATTACACAGACAGGCAGGTGTGATACTTGTACCCATGACATGTTATGATGTCTGTTGATTGCAAAATGTTATACACAAAAAATGAGCATGTATTTACAAAACCCAACATCTCTATATACACACATACACAATGAGCCGTGCGGGCATCGGCAAATGGACCAGCCAATGATAGACCTCGTTAAAATTGAGTGCACACCTACCCGCTCTGGCTGGGTTCGGTATCCGGGTTCTTCGTTTCGAGGGAAGTAAACCCAAGTACAAAATATTGCACTTTTGATTTGCAATTGTATGCTTATAATTTTGTTTATATGTTTTTTCATAATCAGCAATGTATATTATATGTCATGAATAAGTGATAATTGTGTTTTAATTATGTTTGATTTTTTGGTTGCATGTGACCTTTAACATTGCTATTATTTTCAAAGTACCTCTGTGTACATGTACATGCCGACCGAAATATTGCCATTGGACGGTTATAAGCTCTCGAATCAAAGAGTGTCGTGGCGAGGACCTTCAGTGTTCATCCCAGCATAATAACTCGTTTGTTGGATCGTTTTGTGCATTCAGGTTCGACAAATGGCCATCCAAGACCAGGAAGACCGCGAGTCACCACACCAGCCCAAGATTGCTACATCCCGGTAACCCACCTACGTGACTGCCATTGTTCCGCCCGGGACACAGCACAAGAATGGTTTGGAGCCCGGAGAATGTCCGACCAGACAATCAGGAACCGTCTCCGAGAGGCAGGTAGGCGTGCCAGACGTCCAAAAGTTGCCCCCTCTCCGACACGATTACATCAACGTCCGCGAGTCAGGTGGTGTAACACGGTGCAACCATGGAACCACGGAAACTGGAGGCACATATGGTTCAATGATGAATCCTGGTATCCATCAAGCGACGTGACGGAAAACGTGTCTACAGACCAAGCAATGGACGTTTTGCATCCAACTGCATCAAGCAAGTAGACAGATTTGGTGGAGATGGTGTCATGGTGTTGGGAGACATCTCTTGCATCTGCAGATCGGAATTGGTGCTCGACGTCCAAGGCAATCTAGCGGCCGCTTGATATATCAACCAGATTCTCTGTCCTCAGGTACATCGCCTTGTCGACCGCCAGAGGGAGCTGTACCAACAGGACAGTGCCAGACCTCACACAGCACGTGCTACAGTGGACTACCTGGACAACAACAACATCAATGTCCTACCCTGGCCCTCCATATCCCCGGATCTGAAACCAATCAATTATCTGTGGGATCAGATCGATAAACGTGTATGTCAGCGTCGTAATCCGCCATTGACCCTTTAACAGTTGTTCAACATGCTGCAGGAGGAATGGAGAAGGATTCCACAAAGACACATCCAACAACTAATTCAATCTGTGTCAAGGAGGTGGTCATACAGGGTAGTAACGTCAACGCCACCTCGTGGACAGCAGTAATGACTATGATGACTGCCATGCTTGTGAAATGTGCACAAGATACCAATGTATTGCTCTACATAATTTCAATGCTGTGCCGTTTATTTTCGTTGATTTGCATATAACTGAATAAGACCCTTTTTGCGTTTCTTTTAGTTTTGAAGAGTATACTTTCTTCAACATCTAATTGATTTGCCCTGGGGACATATTCAAGAGCTCCATTAAGTTTTATTGAAATCCATCTCGTAGTTTTTGAGGAAAGTTCCTAACACATAAATACACACACACAAACAGGGTTGAATGCATACCCTCTGCAACAAACCTTCGGTTTTGGCAGAGGCAGTTACGATCATAGTAATTATTATGCAAACATATATTATTGAGATTCATGATATATAATGGTTGTTGTAAAACATCCATCACAAGGTACATTTTGATATACTACATGCCTATGTTGTGATAGGTTTATAAAAATATGTTTTTCTCACATTGGTGTTGCAGCTCGATTATGGGTACCGATGTTCAGTTACCCCAGGATGACACTTATAATCATCAGAAAAAATGTTTTTTTATGAATCCATATGCAATACTGATTACAATTATTAGTGGTTCCTAAACTTAACATGCACTTCCCACGGAAAGCATATTTGCTACATAAGCCCCTGCACTAATTGACTCACTAGACACCTTCTCCACTCGGATGATAGTGTTAAAACGCGAGTTGGGGAATTAGCTCGCTTGGCAAGAGGTCTGACTATACCAACCCACACACAACACAACACCTGAGTAAAATAAACAAGGAGTTTAATACACAGCAGTCACAGGATCATTTTCATAATCAGTCAATAATAGAATGGTTTACAGTTAATAATTAGAACATGTTCACAATGCAATCAGATATCAAAGTACATGTAGATTCGTTACACACGACACATACTACATTCATCACGATACATATTCCAATGTACACAACAATAGTTCAATATTCTACACATCACCCCAGTGGGCGTTCACACAATCTACATTATGTGGCAGTCACAAGACAGCATAGTACTCACAACGTAATACAACAGTTAAAATATCCGACACACTCTATAAATTCCATAATAGTCACATAACAGTGTAGTGTCAAAGATCAGTATGAAATACACAATCCTAAACTGTAATACAGAAGATATGAGACATGTAATAAAGCATATCGCGTTCATACAGCACAAAACAGCATATTGCTCATAACGCAATGTACTAGTTAGGATACACACTCTATACAATCCAGACATCACCCCATACTTACAATACATTGTACATTCTACAACAGTCGCTAAACAACATCGTGTTTGCGCGTAATGCAATAGTTAGGATACCTGACACACTCTATAAAATCTACAATAGCCACAAAACAACGTAGAGCTAATCATTATCAAATAAACAATCCTAAACAGTAATACAGAGTAATTGTGACGTATATTAAACGACGCCACGTTCCACATAGACCTAACGGTTTCGCCGAGGGTCGAACATATAGTTGGTATCTACAGTAGATTACAGTTAATATAGAATAGCAATGGTAAAGATTTGTCAAAGTAGAAGAAAGTAAAGTTTCTTACCTGAGTAAAATAAACAAGGAGTTTAATACACAGCAGTCACAGGATGAGTTGTGACTGTGTGTCGTCCCTGTTTTATACCTATTCCAGTTATCATAGATAATCCATTTACTGATAAAGATGACGATAAAGTTGTTGTTGTGAACTTCAGTTGCTGTATCTTAATCCTATTGCCTAACTCGACTGACGATAAGGTGCCTACTGCGCATTTAAGAACTCTATCTTGGCAGGGTTGTCTAATGATTTTGATAAACGTCGGTGTTGATGATTGAAGTTCACACTGAATTTGATTAGCCTATCTCTATCTGCCAACACATACAAGATACTGGTCTCGGACGTTCGTTATCATTGTGACCCTTGGCGGCTTGCAGATTGTGAAACGTGGTCATTTAGTCTGTAACATTTCTATATTTCAATAACGTATACTGTCATAACATATTTTAAAACATTGTGCGTTTCTCCCATGTTAATAATAGCACTGGGGGCGTCTTAGTGTTACTGTTAGTAGTCTACATGTAAGACGTCATGGCATACCCTGGCCGGGCAACAGATCTCCATCACTGTAGACCATGTTCTACCAACGGTATCTGTTGGCGTCATCATGACAGCTTGGGTCAGATCTTACACAGCAAGAACATCCTTGGGAACAGTACCGCTCCAGGAGACATTTTACTGTCTTACTTTACTGATAAGCACCAGAAACATATTGTTATGAACATGCACCTGCTTCATAACGGTGTTAGCATCTACATCCAAACGTCGGATATATTGTAATAAAGAAGTTTATATTTATAGAACTATTTCCCTTGTTCACCACGCCAACTACTAAATGCCACTCAAAGAAGTTGTGTAATTTGTTATGCAAACTGATAGCCACGAGTAGCTGCAAAATTGCGGGCGGCTTAAAACATTTACTCACTCACTCACTCACTTACTATCCAAAGTCGACCTTAAAGGCCGGAGTCATATAACCCTGTTTGTGCCAGGTGTGAGCTTGGGTGCATGTCTGTCGTCGGTGTCCCCCCATTTGTGAGAACTCCCAGTTGTGAGACACATTAATTAATGGTTCAGTGCACATCCCTACAATGAAAGTGGGATCAGCCCAGCCCAGCACCCACAGGAGGCATAGTTCATTGATGAGTTGATTAATGAAATAGATTATCAAAGATTATATTTACACAGAAGAAATAGTTCATTGAATATTTTATTTATTCAGAAGAATATGTAATTATGATAACACATTTTAATTGACTGTTATGAAATTTGAAAGTCATTTTGGTTTAAACATATTTTATTATTATTTATAAAAATGAATTGGGATTGGTGAAGTATTACTGCTTATGTTAACACCGCTCCCATGCAACATAAAATATATATAATGAAATGGAGGATGTGACGTCATCGATATTGACTATTGCATAAATATATTTTTAAGTACATATAAATATATACAGATTACATCAAATACAACTATTATCTAAGTTGTCATAATTAGAGACTTACAGCTGTGTGTGTCTAACAAGCTATTGTAGGAATATAAATCAATCACGAGAAGGTTGTTGTGTTACTTTCAGTATTTCCCTGTGAAAATTTGAAGGTTGTGTCTTGATGATATAATCGTCGACGGATTCAACTATTTTCTGGTTTACACAAGGAGTAAATTCTTTGTTTCCGTTCAAAAAGTTATCCAGGTTATAACGGGTAGTTTATTTCCACAAGAGCAACATGCACTGTCTATTAAATGTCTGTTATACTTATCGGCGTTTGGGTCGCTAGATCCGAGCCTGACTGACTGACTGAGTTTGGTTTTACGCCGCTTTTAGCAATATTCCAGCAACATCACGGCGGGGGACACCAGAAATGGGCTTCACACATTGTACCCATGTGGGGATTCAAACCGGATTTTTCGGCGTGACGAGACAACGCTTAAACCACTAGGCTACCCCACCGCCGCAGATCCGAGCCTGAGGCGGCAGTGAACGATTTGACCAAAACAAGAGCCATTATTAAGATCAATATAAATCTTGTTTTCGGTTTTTGTATTAGGTTTTAAAATTCTTTGAGACTGCATGACTCTTTGGAATTAGGTAGGGCATTCCATAAATTTATTGTGTCGGGTAGAAAGGGTTTGGCATAAGGGGCATTTCGACTGTAAATTTCAGAGTTATTTCTTAAGCTATAGCTTGTAGTTTCGGAGACGGAGTAAATCTGAGTAGGTAAATTAATTTCTCTTTGATCACGACGTTACCTACACAAAGTGTTTACTTATTAAAGACGTTTACCTGAGTATGTTAATCAATTTATCTTATAAAGTTTCATTAAGTTACCTCCACAAGATTCAGTTACATAGCAAATCAGTAATTAGCTAGAGTGAATTCATTCTATCAGACAGGGGAGTATGGTGTGTTTTCGTTGTTAAGTACCTACTCCACTGTCTCATAACTGAGAGTTCTCACAAATGGGAGTAGACCCTGTCGTCCCGTGCGTCATTGTCTGTCTGCAGTGAAGCATGTGGAATGAGGGCAGTGCATGATTTGCATGTGCTGAGCAGCAGGTCAGGTTAAGCGTAGTCTCTTAACAAAGCCTTGTTTGAAGACCCAACTTAAATTCAGACTACAGCTTCATCGAGTTAGTTTACAACCATTTTTCGACGTTGAAGCTGATAACCATTTTGTAGGCTAGTTTAGTGCAGTAGTCATAGTATGCAGCTGGCCTGTGTGATCCGAGTTGCTTTACATGGTGTGTGAGTATAATGACACATTTTGAAAGTGAGATATGTTAGTCATATCCGCTGCTTTTGTTGTTTGCATGTTAGTATCATTGTAAACAAAAATACATGTATATGTTACAGTACAGCTTGCCATCTGTCAGGATGTCTGATTCTTGGTGTGTCACATCACTGTGTCCAAATTTGAACACACTTTGAACCAATTTGAACAATGGTAGGCCTATACTAATCTGTGTCAAATCCTAGCTGCCACAGTGTTGAAGACGTTGTTTACAACTAACTGTTTACACGTTATTTGTGTATCTAGTACACATGTATGAAAAACGTCCCATGCTGCTGGTTGAATATACTGGCATACGTCACTTTCTTCAGGGACCCGTGAAGATCCGGGGTAGAATAGGTCTTCAACAACCCATGCTTGCCACAAAAGGCGACTATGCTTGTCGTAAGAGGCGACTAACGGGATCGGGTGGTCAGGCCCGATGACTTGGTTGACACATGTCATCGGTTCCCAATTGCGCAGATCGATGCTCATGCTGTTGATCACTGGATTGTCTGGTCCAGATTGGATTATTTACAGACCGCCGCCATATAGCTGGAATATTGCTGAGTGCGGCGTAAACTAAACTCACTCACTCACCTTCTTTAGGGGCAAGGACTGTTCCAAGTTTGTCGGTTCGTTTAACGCTACATTTAGCAATATGTGGCGGCAGTCTTTCAAAAGTGTAGTCTGTACCAGACGATACAGTGATGACATGAGCCTCGATCTACACAGCTGGGATACCATGGCATGCTATCAACTCCATTAGCGAACACCACATCTCGTCAGTCGCTTCTTACGACAATCGTGGCTTGCGGAAAACCAGTTCTAGTCCGCATCTGCATGGGTCATGTTCCATGGATATTGTCTGACCGACCCCACCATTCCGGTTTCTGTAGACATTTCCTACCGTAGTCCATGATCAGCACACCAGTAAAATTAGAATGTTTAGCTCACCCCCGTGAAGATAATGCATGTGTGACTCCATCAAGTAGAACTCTACCAAGTAGGTGACTATCTGTGGGAGCTGTATACAATGTTGAACAACCTCACCGCGTCACACAGGAACTGTTGAGTCAATTAAACGAGATATTTGCACCAGTGGTTTTCTCAATTACTGACTTCAACCTTGAAATAAAAAGCGGTATAGTCCTGCTGTTATTATCATAGTCTGACGGATAAATACCCACATAATGTTATTATACCAAAACGTTTAATGATGCTCGAGTTTAAACTCACTTACAGAACTCACTATATGTTATGTATGTAGTAACGTATGTATGGTTACATATAGAAGATGTGAAGCTCATTTCTGGTGTTCCCCCGCCGTGATGTAGCTGGAATATTGCTAAATGCGGCGTTAAACCAAACTCAGTCAGTCAGTCAGTCAGACATATAGAAGATGAATTTCTCTACTAGTTTTAGTTTCGCTTTACGCCCCACTCAGCAATACTCCAGCTATATGGCGGACTCCACTAACTTAGGGGAACCAACTGCAAACATTATGCAGATGAAATACACGAGGATCATGCATCAAATTGCTAAAAGGCATGTGCAAATATCGTGCATTGGAACAGCTGCGTATTGGTGTAAAGTTATTCCAGGGTGCCATTGTACAAAGCGGTCTTAGAGCTAAGGTGACCGTAACTCCCATACCTTTAACATAGACTTGAGGTAGTCTTAGCGCTAAGGTGACCGTAACTCCCATACCTTTAACATAGACTTGAGGTAGTCTTAGCGCTAAGGTGACCGTAACTCCCATACCTTTAACATAGACTTGAGCTAGTCTTAGCGCTAAGGTGACCGTAACTCCCATACCTTTAACATAGACTTGAGCTAGTCTTAGCACTAAGGCGACCGTAACTCCCATACCTTTAACATAGACTGACTGACTGAGTTTGGTTTTACGCCGCTTTTAGCAATATTCCAGCAACATCACGGCGGGGGACACCAGAAATGGGCTTCACACATTGTACCCATGTGGGGATTCGAACCCGGGTCTTCGGCGTGACGAGCCAACGCTTTAACCATTAGGCTACCCCACCACCCCTCTTTAACATAGACTTGAGGTGAGGTGAGGTGAAATTGGGTTTTACGTCGTGCTTGAGAATATTTCGCTCATATAACGACGTGCATGCGTGTGTATGTGTATGTGCGGCTGCTTGTACTAGCCCAGACTGAAGCAGGTTTTATAGTGCTAGCCCACTGAAATACCATGCCGCAGTGAAGCATGAATACCCCACTCGGACACATTATACTGACTCCGAGCCGACCAGTCCTTGTTGTACCCATTAATGCACAGCGCCAGGCAGGGACCAACAAGTACCATATTTTAACGTCTTTTGGTTTGACGCGCTCTCCGGGCGGACGCTCTAACCACTACACCACGGAGGCGGCCAACACAGACTTGAGGTAGTCTTAGCGCTAAGGTTGTTTTGTACAACCGCACCCTGGTAGGGTGGGTGTAACCCATTGTTGCGACTTGTGACAGAAGGTCATCACAGTTGTGACTTGGGAGGAGCTCACGGACCAGTTTATGTATTTATGTGAATACAAGGGCCCACTTTTAATCCCCACAACAACATTATACCTTCCCTCCTCTGCACGTTCTCCTGTTCCTACTTCAAATGCTGTTAGGAAGGTAGCTGTAACCTGTGGCAATCATTCGGACTTGGAATTATATTGTTGAGGTGGCTGAAGACAGCCACACTGAGTGAATTGACTCAAAAGTTTGTTTCATTTGTAGGAGATCAACTGAGTGTCTTTTGAGGTACCCAAATATTTTCTGAACACTATCAGGTCTTCACGAAATCTGTTTTCAACACATTCTCATATGGTGAGTGTTGATCAAGGAGCAAACCTTGAATTATTTTGGATTTGTTTTGGGGTTGCTTGCCTTTGCTATGCGTTTGAATATATTACAGACCGTTTATTCAGTTAAAAGGGTGAACTCCAATTATATTGTATCATTGATCTATACTCAGAAAAAAAAACGAAACGCAAAAGTGTTTTTCAGGTGTATAATTTAAGCATTATGTAAATAATCAACAAATGATTATAATCTGTTCATATTTGACACAAGTCATTGTCGTCTGTACGGAGAAGCAAAATACAAAGGTGACTCGTCACTAAACCAAACATTTCCATCGCTGTTGTGGCCATACTCTGTGTCCTTGACACTATTGACGTCACAGCTGACGATGTTGATCAGTCAGAATTACGGGTACACCAGGTCGTCTCGGGCGAATACTTACAGCGCGTAGGTGGTCTCTCGCTGCCTGGGCTGAAATCCATCGCAGTCCTTGTATTTCTGTAGATGTAGAGGTGGCCATGGCGAGTCTATCACATAAGTGATGAACCCGTCCAGGGGGTTCACTCCCAAAAGACATACCTCTGATAAATACTCAATGAAAACACTAATTAGCTGAGCCATGCTGTCCACCCCTATTTTTAAGTTAATGAGCTGACCCAGAGTCACTACAGATTATAGATAACAACACACTCCTGTCTCCTGTGCCCTTCTCAAAACTTATTACTAATCCTTTTACTGACCCATCGCTACCAGGTTGTAGGAACAAATTTAATATTGATAATGTATTTATTCAACAAGTCATAATATTATCATCAATAGCACAACATTAATTTTTCTGAATGACATTTGAACCTAAGTAATGCATTTATTCAAGTATAGTATGACCAGAAATTATTGAGAATTTCAGGAATATGTTTAATTGGATTTCTAGTATAAACAACCTTGACCAGCTATCAAGTGCTTGGTTTCATTCAAGAGAGACAACTCCGTTAATCCTTTTTCATTAGTTTGTGAAGAGTTATCCCCTTTGTTTACTTGCTAGCAGACGACATTTTCAGTGATCCTAAGAATGGATGACATAGAGAAGCGGAAGTTGATTTTAGAGTATTATAACAAAGACATCAGATCAGCTAAAGTGATTTCAAGTAGAACAGGCATCCCTTTGTCCACTGTTTATCGTGTTTTGAAAAATATTGCAAATGGATATGGCATTGAGCACCAGGGAGGAGCAGGTACGCCCAGAAAATTGACTGTCGGTTACAGGAGGCGGCTTGGTATTCTTGTTTCTAAAAACAAACGAAGGAGTTTAGAAAACTTAAGGCTGGATATGATTGATAGAGGAACTGTGGCTGTCTGTAAGGAGACAATGGGAACTGATCTGCATGCAATGGGTTGGCAGAAAAGTCGAGGAATTCCATCACCGATCATGAAACCTGAACAAAAGGAGCGAAGGTTGAACTGGTGCTTACAGCATAGAAATTTCAACTGGGACAATGTGATTTTCTCAGATGAAATTTCTGAATGTCTGTTTCCTAATACACTGAAATTCTGGACCAAACAAACTGAAAAACCTTTGTATCAGCGCCCAAAGTACAGTCCGAAATTTAACGTGTGGGGTGGCATATCTGTGTTAGGGGCAACGCCCCTCTGTGTATTTGAAGGGAATATGAACGTGTTCTATGGAAATTTTTGGATGTTCTAGCAGGACAACGACCCCAAACATCGTTCAAAGCATTCACAGGCCTGGTTTCGGACCCAAAATATGACATTATTAGATTGACCAAGCTATAGCCCTGACCTAAATCCAATAGAAAATGTTTGGGGACTTATGAAGGAAAGTGTCAAGAAGAAAAATCTCGCAAATATTGCTGAAATAAAAGAAGAGGTGGTCCGATATTGGGACAGCATGGACCACGACTTTCTAACTTCTTTGAGCAGTAGTATGCCCCGCCGCATTGCTGCCCATGGTGACTTGACAAAATACTAACTGTTAACCTGTCTTTAAATCTGGAGTTATGTTCTGCTAATATTCACATTTAATACGTGAGTAATGAGTGAAAAAAATAAAAAAATTACAATCTTTAAATTCTCAATAAATTCTGGTTGTACTTTATAATAAAAGTGCAAATAACTGGAGAACGGGATGTTTTTATTACTGAAGATGAACGTGAAACAGTACTTATAAAATTGAGTATAAACAAAGTATGTAACTGGAGAACCGGATGTTTTATAATAGTTACTTTTCCCATGACTTTTTTCCTATGGCCTTATTTCCGATCACCCTTCTGGATGGCTGCAGCTATGACACTTATTGCTAGATTGTCTCAACAGCTGGTGTGGAACCAACTCGATGACTGTCAAAAAGGCAAATCCAAGATCATCCACTTTAGACTAGTATCAACACCTCGGACACTTGCTACTTTTACCTGTGGGGAAGATGTTTTAGAGATCACTGACTTTTATAATTACCTTGGAATTCTTTTATTCTGGTGTCCCCCGCCGTGATATTGCTGGAATATTGATAAAAGCGGCGTAAAACTAAACTCAGTCAGTCAGTCAGTGGAATTCTTTTAACAGAGCACCTTGACTACAATCGAATGGCGAAAGCATCGGTCAGCTCAGCTAGCAGAGCTCTAGGATTGCTCATTTCCAAGTACAAGGCTTTAGGAGGTATTGAATTCGACACTTTTACTAAGTTATACGACTCTATGGTGTGGTCAGTCATCGCATACAGCGCCAGTATATGGGGAACCTACAGTATATCCTACACAGACGCAGTCCAGAACAGGGCTATGCGCTTCTTCCTCGGTCTACGACGTTTTGCTCCTAACAATGCAGTGGGTGGAGATATGGGCTGGGTCCCCCCAACCGTCCGGCAGTGGGGATGTGTGACGCGCCTCAACATGGATTCCGACAGACTAACTCACCACATATGTATATGGACTCACCAGTGGGCTGCTAGACGTAAGAGAAACCAAGTATACAGGGTCATGAGACATACTGTCAATAATTCTATTAATGAGACTCAACATCTGGGTATTAAAGACAGAGTGTATGAACTTATACCTTCAAAAGGTTGTAGAAGGTTCTATGACAAATTGATTAAAACATGTCAGCTACCTGATGTGTGTAACAAGTGGGAAAGTATGACTCAGATTACATTACCTTGCAGTATTGTTTTTACAAACTATGTTATGGGATGTTAAATTTTTGGATTTTCAATTTAGATTCATCCACAAGACTATATATACTAAAAAAGAATTGTTGAAAATGAAATTGATTGACACAAATATTTGTACATTTTGCAAATCAGAACCAGAAGATAGTATCCATGTTTTTGTATCGTGTGAACATGTACAGATGTTCTGGAGTAAACTTGGGATTTTTATTAAAAACACTTTTAGCATTGACATTGTACTCTCAGATTTCACAATCCTGTTGGGACTTAACACTGGCTATGATTTTATTAACAACATTATTCTCGCTGGGAAACGATTCATATATGTCTCACGTATAAACAACAGACGGCTGCAAATGTCAGGATTTCTGAACATAATACAGAATATTGAATTTGTCGAAAAATACATAGCTAAGAAAAACAACAGAATTAACAAATTTCGCAAACAAATGGCCTAATAACTTTATTTCGAACTTTGAAAATCTGCAAGTCTCCAACATGCCTATGACCCATGAGTTTGCTGCTGGAGGTTTGCACGCTGTCTTTCTATACCCATCCTTTCAAACTTTGAAATTAGTAACTCTCTGTTGTCAATGATAACCAGGTTTTAACATATAAATATCCTTATTAATAATAATAATAATAAGAAGAATGATAATAATATTAATTACTCAACATGCAGGTAACCCATGAGCTTGTCGCTAGAGTCATGTCCTCCCCGACCTGTGTACCTATACGTTCACACTCTGAACATTTGTAACTTGTTGTTGCCAATGTATAACCAGCTCCAAGTGCCTTACCTATGGAGTTTGCAACTTGAGTAGCGTACTCCCTGATTTTGTATACCTATATTATCACACTTTGAAAATTTGAACTCTTTGTTGCTGATGTATAACCAGCTCCTACATGCCTGTAACCCAGAGAGTCTGTTGCTGGAGTGGTGCACACCCTGACTTTGTGTACCTATGTTTTCACACTTCGAAATTAGTAAATCTTTTTTTGCTGATGTATAACTAGCTAGAATATGCCTGTAACCCATGGAGTCTGTTGCTGGAGTGGTGCACTCCCTGACTTTATGTACCTATGTTTCCACATTTAGAAATTGGTAAATCTTTGTTACTGATGTATAACGAGCTCGAGCATGCCTGTAACCCATGAAGTGTGCTGCTGGAGTCGTGCACTCCCTGACTTTATATACTAGTAACTATATTTTCTTACTTTGAAAATTTGTAACTCTTTGTTGCCAATATGTAACCAGTCCTAACATGGAGTTGTGTACTCCCTGTCTTTGTATACCTATCTGAAATGAATAAAAAAAATATATACAGGTATACAAAGTATACAGGATCATGAATAAGTTCAACCAACTGGGAATGGAACACTACACAGCTCTAGAGCACTTTTACCATGGGAGGTTCATTGCAGACAAGATAGAGGAAGCTGTTTTAACGAGTTTTTATCTATATGGGAAAAAGAAATAACAGAACCTACACGAGGACAAGGAAACAGAGGGAACAAACTACGTACCTACTGCACTTTAAAGACCGAGTATGGGACCGAACCTTATGTTACATGTCACCAATAGATCTCAGAGAAGCGCCCTGTCAAGGTTTAGATGCGGAGTAGCCCCCCTGAAGATTGAGACTGGACGATACACCGACACGCCTGTAGAAGAGAGGACTTGTCCTGTATGTACACACGATGTTGAAGACGAGATACATGCCCCCCTACACTGTCCACTACATGGAGATATCAGACATGACCTGCAGTTGAAGACGAGATACATGCCCCCCTACACTGTCCACTACATGGAGATATCAGACATGACCTGCAGTTGAAGACGAGATACATGCCCCCCTACACTGTCCACTACATGGAGATATCAGACATGACCTGTATGCCATGTGTGTTTTAGTGAGCCCTGACTTCTCCGCTTCTAGTGATGTACAGAAAGTTGGTTATATTCTCTCCTCACCTGAAGTGATTTTATTAAGTGCCAAGACCTGCAAAGCTATTTTAACTACGCGAATCGATTTCTTATATCCTAGCTAATCATTTCATCGTTGGAAACATCTTATGTATGTATATCTTTATGGTATATTTTCCTTTTATATTTTACATCTTAAGTGTGGGTTTTATAATCACTGTATACAATACATATTTAACAAATACTCTTAGTATGTTTGGGTAATTTTATTATGTACTTTTAATGCACTTTGTGATAAACAACATATTGTTATTTTGTGTAAATATCTTTTACATCGTCTCTCATAACCCATTTTTGGGTGGCTCGCTTATACTTTTAAATTCTCTGTTTGTGTTTTATATTTAGAGGAGAGACGTAAATAAAAAATCTGTCTGTCTGTCGTGGTCGGCTGGACCAGCATAGGTCATGCCGTAGCCATGTCGCCTGTCAGCAGTTGGTCGATGGCGTTGTTGCATTAAGCTAGCTTGTATGTCGTGGTCGGCTGGACCTGCGTAGGTCATGCCGTAGCCATGTCGCCTGTCAGCAGTTGGTCGATGGCGTTGTTGCATTAAGCTAGCTTCTGTCAGTCGTGGCACAGATTCACTTTTCACTTACGACAGACAACTGAAAACCCATCATAGCCATAAAATTCATGCTATGCATTCATTTCATGTTGGTGTGTTTGGCTGCCACACTTCCATGTGGCTGCGTTTCTCCCACGTGTTTCGGTATTTTTTGGCCGTACTTAAATTCTACCCGTACAAGTCACTCCTAATACACGCCGACATGAGAAATTCACATTTAATATTCATTTTGTATGAATATCAGGAAACTCCATCAGATATTCCCAGCTTGCCGACTTCAGCGTTTCTTTTCTTTTGACCGAACATATCTCCATCATAGTTGGCAATCCATAATTTAGTGAGTGAGTTAGTATGTTTACGCCGCTTTTTTGCAATATTACGGCGGGGGTCACCAGAAATGGGCTTCGCACATTGTACCCATGTAGGGAATCGAGCCCGGGTCTTCAGCGTGACGAACGGACGCTTTAACCACTAGGCCTCCCCACCGCCCCTCCAAAAGGATTACTTGCCATATTCACTGAATATTTAAATGCGTGATGTGTGAAGTTAGGATTTGTACATGAACCTGTATGCATAAATCTCCCGTGCACACCCTGGGCCTAGATTTTCGAAGCTCTCTTAGCGCTAAGGTAGTCTAAGTTCATGTTAATGTATGGCACTTACGACTATCTTGGCCTTAATGGGATGCTGCTCCACATTACGAATGAGCGTTTGTGTCTTATCAGGGTACGCAGCGACTAATGCGCATGGATTCAACACGTGGTACTGGCTGCTTTTTTGGTACCTCTGTTGCCCTGGCCATACAAACAGCTGGTTTGCAACAATTAACACAACCACAATCATCCACTACATTATTTTATAGCAATAACCCTCTTTAAACAACTGTCGTTGTAACAAAGCTCTGTCTCGTCTCATACGATTTGTTAAGGCCGCACTTGGCAATATTCCAACTATATGGTGTCTGTCTGAAAATAATTTTCTGTTTAGATCAGCATCAGCATGAGCATCGACCTACGCAATTAGGATATACTGGTTGCTGAAAACACATTCTAATCCGGATCTTCACGGGTGCGATCACATACGAACCCTTGATTATGTATTTTTCAGAATATATACTTGATTGTGTCAATATCTAATAACATATAAGAAGTAAGAGAGAAAGTTGTATCCCTCTGTAGATGGGATAGCAGAGTAAAGGCCTTCCAGTTTTAGAAGGCCTTCCTAAAGTATGTATTGTCAGACAAGCTTCAACACCCCATTACTTGTCACGAACTGCACATCCTCCGACTGTAGTCACTGTTTGGGAGACTCAAAAATGACATACCAGACTACTTTAAGAAGTAAAGCTAAATCTATGCAAAACCTGAAAATTGAAAGGCTGACAACTGTATCAATAAGTCGTGTCTTGCAAATGAAAGGTAGCTGGGCGCCAATCCCAACCTTGAGTTTTTACAGGTGCATGTTTGTTGTTCATTATACAGTGTATCCTTGAAATTTAAGGGTGAACACTGCAATAGTTTATTTTTGTTTATTCATCATCTGAAATGAAAACATAATGCCACAAACTGTCTAAGTTATAAAAGCATTCAATGCTGTCACTTAAAACACACTGAAGTTGGAAGTATTTCATACCTCCTTTTTTAATTCAGTCATCATCAATATAAATAACATCATCAACAACGTGCCATGGAGTTGCCTGGACAGGTTTAGTTGTACACACTGGAACAGTTGACCCCCCACTTTTCATTTTGGCAGCCTCAGACTTGTAAACAGACGGTACACTCATGCCTGTGGATGTGTTATACCCTAAACTAGAATGTTCTGGCCTGGGTTTCACAGACCATAATTTGGGAGAATCACTCTTTTGTACTGGGTGCGAGGTAAAATGTCTCTGTGTTGGCACATTGGTCACAGCAACCTTATTCCCAAAGGTTTTGACAGCCTGAGGAGCTGCAACAGTCTTTATGTATCCACCTGAAGCAGACATAACCATGTGAGGAACAGAAGAGTCTCTTTTCTGAATTAGTGATCTCTGGCCTGACTTGTTCATAGCATTCACATAATCATCTTCTGAAGACTCACTGTGAACAGAAACATCATCAGCCAGTTCTTTCCTCAAATTTAAAAAATGTTGCTTTCTCCTGCTGGAACTTGCTGGACCAAGTAACCTTCTGTCCGCAACCATGGTATGTTCCCCCCATGTCTTCATCATCTGACCACTATGAGGTATCTTTGTATGAGAATCTACTCTCTTCTTGGGACCAGCTGGCTGTTCATTAATTGGAACATAGACTAACTTTGACGATTGATGACCGTTAAACTGTTTCTCTACCTTTCTGACAAGAAACTGTGGTCTGGGCTGGATGCAATATTGCGAAGGTACTGCACCAGACACCCTAGCATTCTGCTGAGTTCTGAGCTGTAGAATGTTCTGATGACGTCTTTGGGCCTGCATGGGCATTGGTCTTACCTGGCGTGTGACACCAGAATTGGTACAATAATACAGTTTAGATCTGTCAGTTATAGGAGGGGGCTGTATTTCCACAATGCTGATATCATCATCAATCCATTCAGCGCCTCGGCTTCCCTTTTTCTCCCTCCAAAACTGGATCTCTTCCTTTGAAACCCTTTTTAACACAACTTTGCATCTGCCCATTTGACGCTTCAACAGCCTGCTTTGTTTGTTCAGTCCTGTTCTCATTTTCCTTAAGAACTCAAATTTTTGCTCTTTATTGAATTTATACTCGTGTATGTGTTTGAAACAGTGCTTCCGTTTTTTTTTGTATGTGACAGGATAGTCATTTGAACGGTACCTCAGTTTATCAAGAAACTCATTTCGAACCACTGTAGAACAGTGCTCTTCCACATCTTTGATTGTGCACACTGAACTGTCTGGTTTGATGTGTTTCTTCACTCTCTTCCCTAGGAGTGATGAAAACGGCACATTAAGAAGTGCTCCTTGAATATTCTTGCTTGGACTAGTGGCCTCAGTGGCCTCGCCATCACTGGCATCATCTGGTACTGAGAAACTGAGTCTCTTCCGAGAAGTCCCCTCCCCATCTCGACTCAGCTGTGACATAAGGGACCTAGGCGTCCGTGGGGAGGTCAAAGGTCTACTGTCCAAGCCTTCCACAGCAACTATCTCACAATCAATGTCCATATCAGACTTGGACTTGGACACAACATTTTTTGCTTGTTTGCTTGATAACAGTCCAAATGATTTCAAGAAATCAGATTGTTGCACTCCATTGTTACAGGGTAAATCGTGACGCTTCCACAAGGGCATTTCTAGACGTCTCTTTCGAGGCCTAGGGAGAAATGGTGTAGACTTAGGTGGGCATGTTTTTGGACAATTACTTTGCACAGAGACAGCACTTGTCTGAGGAATGTCAGATGCTCTGTCAGACTGTATTGAGACACTGTATTCATTTTCCATGTGGGTCAGAACATGCTCCTCCAACTTCGACTTCCCGTTCTTGCCACCGAACCAGCGATCACAATAGAAACACACATACACATCCACAACCTCAGAATCTGATTCATCTGGAAAATGAATATGTGATAAACATTAACAGAGGACATCATATCATCAATTCTATTTGTTGTTTAACTGGTAATACTATGCAGTCCTGTCCATATTTATTCTTCACAAAAGCTGTGGAGGCCATGTTTAACATCGGATTGATGTTGTGTGAGCCCCATTCGCAACCACCATTCATGCAAAAGTTATTCTATAACTAGATAGCTGTTTGCAGCAAAAACAGAGGCAGACTCTTCCATCATCACCACATCCTGTTTCAATTTCTAAAAACAAACTTAAACCTGAGATTTTACCTAAATGTGAGAAAACTCAGCAAAATGCATGTCTAAAAATAAACTGAAATCAATATTAACCCCTAATTTAGTAGACAATTTCAGTTTGATAGATAGGCTACTTCAGTTGTTTCTTTGGAGGGCATTTAGTTTTGTGTTTTAGAAACGCAAGTGAGACAGAAATTCAGTTGTTTCAGATTCCCAAATTCAGTTTGAACAAACCTTAAGTTTGTTTCAAGAAGTTAATGGGATTGGGTGGTCAGGTTCACTGACTTGCTATCCAAATTGTGTAGATCAATTATTTACAGACCACCACCATACAGCTGGAATATTGCTGAGTGCCGCGTCAAACAACAAACCAACCAAACAACCAATCTTAATATGACAAATTCAGACAAAACCAAGCATCGTGATCTAGATGGAGCTAGTCTACAGTTATCTTTGAGGAGAGAAAGTCCCAATCCTACTGGTGTAAGGTACATACCATCTGAAGAATTCACAGACAGGACATCAGCATTGTTTTTCAGGCTAGTCTGAAACACAATATAAAGCAATAAAGAAAAATGATGACCAAATTTGTACAACAATTTTCCAACCTTTAAAAAAAAATTAAATAATGTTTTATCGGTCGGCTGCTAGAATCTTTAGAAATTTAACTCAACACCTGTTTTCATAGCTTTATACAAGTCCACTTTGTATGAGGTGAAGTCAGGGCAGGTGAAATGGGGTTTAACGTCGCACTTAAGACTATTTTGCTCATATGACAATGTGCGTGTGGATGTGTGGCTGCTTGTATTAGCCCAACTTAAGCTGTTTTTTTCAAGTGCTAGTTAAGCATGAATATCCCACTCAGACACATTATATACTGACTCGAGCCAACCAGTCCTCCTTGTACCGATTAATGCCGAGCGCCAGGCAGGGACCAACAAGTACCATACTTTAACATCTTTCGGTATGAAGCGAACCTGCGACCTTCCGCTCTCCAGGCTGACGCACTAACCACTACACCACGGAGACAGTCTCTATTTTGTATGAATGTAGAAATTGAATATACATATCATTTTTGTATGAAACGATTGTGCCCTTGTAAACAGACTGAACAAGAGTCATCTGGAGATTCCCTGAGAACAACCAATTCCAAAGAGTGAGTGAGTATAGTTTTGCGCCGCACTCAGCAATATTCCAGCTATGTGGTGGTGGTCTGTAAATGATCAAGTCTGGACCAGACAAACCAGTGATCAACAGCATGAGCATCGATCTACGCAATTGGGATACCATGACGTATATCAACCAAGATGAATTTGTACGGACAGATGCACAGACAGAGCCCAAAAATAACACCCCTGGCAAAACGTGATGCAGGAGATAAGAATTTGTAATAGCCAAAGGCACTGCTTCCTCCTTGTTTTTTGTTTGTGTGTGTGTGTGAGAGAGAGAGAGAGTGAGTGAGTGGGAGAAAGAGAAAGAGAGATGACTTAACACCTTCTACTCTTTGACCTATGGTCAAAACACACACACCATAATGAACAGGGTCATAGTCAAACAAGCTGCCAAGACAACAGAGACTGACATTCCGAAACCTTCCGGGACCAAAAGGCTGTATTACATAACAGGGGATAAACATGAATAAATACAGAATTCCTATTTACCACATCATCTGCCGAGTTTGTCCTTGTCAACAACTCAGTGTGGCCCATATACTCATAACATGCCTGGACAACACTTCGAAGTTTGTCAGTAGATTCGCAGTCCCCGCCAGCAAACTGAAACAGTTAATCTCTGCATAAAACACAATCCAGCTGGATAGCATCACAAAAGCACATGTAGAAAACCACTTTTACAAAGCAATTACATTGTTAAGTACAAGTAGATAGCAAGTTAAGATGGTATTCAAACTGCCTTCAAACAGATAATTTGGGAACATAATCATCATTCAAATACACACACCCGATCTAAATGTGTCAACTGATTGATTGATTGATTTTAGTTTTACGCTGCTTTTAGCAATATTCCAGCAATATCACGGCGGGGACACCAGAAATGGGCTTCACACATTGTACCCATGTGGGGAATCTAGCTCGGGTTTTCGGCGTGACAAGCGAACCCTTTAACCACTAGGCTTCCCCACCGCCCCCCTTTAAATGTGTAAATAGAAACAATGGCCTGCTGAGAGTATCCTCAACAAGAATACACCTGACATGCTATACCTAAGTTAACAAACCCTCTTTACTACTAGTTGATTGTGTCAGCCATTATATGTGGATACCTGTTTTAAAAGATTATCACTATCTGTGACACATGGAGCAGCCCAGGGTATGTCCACTGGCCACCACTCAGGCTTGTAGAACTGGCTGCTGGCGGCGGCAGGTGGGCTTGGAGTTCGGCCTGGGCATGATATGTTGATCAGGCGGGGAATAAATTCCTCCAACTGGGGCTGGAAGTGTACACACACGCAATCTTACTTAAAGAATATTTTATTTCATCAATTGTCATAGGCAATGCACCAGATACTTGTTTAGGCCACAATTTTCTTCTGTCATAAATACTGCCTAAATGTCACATAAGATCACCACAGTGATAAGTTTTAATGCAGTTCAGAAGTAGTTTTTAGAAACTCTACAACTACAAGTAACTAATCAGGCAAAGCTTTCCGTTCCACGTTCTTAATTCACTTACATGTATGTGTAAATATTTGTTGATATAGACAGTGGCACAATAGTTACAATGTTTATTCATGCACCTTTGCTGCGAATATATTTAGAAACAATGCAATTGAAAAGCATGTTCATTGAGTCCACAAGCCTATGAATAATAAGTTGATAAAGTGGGGCATAATAATACACACCTTGGTCATTGAATATAAAGACAGGGGAGGTAACTCCACCATCTTCTTTTCCCTCAAACTCTGCTCTAGGATCATGATCTCATGTTCTCTGTCTGTATATCCGAAGACACTTCAACTGGTATCAGGAGACTGCAAAAGAGAGTATATCATGAAATATTTCACTGCAGAGCTACAGATAACGTTTTGGGTCATTGTGTTCATCTCATTTGGGTATCCTAATTTTCCTTTGAGTAACCAAATAAATTGTACTCATCTCACTCGAACTCAATCGGGTATTTTGCCATTTTCCATCAATTTTAAAAATACAATAAAGTTTAAATGTTAATCCTTGTTATTTATATTTGATTTGTAATATGAGAAACGATAAGAAAGACTGCAAGTTGCCAAGTTCACGTCCTGAAATAGAATCTCTCAATATATGTCACTTATTTTATTTATCCACTGGTACGCAAGCTAAGATTTGACATTTTTGTATGTATGCATGTAAGATCACATTTACTGAGTATTTACAAAACTTACAGCGTACTTGTACGCAATAGCCTTAATTGGAAATGAGTTTTCACATAAATATTTGCGTAATTTACACTGATACGCAGCTTATCTGTACCTCTGTCACTGATTTATATATGTTGATAATTCAACCATATGTTGCAAAACATATTACATTCTTTTAGTAACAAACATCCATACAATATCTCAGGTGAGTCCTGGTGTCCACCAGACTATTTTAGAGGAATGGAATATATGCAAAGAATATGGACAATGTTGAGAGATTTCAACAAGCTCACACAGAGCAAAAATCATAACCAGACAACAGAGGTTTTTGCACACATAATGCATAATAATTATTCATATCAAGAGTAATGGTTGGAATAGTTTCAACATCATAAATGAGCCATTTTCAATAAGTATTTGGACATCCTTGATCAAAAGAATGCACAAGTGGGATGTCAAATTTGCATATGTAAACAACCGACCCCAGGTTTGGTGTTTCTGCTTTCCCCGAGAAACCTGTTTATTCACAACTGTCAAGTAACCACCACGCTTTGGGAGTTTATGGGACGCTTTAATCATCCTGCGCTGTGTTCGCACCCAATCGAGTTGGTTCCACAGTGACTGAATTAATTAGAGTCAAGCGCTTCAGTTAGTACCACAGAGCGCACCCGCCTCGCTTACATGAGACGATAGGCCGTCTCGCATACACGTTACATCTCTGACTGGTAAATATATAAATTTTCACCAGAGTGATAGGTAACATTCCTGACTAGAATAGCACAAAAAGTAAACCTTCACTCAATTGGAAGTTCTTGCCTCACAAAAGCAAACTTTTATATTTTCCCAAAACAAATACATTGATGAAAGGCATCAGTTCAGCTCTTCCTTGAAGAGCATGCCAAAAACGTTTCTTGAAGATCTATCAAACTGTTGCGAATTTTACTCTTGCAATAAACTCAACCTTCATTAATTATAAACTAAAGGGCCACAACGCTGTAAAATGTGTATTTTTGATACACAGTCTACTGTCACCAATGTTTCATATCATTTTCAGAGTTCTACAGATGAGTGAGTGAACCGCAGCAAGTTTAGTTTTATGCAGCAACATTTCAGCTATAAGATGGTAGTCTGTAAATAATCAAGTCTGGACCAGACAATCCAGTGATCAACAGCATGAGTATCGATCTACGCAATTGGGATACGATGTGTCAACCAAGTCAGCGAGTCTGACCACCCGATCCTGCTAGTCGCCTCTTACGACAAACATGGGTTACTGAAGATCAATTCTAACCCAAATCTTCTACAGATGATGTCAGATAATAACACTTTATAGAAATATGGTTAACACTGTGATTGATCTTGTAGATTTTATGAAAATATTCATTTGCTAAACAGCAGTGATCTAACTTTCATGATCAAAATTTAATAGATAATTCTAGGAATTCCATGACTACAAAACACATCAAAATGTTTTCTTAATGAACATAAATACTGTAATAAAATACAAATGTAAAATTTTGATAAATATCATAAATGAATTAATCAAATGATTCAGTTAAGATGGTAATAGCCATCACAATAATAGTCTTTATTATCTGCTGAAAACAAAAAAGGTACTCCAGATCATGTGCACAACAAAAATCTGACAATCATAAATATTTTGTAGGACCAATGTAAAACATTACAATTTGTAGAAGAAATACATCTGATAATATGAAAACCAGGCAGACTGTATTTAACCTCCAGCAGTCTCTACTAGTAACATTGGGACTAGAAAGTTTTATATGTATTTCCAGTGACAATTAGGGTTGGGTATTGTCAAAATTTCCATATAGCGAAAAATTGTGATCTGTGTCGACACATTGCAATATGTATTGCAATATATTGTGAAAGTATAACAGATGGTTTAAGATAATGAAATCATTGTTTCCTTTCTTTTCAAACAATGCCACTGGCCACTGTCATGACTCAGATGTGATTGTACAAGAGATCAATTGAAAATGTTTCCAAATTGAAGACTTAGCTCTCAAGTTTTGAACTGGAGAAAAATCGTCTGCAGCGACATCCGCCATTTTGGTTTGTTTATCAATACGAGTGCCAGTGCCAATCTATTCCTTTATTTATATGGTTTAACGGTCATGCAAATGCAATTATATAACCAATAGACATTCCCAAACTATTAATGTATAATAATATAAAAGAAGTACAAATGGCATTAGTATTTTTTACTACATCACGAAAAATTATCGATCATGGTCACGGAAATTGCTGATCGTATCAGGTGAACTGGTTCGCGAAAAGAGTACCGCAATATATGGCATTGTGAAGTTCGAATTGCAATACACCGATTAACTGGTATTATCGATAGTGGTGTGACGATTCATCGATACGCATCGATCCATGGGCCGCCGATACAGAGAATCGATACAAAGTTTTACATTGTCATATATCCGATACGATACTTCAAATGGGCCCCGATACATCGATGTTGAACTTGGAATATTGCTGAAACACGATATCTGTCACGAAAAAAGACTTACTTTTGTATTGATGATTAAAATATATACTTACTTATTTTCCCCTTCATAAGTAAGCGTTCTCTCGGAAATTCTTGCGTCAAGAACTGCGTCAGACATGCGCTCGAATGTTATTTTTACATTCACAAAGTCTGTGTGTAAACTTAATTATCTCGTTTCCAAATGAACATTGAAAAAAACACTGGCGGAATTTTTGACGAAATAATTTAATATGGTTTTGTTTTGATCTTAAGGTGCAGATGCAGTGCGACAAAAATTTTATTATTGAGATGTATTGTATCGCAGGATGTATGCTAATACCAGCACTAATTATCGCCCATCCCTAGTGACAATATTAGGGGTGTCACGATACACCAATCTCACGATACGATACGTATCACGATTTTAAGGTCACGATACGATACATTTTCGCGCCTTTTCATAGCATTACCTTACTGGCAACGTACGCGCTTGCTGATTGGTCCATCAAAATAGTCTAGCCAATCACAAAAGCTGTTAGTTTCCAACCTATTTTTTAAGTAAAGCTAGCTACATCTATTTATCGGAGCGGTCTCGTATAATTTTACTATCAAGACTTTGACGGAGATGGATATAGCATAAAAATTTGAATCGATAAAGTTTTAAAACAGGAATCGATACACGCAAGCATGTATCGCGTATCGTATCGTCAGTAAAAATGTATCGATGCATCGATACATTCGCGTATCGCGACACCCCTAGACAATATGTAATTATTTTGGAAGCAGAAAGTGACTCTTTCATTTTCCGGAACACTACACTTTACTGGAAAGAGGACACACATAACATACACCACCACTTAACCCTGAGCACCATTTAGAAGTCACTGAACTATAACATCTAAACTGAGAAAATGCACTGAACAGACTAATCCTATCGTCGTGGTACATGAATAGCCGCAATGATTTTGCATACAGGGATGAGGATGAAGTTTTGAGAAAAACTCTGAAAACTAGCCGTGTGTGTGTGTGTGTTGTTAGCATCTATCGGATTTAGACGATTCACAAATATGACCCTTGGCCTTATGAAATTCCTGGAATTTCGTGGATCTGCCAAAAATTCTCATCCCTGTTCAGGGCTGTGTATTGGCGAATAAATTGCATCGCAATATATTGCAATTCGGGTACCCATATTTTGAAATATTGGGAGGTAAAGTGTTTTACAGCGAGTGACACTGGTTATATTTGCAAATCCTTTTTCTATTAGGGATTCTATTTTCTTTTTATATAATTAATAGTATGCTAAGTATTCTGCTTTGTCAATCAATTACACAGTTAAAACATCAGTTGTGAATGAAACTCTGTGTTAATTTTAATATATTAAGAAAATATATAGGATATTTACATTACGCTCATATCCATATGCAACTAGTACATGCTCAAGGCGCTGATTTTAATGCAAATACATCTCAGAAATAATATATTGCAAAACATTCTTTGTGGTATATCGGTAATACCATGTAGTCCGACCATTTGCAACCACTAGAGTAATAAATGTTTAACTATTACTCACTGTTCTTTGTGGTGTGTACTATCACTGTCTAGAATATTTAACTAATCTCAAACACAGGCAAATGCCACAGGAGTGTAAGATTATTTTATCAAGTACAAAGCTGACTCTTGTTAAAAATATTTTCAGAAAATGTTGAAATAAGTCTGAAAATAGCACTAGAGAAAATTAAGATGGACCAGATGTTTTCTTAAAATTGTGTAGCTTGTTACAAGTCCACAATGACAAGATGAATACTTCAATACGACCAATGGTGTCCACCCATGTGAACCAAGTAATGACAAAGACAAAGGGATGCTGAAAACTGACAGTGTCATTTTTCATAAAAAACCAATATTCAACATTAATTCATAGTTGAAGATCCTCATTATTTGAACATCAAAATACATGCTGAAAGGTAGGTGTACTCATTTGATGATAAGCTACAACAATAAATGTAAAATAAACATATAGTGCACACAAATAACAAAAAACAAAACACAATCCCCATAAAATGAGACCTGAGATGATGAAACCCCGCCATTTTCACACAATTTCAGCACAACCTGAGTACACTCACACGGTAAATCGTGCAGATGGCAACTAACCAAGAGTACACAAATTCAGTCTGTTGTTGCTTCCATTGAAAAAAGTGTTTGAATGTTACTAGTACACTTACAGAATACCGGATACCTACTGGCAAACAAAGATAAGTTGAGCACCGACCTGACAATTGACCCGTATTAGCATGTATGCGTGCCGCCCACTGGTGCTTGCCATTGTTAGCGAAGGCGACCCAGGTTGTCCGCGATCAAGTGTAGTGTGACTAGCTACACCGACGTGAGAGTCTTATGAGCAAGGCATGTGCAGCTACACGAGCAATCAATTTCATTGTCATGCAATGCACTAGCCTCCATCTGCTCTACCTCTCACAAACCAAATGGGTTTGCTCATTGCCGTGCACCGCCTACTTCTCGTAAAATGCATTCTCTGCGCCAGTCCAACTTATCCTTGTTTGCAAGTACCAACCACATTCTTTAGTGTCACATACACTTCTATTATAGGGAAGCACAAGCAATACAATTGAAAACAATAAGGGAGCATCAAAATATAAAATAACCATTAAAATCAGATAAATTGGGACAAATTCCAAACTAACCAACGAAAGTTAAGTTCTCACAAATAAAATATATGTGCATCTTTGAAAAAACGGAGCTACAGAATTCTGGGAGTTGGAGCGAACGAACGTGGGAAAGTTGCCTAACCCTAACCATATTTGTTATTCTAACCGCGAAGAAGATAGTAACTGGTATCCAAGTGCTAAAACGTTCAGTAATCTAAGATAGCGAAGAACTGAAAATAAGTCAAGTTGCGCACATTTTTTTCGCAGTTCCAAAGTTTACAAAGATGTCGGAAGGTATCCGCTATTCTGTAATCTTACCATTTTAATCATGAGGACGCAGTTTATGGGGCTTGTGTCTTATTTATACTTTTTGTGGCTATTTCTATTTGAAGTGGGTATGTATGATTGGTTGCTTTCATCTCACATTGAGAGTCTGTTTATGGGCCTGCCTGTACCGACTGGTCAAATCAACTTGATAGTCTCATTAACTAACTGTGAGTTAGGTTTAGATATCACATATCTTTGAATGTGAGTCGAAAAGTCAGTACTCACGTTGAGATGAATGCTTACGTGTCAATGAAGTCACCGATGACGTCACAATGACATCACGAATGACGAAGTTCGTTTAGAGAGTACTCACGTATCTTGAAAGAGATAACATGGTAAACATTACCACTGAGATTGAAAAGGCAGGTCGTCTTCTTTGTATGGATAATTTCCTTGGAGTTGCCAAAAAGCGTTTGAACGTTCAACCGCTCTTTCCGCGAAATGTTCGGTAATGGCGGGACTGTGGGGGGGATGATTGAAGTTATGACAAAATGCGGACCTCAATACGCAAACAAAATGTATTTTCAAAAGCTATTTCATTTCGTAAGGGATCACAAAAACATCATTTAATAAGGAGCAGAATACCTTACAAAGGCAATGTCATAGCAAACGGATGTAACATAAATAAACAAATAGCGGCATGCGAAATAATGACTGCTCCCTAATGTTTTCATGTTCGAATCGATGTTGTTAAAAAATAAACCATTCTCATAGCTACAATATAAAAGATGCATAGTTAAGGATCAATATCATATTTCCAAATCGTGAAACCAGCCACAATAGCCAATTATACCTTTTAACGCAACAGAAACCATGGCCAGTGCAGTGTATTCCGTCAGTACAGCCCACGATGACTTCTGTCTCGCAACCAAAATGGCGTCCGTCTAAGGCCCCATCAAAGCCGAGTGACGTCACACGGGGCGCGTTTCCACGAGCCAAACTGTATTCAATGCCAAAAGCCACGGCGATTCACGAGAACTAGCCTTTCCTTCGATATGGACTAAACAACCATGTACAAATTCATCATGCAACGTTGATAAAATAAGCCACTACCCTTTTAGTCAACCAAGCTCTGTAAATAACTGAAAACTACCCTTCAGTTTCCCAAATATACATCCAGCTGTACCATCATGGGCGACGCCGGCAAAAACATTACATCCATTAAATTGAGAACTATTATTCTCCTACCATTTCTTCGTTAGTTTGTTATTTATCAACACAGTTAAGCAAATACTATTTTGATTATAACTTGATTACAGCTAGGCCCTGTCCCAAACGCAGTAAATAATCCGGACCGCATACGACTTACCCGTAACCTCGGATAACCAAGTTGGCAATGAAAATTTGTCAAGGTTTCTTTGGGTAATCAACGCAGTCTAACAAGGGCAATGGTTGGCTGTTATCATAGCATCATGGTATGTTTGACTTTTCTTGCGTTCTGATGGTAGTTAATGTGGTCTTCACCAGCATTGGCACCAATATGTTCACTTAGCTCTCTGTTTAGTTATATTATAGATACATTGCCTTGTGATGAGGTTATACAAACAAAATTACTTTCTCCTAAGGTTATATATGTGTACACATATTGCTGTTATTAGGTTGTACGTATATTGTTGTGTTATCAGATTATACATATATTGCTGCGTTATTAGGTTATACGCATATTGCTGTTATCAGGTTTTACGCATATTGCTGTTATCAGGTTTTACGCATATTGCTGTTATCAGGTTTTACGCATATTGCTGTTATCAGGTTATACGCATATTGCTGTTATCAGGTTATACGTATATTGCTGTTATCAGGTTTTACGCATATTGCTGTTATACGCATATTGCTGTTATACGCATATTGCTGTTATTAGGTTATACGCATATTGCTGTTATTAGGTTATACGCATATTGCTGTTATTAGGTTTTATACATACATTGCTGTATTATCAGGTTATACATACATTGCTGTGTTATCAGGTTATACATACACTGCTGTGTTATCAGGTTATACATACATTGCTGTGTTATCAGGTTATACATACATTGCTGTGTTATCAGGTTATACATACATTGCTGTGTTATCAGGTTATACATACATTGCTGTGTTATCAGGTTATACATACATTGCTGTGTTATCAGGTTATACATACATTGCTGTGTTATCAGGTTATACACACTGCTTTGGTACTCAGGTTACACATTTCTTTGTTGTGAGATTAACATATATTATTTTGTCATGAGGTTATTAGTAAATTACTGTGTTATCAGGTTATAAATATGTTGCTCCGTTCTTAGGTTATACACATATTGCCTTGCCATAATGTTATACATATATCGTTTGTTGTTAGGTTATACATTATGTTGTAAGAGACAAACCTGCCTAGAAGGTTTTGTGCACATATTACATTACGATTGAAGACAAACATAATCAATGTCTTATTGTGTGTGTGTTTGGAGTATGTAATCTATTCTGATATTAACCTTTTTCATAGCTACAATAATCATCTTTAATATATCTGAATAATTGGATAATTTGCAAGTGATGCCATGCAATTCGAGAGGAATACACAAAAACCTAAATATCAACAATGATGGAAAGCATGGCACGCCACTAATCTGATTGTCACACAGTTCCCACATAATGGTTGATGTATGAACCACCACTGGCGACCACATCAGAACCCTACACTATGTCTTAAAGTTGGTGCTTTCTCGGAGCCTGCACCACGCCATACGTTCCTGCCTGTGCCCATCTGTGAGGAAGGGACGTCTGATTGGACGACGTTCCCTTAAAACCAGCACCTGGCGGCCTCCTTTTGATGGTACTGGTGGAGAGTCTGACTCCCATTCCCTAATGCCGGCGCAGTCCATCGGCATGAGTCATGGGACTGCGTCTTGCCAGACGAATTAGGAGTCGGTCCACAAAGTCATGGGTCTCCATCCATAGCTCTTGCAGGTATTGGACGATCTGTTACTTTACCGGTGGCAAGGTTCTTCCTCAAAAGTCGACTGATAATCATGTGGTTAAAGTTCAACTTGGCACCGATGTTGCCACAGGACATCCCTGCATCATCCATGCCAATAACTTGCCACCGTGTAGTTTTGTACACTCAACATCTTGCCAGGTCAAGAAAAAGGAATGTTTGATGAACGTCGCATGTCACGAAATATCTTGCCTTAAAACAGATCCAGAGTGGATAACGTGTGGCACACGCAAGGGCATCTACGTGGCAATGGAGGATCTATACATCAACTCCAAGACATGCTTGGTCTCGACACTCGACTGCCATTGCACCCATCGAAAGTAAAGAAACCCAGAGCTTATCAAGCCATTCGTGAACAATTTATATCATTTCGGGACAACTTTTTGCAAATTTCAGAACGGCAATGTCCATGCGACTGACGCCCTGATATATATCCACACGCATACTAGTGGAGACACCATCGGCTAGATGCGACATGAACGACGGACGTCTTGGGCCTCCTTTCACAAAGCACAAAGGTGATCGTAAGTCACTAAGGTAACCTTAGTGTAATGTTAAAGAATGGGAGTTAAGGTTAATCTTAGTAAAGGTTGCTTCGTGAAAGGAGTCCCTGGTGTGTCCACGAACCCTTGGCGAACATAATTACAAAGAAATGGTCATAGTTTCAGGTTGTACGATTCTTCGGTAAAAGTATTGTATGTGATTTGACAGCATGTCACGTTACACCGTTAAACTATTCTGCAACACGAATGTCCGGACTACAATCGAGGCGTCAAAGGCGAGAATATTGACTGTGAACCAGAGACGTCAATGTTACTATTAACACGGTAAAACTGGAGAAAGTTTTACCAATATTTATGACAGTATATATTATTGAAAACTGGACATGTACAGATTAACTGACCACGTTTCACAATCTTCAAGCTGCCAAGGGTCACATTGATAATGAACATCCGAAACCAGTATCTGGTCCGGGTCTGCAGATAGCAATAAGCTAATCAAATGCTCTGTGAACTTCACCCATCAACACCGATGTCTTCAATACGTTTATGAAAATTATCATATAATCCGGTCAAGATAGAGTAGCCTAAGGACACAGTTGGCACCGTATCGTCAGTCGAGTTAGGCAATAGGATTTAGATATAGCAACTGAAGCTCACAACAACAACTTTATCGTCAGTGTATCAGTAAATGGGATTATCTATGATAACTGGAATAGGTATAAAACAGGGACAACACACAGTCACAAATCGTTCAGTGACTGCTGTGTAATAAACTCCTTGTTTATTTACTCAGGTAAGAAACGTTACTTCTTCTACTTTGACATATATACCATTGTTATTCTATGTTAGCTCTAATCTATTGTAAATACCTTTACTATAAGTTACAACCCTGGCAGTACCTTCAGGTTTATGTGGAACGAGGCATCCCTTAGTATGTGTCTCATATCTTCTGTATTGCAGTTTAGGATTGTGTATTTTATACTGATTGACACGACACTGTTTTGTTACTATTATAGAATGTATAGAGTGTGTCGGATATTTTAACTGTTGTATTATGTTGTGAATACTATATGCTGTTTGGGACCGTTACAGAATGTAGATTGTATGAACCCCCACTGGGGTGATGTGTAGTGTACTGAACTATTGTTGCGTACATTGGAATATGTATCGTGATTAATGTAGTATGTGTCGTGCACATGTTCTCGTCAGCCATCATGGATGCGCGGTACCAGTTGTTTCCGTACCGCAGTTTACTCATCACTCGTAATGTACTGTATGATGTCATTTTTGTTCAATGAAATTTCGAGACGAAATTTTAAAAGAACAGGGGGATACTATTACCACGGAAAAAAACTAGACAAAGTTTTACCAATATTTTATAACGATATGCGTTATTGAAAACAGGAAATATTACAGACTAACCGACTACGTTCTTCAATCTTAAACCTGCCAAGGGTCACATTGATAACGAGCATCGGACTTAATACGGGACCAGTATCTCTAAAGCTTATTAGAACATGTTAACAATGCAATCAGATATCAAAGTACCTAAACATCACATGTAGATTCGTTACACACGACACATACTACATTAATCACGATACATATTCCAATGTACACAACAATAGTTCAGTACACTACACATCACCCCAGTGGGGGTTCATACAATCTACATTCTGTAACGGTCCCAAACAGCATATAGTATTCACAACATAATACAACAGTTAAAATATCCGACACACTCTATACATTCTATAATAGTAACAAAACAGTGTAGTGTCAATCAGTATAAAATACACAATCCTAAACTGCAATACAGAAGATATGAGACACATACTAAGGGATGCCTCGTTCCACATAAACCTGAAGGTACTGCCAGGGTTGTAACTTATAGTAAAGGTATTTACAATAGATTAGAGCTAACATAGAATAACAATGGTATATATGTCAAAGTAGAAGAAGTAAAGTTTCTTACCTGAGTAAATAAACAAGGAGTTTATTACACAGCAGTCACTGAACGATTTGTGACTGTGTGTTGTCCCTGTTTTATACCTATTCCAGTTATCATAGATAATCCCATTTACTGATACACTGACGATAAAGTTGTTGTTGTGAACTTCAGTTGCTATATCTAAATCCTATTGCCTAACTCGACTGACGATACGGTGCCAACTGTGTCCTTAGGCTACTCTATCTTGACCGGATTATATGATAATTTTCATAAACGTATTGAAGACATCGGTGTTGATGGGTGAAGTTCACAGTGCATTTGATTAGCTTATTGCTATCTGCAGACCCGGACCAGATACTGGTTTCGGATGTTCATTATCAATGTGACCCTTGGCAGCTTGAAGATTGTGAAACGTGGTCAGTTAATCTGTACATGTCCAGTTTTCAATAATATATACTGTCATAAATATTGGTAAAACTTTCTCCAGTTTTACCGTGTTAATATTACCAATGAATACAATCTGGTACACGCTTAGAATTTCTGGCGACATGTTTCCAGGTGAAGCCAGGTTTGGCAGGAGGAACACGACGCATATAGTGGCAGAGCAAATGTCCAGGGTGTGATCACTTCTCTCAATGCATACTGGCCGTCTCAGATATATAAAAACGAGATATCACATACATTCACAAATATAGTTGCTCACATTTATACCTGGATGAGGCAGAAAGTTCTTTCAAGATGGATGCCCAAAGGGTATAGGTGTTTCTATCGCTTTCTTACCACAGTAGTTTCTTTACCCTGACTTCCCAAAAATACGTGTATCAACATGTTGATATGTCTACCCTAACGATATACTGCCAGTGTATCCTGGATTCCTTACGCACGTTTACGTAACATTGCCATCCAAACGTTTACGAGAAGCGGCAGTATTCTTTTCCAGATGACACACATGCGATCGGGGTCAAATTCTAAACGCAGAATCTACAGGTGACGTCTCTTGTAGTCGTCAGCGTAATCCTATACGACGGAAAGCCTTGATTACTGCATGTTCCATCACTGTCACTATATGGCAACTCATTTTGTGCGTACTGTTGATTCATTACAGTCCAATACGATCGATTTGTTTGTGCGGTACCATTCGCAATAATACAGTTGGCACCTGCGCATGACTGTTAACTGTGACCTCAAAAAGTTGAATAGATCTATGAAGATTGTATTGTACACAGCTGTTTCAGTCGTCGGGTGACACATGAACACACGTGATCAGTCAAGTCACATATTTCGTATATGTACATTGCTCAAATGTTCAACCTATTCCATTCACCTAGTTTCTTCACAGTATCATTGCAAACACAAACTCGAGGAGGTTGCAGACACATCTACCTGACGTCTTCAATGACCGCCATATGCCCTTGCAACAAACAACGCATCTGGAACCGGCTATATCCGGCAGATATGGACTGGCGGTGCTAACGGCTTAGTCTGACACCAATACATTGCATGTTGCAGAAATAACCCGCAGCTGGTCAACACTCATCGATCAATGGCGTCCCGCTCTCACCTTGTTGCTGGCGTCCTGACAAAGAGAGAGCGTGAGAGCACCGTTCACGCCCTGTGCGGACAAAAGTAGGTCAATGACTGCGCAGACGGGTCGTAATTCTAAAAAGGGGTGAGCATCATGTAGAGACGAGAACTTCCTGTTAGTTTGTTGCTATTTATAACGTACATAATCATTTGGCTCTTGGCCAGTCCCTAGTGTCAAGACAGAATCTGGATTTTTGTGTGAACTTAAAGCAGACCTATTACTGTAACAATGAATTGAATATGAAAATTGCAAAACTGAATCCAAAAGAGGTCTTCAAACCTGCTTGTACTGTCTTTTTGTCCGAAGCAACAGCTCCTTTAACACACGTGTTGCCTACTTGTAAATGCACATTTTTCCTACCGTTGACAACGGACATGACAGTACGCAAAAGGATACTCATTTAACCATGTAAAGTTCATTTCGTAGAAGTGATATCATGGGCGTTCACATGCCTACATCTACAGTTGCCACATATAACCAACGTAATAACACACAATGGGTGATTTTAACATGTCAGATTCAAATTCTATTTTCATATAAACCACTGACGAGCATGACTCACATATTCAGTACTTCAATCCAACGATTACCTTTACAAAAAGTTCGATATCCCACTTCGAGAAACCTTTATCTGTTGATTTCGTTTGAACCATGTTCAGAGGCTATTGCGTTATTTCAGCAGACTTATATTTGTCACGCTCCACAACAGACTGTGACTTCCGGCTAGATTCTCTTCCGACATTTCTGTTTGAAAAATTAACAGACCACGAGCACATTTCAGGGCTTCCATTCTTGCATCATGATACGCGATATGAACTTTGATCTCCCCATGCTAACAAGACACGCACCATGAACTTTTTGATCTCCCCATGCTAACAAGACACGTCCCATGAATATTGATCTCCCCATGCTAACAAGACACGTCCCATGAACTTCGATCTCCCCATGCTAACAAGACACGCCCCATTGAACTTTGATCTCCCCATGCTAACAAGACACGTCCCATGAACTTTGATCTTCTCATGCTAACAAGACACTTCCCATGAACTTTGATTGAACTTTGATCTCCCCATGCTAACAAGACACGTCCCATGAACTTTGATCTCCCCATGCTAACAAGACACGTCCCATGAATATTGATCTCCCCATGCTAACCAGACACGTCCCATGAATATTGATCTCCCCATGCTAACCAGACACGTCCCATGAACTTTGATCTCCCCATGCTAACAAGACACGTTCCATGAATATTGATCTCCCCATGCTAACCAGACACGTCCCATGAACTTTGATCTCCCCATGCTAACAAGTCACGTCCCATGAACTTTGATCTCCCCATGCTAACCAGACACGTCCCATGAACTTTGATCTCCCCATGCTAACAAGACACGTCCCATGAACTCTGAACTTAAACTGTTATCATGATACGTGCAATGATGTTTGAACATTACGTGTTATCATGGTTGCTACCCCTTACTATACTCAGCCGTATATATCTGTATGTGTTCATGCACGGACATGTTTTCTACGGAATGCACTCGATTACTTGGAATGTACTCGGACATATCATTGCCCTTGATATACTCGGACACGCGAGTACGCAACCTACACTGACACCGGTACATATTTGACACCGGTATATATTTGACACCGGTATATATTTGACTCGGCTTGTGTTGAGCGATACACACGGGCCGAAGCGTCTGCTGTTCCGCTGATAGCCATACATAATTCATCAACTTACCCACAACCTGGTCTGAGATCTGATTTCCACGTCACTACGACGCTTCCCTTCTGTACGTCAGCTTTCACTGAAAGTAGGTCACCAACTGGCAAACGATAGCGCCGCACAACGAGTAGTAATTGCGCAGCAACATCGTAGTCGCACAATGGTGTGAGTCATCCGCTGTTCTATTTATAGCCAAAGGGAACGGCGACAGCAGCAGCGAGGGTAAATGATTTAAAGTAAAGATTGCCCGTCACGTGATTAACTTGGATATGCTCGGACGCGTGATCAGATGAAATATAATCGAACACTTGATTACGTATGGAATGCATTGGGAGATATACTGGTACCCGAGCTTACTTGATTCATACATGTGACTACTTGGAGGGTACTCGGACACGTGATTTCTCGGAACGTACTCGGACACGTACGTGATTACGCGGTCTCATCGGGCATGTGATTACTTGGAATGTACTGGGACATATCATTGCCCTGGATTTACTCGGACACGCGAGTACGCAACCTACACTGACACCGGTATATACTCGGATTGTGTTGAGGGTGTTCTCGCGGGCATCACAGCGGCGATACACACGGGACGAAGCGTCAGCTGTTCCGCTGATAGCCATACATAATTCATCAACTTACCCACAACCTGGTCTGAGATCTGATTTCCACGTCACTACGACGCTTCCCTTCTGTACGTCAGCTTTCACTGAAAGTAGGTCACCAACTGGCAAACGATAGCGCCGCACAACGAGTAGTAATTGCGCAGCAACATCGTTGTCGCGCAATGGTGTGAGTCATCCGCTGTTCTATTTATAGCCAAAGGGAAGGGTCACGCCAACAGCGAGGGAAAATGTGTTGATTTTAACGATCTCTTTATATAAATGGCCCATGCAATGATTAAAAAAACGCTTAAAGTAGTGCTTTCTTTCGATTTTGAAACCCTCGACGAACCACCTAGGGCCTTGATTTTCGAAGCTCTCTTAGCGCTAAGATAGTCGTACGTTAATGTTAATGTATGGCCCTTGCGACCATCTTATCGCTAAGAGAGCTTCGAAAATCAAGGTCCAGATCCATCCGTGTTGAGAAAATAGATATGTTTGATTGACCAGTGACCTTGGGTGTGGTTCTCTGCTTGGTAGAGTGACGTCATCGTTAAAGTTGTTTCATTTATTCAATCATGAAGATAAGAATTATAATATATATAAGGAAGCAGGTATTGATAGTGTATACCATTTTATATATCCCCCATTGAAATTTTACATTTCGATTGTTGATATACATAACTTAGAATTATTAATTTAACATTGATGATGACGTATACCGTGCTTTAAACAATGAAACACCTACCCACCTCTCACAGTTAGGAGCTTTATTTTTGTAGGGAGCAGTGGGCAAGCCAAGTGGTTCAACCATTCGCTCGTCACGCTGAAGACCCGGATTCGATTCCCTACATTGGCACAGTATGTGAAGACCGTTTCTGGTGTCCCCGATGTTGCTGGGATACAGCGGCTTAGACCATACTCACTCGCTGTTACAGCGGGACACGTGGCTGCTTTGTTTCGCCGTCTCCTGGCAGCCATTTTGTTTCATATAGGTTGTTACATATCTTCTATGTGGGGCACTGCCCTAATCTGTCCTGTGTTTAAACGAGTCATCTTAAACTGAACGTAGTAAACACTAAGTATCAGAAAGGTGGCAACCTCGGTTGACACAGGTCAGTAAAATATTGATAATCGAGCGCACGTACTATAACGCTTCTTAAGACAATACTATCCGATAATCATAAATGACTAGAGAAATCAATGAAAGACCCATTCAGAGGGGAATTATTTTATAACATGGCGGCATAAATTTCTCGAAGTGATTCCACTAACAACATTTGATTGGCCTGGCCAACAAGCATTATTGACACTTGCCACTCGAGACACTAATCGGGATCCCTTCTCTGCATGGATCTCGTGTGAACCAACTCACACGTCCTAGCTGCAACCAGTCGATACGTCATTGTTACGTAATACGTTGCAAGACCAGCAAGGACGGTTCGCTAACAGGTGCAGCTGTCGACCCAACCCTAACGAGGTCATACTAACAGATTTACGTAGCTCACTGTCATATTTGATGATTGAAAACAGAACACGTTATGTATGATACGTATATCATTGATCAACCTGTATATCATTGATCCACCCCTATATCATTGATTATCCTGCATATCATTGATCATCCTGTATATCATTGATCAACCTGTATATCATTGATCCACCCGTATATCATCGATTATCCTGTATATCATTGATCCACCCGTATACCATTGATCAATCTGTATGTCATTGGTCAACCTGTATATCACTGATTATCCTGTATGTCATTAAACATCCTGTATATCATTGATCCACCCGTATATCATCGATTATCATGTCGTACTTCGTTGATCAATCTGTATGTCATTGATCATCATATATACCATTGATCAACCTGTATGTCATTGCTCAACCTGTATATCACTGATTATCCTGTGTGTCATTAAACATCCTGTATATCATTGCTCCACCCGTATATCATTGATCAACTGGTTATATCATTGGTCAACCTCCATATCACTGATTATCCTGTATGTCATTGATCAACCTGTATATCATTGATCAACCTATGTCACTGATCGACATAGATCGCATAAACACCTTTAAATGCAAATAAATGACACAAATGTAATCTTACGTCACCCACATATTTTAGGCTGTTACGTCGATAGGATTACTATGTGCGAAACATATTTAGTCAGCGACTTGACTAAATGAGTCCTACCACTGAAATATATCGGTTTCTGGCTGGTTACACTCACTGGTGTACCCACAGACAACCGGAAGAAGATTATTTTCGGCATTTAGGCCCAATCCGTGTCTTAGCTAAAAGGCACACCGGTCCACGTTGGCGATCGAAGGCGGAAAGCACCCTATAGCTACGTGAACAGCAACTAAACCTATAAGCTGTGTCCAGATACAACTCACCGTCACCTCGTCACTGGTGCTTCGTCACCCGGGTACGTCTAACGTCTGCTTTTAACAAAAGTAGGTCACCGAATGCACAACGCCTGCGTAACACAACACCTAATCCTAAAGTACTGGCCCGGGATTACGTCCCGAGCGAGTTTCGGCTATTTTTAGATCAGGCCATCCCTTGACAGACTGCCAGCAAAATTGTTGTGGAAGGATCGTTGTAGCTTGAGGGCGTATTTCAAAAGCGATGGGTTAGAATCGTTGACAGGATAAATGTGTTTACGTGGATGGATAGTGGCATGGTTAATGTGTTGATGAGGATGGATTGTGGCGTGGTTAATGTGTTGACGTGGATGGATTGTGGCGTGGTTAATGTGTTGACGATGGATGGATAGTGGCATTGTTAATGTGTTGATGTGGATGGATTGTGGCATGGTTAATGTGTTGACGAGGATGGATAGTGGCGTGGTTAATGTGTTGACGTGGATGGATAGTGGCATGGTTAATGTGTTGACGTGGATGGATTGTTGCATGGTTAATGTGTTGACGAGGATGGATTGTGGCGTGGTTAATGTGTTGACGAGGATGGATTGTGGCATGGTTAATGTGTTGACGAGGATGGATGTGTTGACGAGGATGGATGTGGCGTGGTTAATGTGTTGACGTGGATGGATTGTGGCATGGTTAATGTGTTGACGAGGATGGATTGTGGCATGGTTAATGTGTTGACGAGGATGGATTGTTGCGTGGTTAATGTGTTGACGTGGATGGATAGTGGTGTGGTTAATGTGTTGACGAGGATGGATTGTGGCGTGGTTAATGTGTTGATGAGGATGGATTGAGGTATGGTTAATGTGTTGACGTGGATGGATAGTGGCGTGGTTAATGTGTTGACGTGGATGGATAGTGGCATTGTTAATGTGTTGACGTGGATGGATTGTGGCATGGTTAATGTGTTGACGAGGATGGATAGTGGCGTGGTTAATGTGTTGACGATGGATGGATTGTGGCGTGGTTAATGTGTTGACATTGATAGATTGTGGCATGGTTAATGTGTTGACGAGGATGGATAGTGGCATGGTTAATGTGTTGACGTGGATGGATTGTGGCATGGTTAATGTGTTGACGAGGATGGATAGTGGCGTGGTTAATGTGTTGATGTTGATGGATTGTGGCATGGTTAATGTGTTGACGTTGATGGATAGTGGATGGATTAATGTGTTGATGTGGATGGATGGATTGTGGCATGGTTAATGTGTTGATGAGGATGGATTGTGGCGTGGTTAATGTGTTGACGTGGATGGATAGTGGCGTGGTTAATGTGTTGATGAGGATGGATTGTGGCGTGGTTAATGTGTTGATGTGGATGGATAGTGGCATGGTTAATGTGTTGACGTTGATGGATAGTGGCATTGTTAACGTGTTGATGTGGATGGATTGTGGCATGGTTAATGTGTTGACGATGGATGGATTGTGGCATGGTTAATGTGTTGACGTCGATGGATTGTGGCGTGGTTAATGTGTTGACGAGGATGGATAGTGGATGGTTAATGTGTTGACGAGGATGGATTGTGGCATGGTTAATGTGTTTGACGAGGATGGATTGTGGCATGGTTAATGTGTTGACGACGTGGATGGATTGTGGCGTGGTTAATGTGTTGACGGATGATGGATGGATAGTGTGGCTGGTTAATGTGTTGACGAGGATGGATAGTGGCATGGTTAATGTGTTAGTGTGTTGATGGATGGATTGTGGCATGGTTAATGTGTTGACGATGGATGGATTGTGGCATGGTTAATGTGTTGATGAGGATGGATTGTGGCATGGTTAATGTGTTTGATGGATGGATTGTGGCATGGTTAATGTGTTGACGTGGATGGATTGTGGCATGGTTAATGTGTTGACGATGGATGGATTGTGGCATGGTTAATGTGTTGACGTGGATGGATGCATGGCGTGGTTAATGTGTTGACGTGGATCGATTGTGGCATGGTTAATGTGTTGACGAGGATGGATAGTGGCATGGTTAATGTGTTGACGTGGATGGATTGTGGCATGGTTAATCTGTTGACGATGGATGGATTGTGGCATGGTTAATGTGTTGACGAGGATGGATTGTGGCGTGGTTAATGTGTTGATGATGGATGGATAGTGTGGTTAATGTGGTTAATGTGTTGACGAGGATGGATAGTGGCGTGGTTAATGTGTTGATGAGGATGGATTGTGGCGTGGTTAATGTGTTGACGATGGATGGATAGTGGCGTTGGTTAATGTGTTGACGTGGATGGATAGTGGCATTGTTAATGTGTTGACGTGGATGGATTGTGGCATGGTTAATGTGTTGATGAGGATGGATAGTGGCATGGTTAATGTGTTGACGAGGATGGATTGTGGCGTTGTTAATGTGTTGACGTGAGGATGGATTGTGGATGGTTAATGTAAGTTTGTGTTACGATGGATGGATTGTGGCATGTGGTTAATGTGTTGACGAGGATGGATTGTGGCATGGTTAATGTGTTGGTGTGGATGGATTGTGGCGTGGTTAATGTGTTGACGTGGATGGATAGTGGCGTTAATGTGTTGACGAGGAATGTGTTGATGTGTTGATGGATGGATGTAGCGTGGTTAATGTGTTGAGGATGGATGGATTGTGGCATGGTTAATGTGTTGACGGGATGGATAGTGGCATGGTTAATGTGTTGACATGGATAGATTGTAGCATGGTTAATGTGTTGACGAGGATGGATTGTGGCGGTTAATGTGTTACGAGGATGGATCGAGTGTAGCATGGTTAATGTGTTGACGATGGATGGATAGTGGCGTGGTTAATGTGTTGACGTGGATGGATTGTGGCATGGTTAATGTGTTGACGAGGATGGATTGTGGCATGGTTAATGTGTTGACGAGGATGGATTGTGGCATGGTTAATGTGTTGACGATGGATGGATAGTGGCGTGGTTAATGTGTTAATGTGTTGATGGATGGATTGTGGCATGGTTAATGTGTTGATGATGGATGGATAATACGTGGATGGATTGTGGTTGGTTAATGTGTTGGATGGATGGATGGGTGGTTAATGTGTTGATGTGGATGGATAGTGGCATGGTTAATGTGTTGACGTGGATGGATTGTGGCATGGTTAATGTGTTGACGTGGATGGATAGTGGCATGGTTAATGTGTTGACGAGGATGGATTGTGGCATGGTTAATGTGTTGACGTGGATGGATTGTGGCGTATGGTTAATGTGTGTTGACGAGGATGGATTGTGGCGTGGTTAATGTGTTGACGAGGATGGAGGATGGATGGTTAATGTGGACATGGATGGATTATGTGGTTAATGTTGAGGATGGATGGATAGTGGCGTGGTTAATGTGTTGATGAGGATGGATTGTGGCATGGTTAATGTGTTGACGTGGATGGATAGTGGTGTGGTTAATGTGTTGATGAGGATGGATTGTGGCGTGGTTAATGTGTTTACGTGGATGGATAGTGGCGTGGTTAATGTGTTGATGAGGATGGATTGTGGCGTGGTTAATGTGTTGATGTGGATGGATAGTGGCATGGTTAATGTGTTGACGCGATGGATGGATAGTGGCATTGTTAATGTGTTGATGAGGATGGATTGATGGCATGGTTAATGTGTTGACGTGGATGGATTGTGGTGTGGTTAATGTGTTGACGATGGGATGGATTGTAAGCGGTTAATGTGTTGAGTCGAGGATGGATTGTATGGACATTGTTAATGTGATGTGTGACATGGATGGATGGATTGGTGGGTTAATGTGTTGACGGGATGGATTGTGGCATGGTTAATGTGTTGACGAGGATGGATTGTGGCATGGTTAATGTGTTGACGTGGATGGATAGTGCATGGTGGTTAATGTGTTGACGTGGATGGATAGTGGCATTGGTTAATGTGTTGACGTGGATGGATTGTGGCATGAGGATGGATGGTTAAATGTTAATGTGTTGACGAGGATGGATTGTGGCCGGTTAATGTGTTGATGATGGATGGATTGTGGCATGGTTAATGTGTTGATGTGGATGGATTGTGGCGTGGTTAATGTGTTGACGTGGAGGATGGATTGTGGCATGGTTAATGTGTTGACGATGGATGGATTGTGGCATGGTTAATGTGTTGACGTGGATGGATAGTGGCATTGTTAATGTGTTGATGTGGATGGATTGTGGCATGGTTAATGTGTTGACGTGGATGGATTGTGGCGTGGTTAATGTGTTGACGAGGATGGATAGTAAGGCGTGCCATGAGTTAATGTGTTGACGTGCACGGGATGGATTGTGGCGTGGTTAATGTGTTGACGTGGATGGATTGTGGCATGGTTAATGTGTTGACGAGGATGGATTGTGGCGTGGTTAATGTGTTGACGAGGATGGATTGTGGCATGGTTAATGTGTTGACGAGGATGGATTGTGGCGTGGTTAATGTGTTGACGAGGATGGATTGTGGCGTGGTTAATGTGTTGACGAGGGATGGATGGTGGCGTGGTTAATGTGTTGACGAGGATGGATGGTGGCGTGGTTAATGTGTTGACGAGGATGGATTGTGGCGTGGTTAATGTGTTTGACGTGGATGGATAGTGGCGTGGTTAATGTGTGACGGATGGATGGATGGATTGTGGCGTGGTTAATGTGTTGAGCATGGTTAATGGATGGATGGTGGATTGGTTAATGTGTTAATGTGTTGGATGGATGGATAGTGGCATGGTTAATGTGTTGACGTGGATGGATTGTGGCATGGTTAATGTGTTAATGATGTTGACGTTGATGGATTGTATGCGCATGGTTAATGTGTTGGCGAGGATGGATAGTGGCGTGGTTAATGTGTTGACGTGGATGGATTGTGGCATGGTTAATGTGTTGACGAGGATGGATTGTGGCATGGTTAATGTGTTGACGAGGATGGATAGTGGCGTGGTTAATGTGTTGACGATGGATGGATAGTGGCATGGTTAATGTGTTGACGATGGATTGTGGCATGGTTAATAATGTTGATGAGGATGGATTGTGGCGTGGTTAATGTGTTTACGTGGATGGATAGTGGCGTGGTTAATGTGTTGATGGATGGATTGTGGCATGGTTAATGTGTTGACGAGGATGGATAGTGGCGTGGTTAATGAGTTGACGTTGATTGATAGTGGCATTGTTAATGTGTTGATGTGGATGGATTGTGGCGTTAATGTGTTGACATTGATAGATTGTAGCATGGTTAATGTCTTCACAAAGATGGATTTCGGCGTGGTTAATGTGTTGACGTTGATGGATTGTGGGATGGTTAATGTGTTTACGAGGATGGATAGTGACGTGGTTAATGTGTTGATGAGGATGGATTGTGGCGTGGTTAATGTGTTTACGTTGGTGGATAGTGGCGTGGTTAATGTGTTTATGAGGATGGATTGTGGCGTGGTTAATGTGTTGGTGTTGATGGATAGTGGCGTGGTTAATGAGTTGACGTTGATTGATAGTGGCATTGTTAATGTGTTGATGCGTGGATGGATTGTGGTGTGGTTAATGTGTTGACAATTGATGGATTGTGGCGTGGTTAATGTGTTGAAATCGATGGATTGTGGCGTGGTTAATGTGTTGACGAGGATGGATGTGTTGATGTGTTGATGAGGATGGATGTGGATGGTTAATGTGTTATGGATGGATGTGGACGTGTGATAGATTGATGGATTGTGGCTTGGTTAATGTGTTGACGAGGATGGATAGTGGCATGGTTAATGTGTTGACGTGGATGGATAGTGGCATGGTTAATGTGTTGACGTGGATTGATTGTGGCGTAATTAATGTGTTGACGAGGATGGATAGTGGCGTTGTTAATGTGTTGACGAGGATGGATACTGGCATTGTTAATGTGTTGACGTGGATAGATTGTGGCACGGTTAATGTGTTGATGTAGATGGATTGTGGCGAGGTTAATGTGTCGACGAGGATGGATAGTGGCGTGGTTATTGTGCTGACGTGGATGGATTGAGGCGTTAATGTGTTGACATTGATAGATTGTAGCATGGTTAATGTCTTCACAAAGATGGATTGCGGCGTGGATAATGTGTTGACGTTGATGGATTGTGGCATGGTTAATGTGTTGACGAGGATGGATTGTGGCGTGGTTAATGTGTTGATGAGGATGGATAGTGGCGTTGTTAATGTGTTTACGTGGATGGATTGCGGAGTGGATAATGTGTTGACATGGATGGATTGTGGCATGGTTAATGTGTTGACGAGGATGGATCGTGGCGTGGTTAATGTGTTGATGAGGATGGATTGTGGCGTGGTTAATGTGTTTACGTGGATGGATAGTGGCGTGGTTAATGTGTTTATGAGGATGGATTGTTGCGTGGTTAATGTGTTGATGTGGATGGATAGTGGCGTGGTTAATGTGTTGACGTGGATGGATAGTGGCATTCTTAAAGTGTTGATGTGGATGGATTGTGGCGTGGTTAATGTGTTGACGTAGATGGATTGTGGTGTGGTTAATGTGTTGAAGTCAATGGATTGTGGTGTGGTTAATGTGTTGAGGAGGATGGATTGTGGCATAAATGTGTCGATGAGGATCGATTGTGGCGTGGTTAATGTGTTGATGAGGATGGATTGTGGCGTGGTTAATGTGTTTACGTGGATGGATTGCGGCATGGATAATGTGTTGACGTTGATGGATTGTGGCATTGTTAATGTGTTGACGAGGATGGATCGTGGCGTGGTTAATGTGTTGATGAGGATGGATTGTGGCGTGGTTAATGTGTTTACGTGGATGGATAGTGGCGTGGTTAATGTGTTTATGATGATGGATGAGGATGGATGTGTTGAGGATGGATTGTTGCGTGGTTAATATGTTGATGTGGATGGATAGTGGCGTGGTTAATGTGTTGACGTGGATGGATAGTGGCATTCTTAAAGTGTTGGTGAGGATGGATTGTGGCGTGGTTAATGTGTTGACGTAGATGGATTGTGGTGTGGTTAATGTGTTGAGGAGGATGGATTGTGGCGTAAATGTGTCGACGAGGATCGATTGTGGCGTTAATGTGTTGACGATAGATTGTGGCATGGTTACTGTGTTCACGAGGATGGATTGTGGCATGGTTAATGTGTTGACATGGATGGATAGTGGCGTGGTTAATGTGTTGACGTGGATGGATAGTGGCATTCTTAAAGTGTTGATGTAGATGGATTGTGGCGTGGTTAATGTGTTGACGTCGATGGATTGTGGTGTGGTTAATGTGTTGAAGTCAATGGATTGTGGCGTGGTTGATATGTTGACGATGATGGATTGTGGCACGGTTAATGTGTTGGCGATGATGGATAGAGGTGTGGTTAATGTGTTGACGTGGATGGATAGTGGCATATTTAATGTGTTGAAGTGGATGAATAGTGGCATGGTTAATGTGTTGACGTGGATGGATAGTGGCGTGGTTAATGTGTTTACGTGGATGGATAGTGGCATTGTTAATGTGTTGACGTTGATAGATTGTGGCATGGTTAATGTGCTGATGAGGATGGATAGTGGCGTGGTTAATGTGTTGACGTGGAAGGATACTGGCATGGTTAATGTGTTGACGTGGATAGATTGTGGCATGGTTAATGTGTTGACGTTGATAGATTGTGGCGTGGTTAATGTGTTGACGTGGATGAATAGTGGCGTTGTTAATGTGTTGACGAGGATGGATTGTGGCGTTAATGTGTTGACATTGATAGATTGTAGCATGGTTAATGTCTTCAGAAAGATGGATTTCGGCGTGGTGAATGTGTTGACGTTGATGGATTGTGGGATGGTTAATGTGTTTACGAGGATGGATAGTGGTGTGGTTAATGTGTTGATGAGGATGGATTGTGGCGTGGTTAATGTGTTTACGTGGGTGGATAGTGGCGTGGTTAATGTGTTTATGAGGATGGATTGTGGCGTGGTTAATGTGTTGATGTGGATGGATAGTGGCGTGGTTAATGAGTTGACGTTGATGGATAGTGGCATTGTTAACGTGTTGATGTTGATGGATTGTGGCGTGGTTAATGTGTTGACGTCGATGGATTGTGGTGTGGTTAATGTGTTAAAGTCGATGGATTGTGGCGTGGTTAATGTGTTGGCGAGGATGGATGGTGACATTAATGTGTTGACGAGGATCGATTGTGGTGTTAATGTGTTCACGTTGATAGATTGTGGCATGGTTAATGTGTTCACGAGGATGGATTGTGGCGTGGTTAATGTGTTGACGTGGATGGATAGTGGCATGGTTAATGTGTTGACGTTGATGGATAGTGGCATTGTTAATGTGTTGACGTGGATGGATTGTGGCATGGTTAATATGTTGATGAAGATGGATTGTGGCTCGGTTAATGTGTTGACGAGGATGGATTGTGGCGTTGTGAATGTGTTGACATCTGATAGATTGTTGCATGCTTAATGTGTTGACGAGGATTTATTGTGGCGTGGTTAATGTGTTGACGTGGATCGATAGTGGCGTGGTTAATGTGTTGACGTGGATGGATAGTGGCGTGGTTAATGTGTTGATGTGGATAGATGGTGGCGTTCTTGATGTGTTGACGTTGATGGATTGTGGCGTTATTGTGTTGACGTGGATAGATTGTGGCATGGTTAATGTGTTCACGATGATGGATTGTGGCGTGGTTAATGTGTTAACGTAGATGGATAGTGGCATTGTTAATGTGTTGAAGTGGATGGATTGTGGCATGGTTAATATGTTCACGTTGATGGATTGTGGCATGGTTAATGTCTTGACGAGGATGGATCTAGGCGTTGTTAATGTGTTGACGTGGATCGATTGTGGCGTGGTTAATGTGTTGACTTGTATGGATAGTGGCATGGTTAATGTGTTGACGAGGATTGATAGTAGTGTTGTTAATGTGTTGACGGGATGGATTGTGGCATTAATGTGTTGACGAGGATCGATTGTGGCGTTAATGTGTTGACGAGGATAGATTGTGGCGTTAATGTGTTAACGAGGATAAATTGTGGCATGGTTAATGTGTTGACGAGGATGGATTGTGGCGTGGTTAATGTGTCGACGTGGATGGATTGTGGCGTGGTTAATATGTTGACGAGGATGGATAGTGGCGTGGTTAATGTGTTGACGTGGATGGATAGTGGCGTGGTTAATATGTTGACGAGGATGAATAGTGGCGTGGTTAATGCGTTGACGTGGATGGATAGTGGCATGGTTAATGTGTTGACGTTGATAGATTGTGGCGCGGTTAATGTGTTGACGAGGATGGATCATGGCGTTGTTAATGTGTTGACGTGGATCGATTGTGGCATGGTTAATGTGTTGACGAGGATGGATAGTGGTGTGGTTAATGTGTTGACGTGGATGGATTGTGGCATGGTCAATGTGTTGACGAGGATGGATTGTGGCATGGTTAATGTCTTCACGAGGATGGATTGTTGAGTGGTTAATGTGTTGACGTGGATGGATAGTGGTGTGGTAAATGTGTCTACGAGGATGGATTGTGGCATTAATGTGTTGATGAGGATGGATTGAGGTGTTAATGTGTTTACGTGGATGGATAGTGGCGTGGTTAATGTGTTGACGTTAATGGATTGTGGCATGGTTAATGTGTTGACGAGGATGGATTGTGGCGTGGTTAATGTGTTGACGTGGATGGAGCCCACCTTGTTTTGTTGCAGTGTCGGTTAACTGAACACTGCTTAGAGAGACAGCCCACCTAGTATGGTGACTGTGTTGACTGTTCTGGTTGTTTCAGTTGACTGAATACTACAGAAAGCGCCCACCTATAGTGGGTTTCAGTGTCGGTTGACTGAACATTACTTACAGCTAGAGTCTGACGTGTGTTGTGGCTGTGTCAGTTGACTAGACACTGGAGAGAGAGGGCCCACTAGTGTGGTTTCAGACTATATTTCATGAACATTGTTTGGATCTCTGTACTCATGTGATATGCATGACCTGTAACCTGCATGGACTCTACTTCTGGAATGTGTTCTGATATATCTCAATGGGTCTCGACGTCTTGCTGTCAAGGTGTATCATTATCTCTAAATGTGTTCAACCCATGTAGCTAGCCTTATCGCATTCTACCCACCACTATCAACGTCTTCTCCTTTGGAATCGTGTTCTGTTACCCATCCGCCTATTTTTCTAGATAACTAGATCCGTCCTACCGACAAACATTCCCATATTCGTCATGTTTCACCTTCCTGTCTGTCAAAGTGACAAACATTCCTTAATTCGTCATGTTTCACATTCCTGTCTGTCAATGTGACAAACATTCCTTAATTCGTCATGTTTCACCTTCCTGTCTGTCAAAGTGACAAACATTCCTTAATTCGTCGTGTTTCACATTCCTGTCTGTCAATGTGACAAACATTCCCATATTCATCATGCTCCACATTCCTGTCTGTCAATGTGACAAACATTCCTTAATTCGTCATGTTTAACATTCCTGAATGTCTGTCATTCCTTAATTCGTCATGTTTAACATTCCTGTCTGTCAAAGTGAAAAACATACCCATATTCGTCCTGTTCCACCTTCCTGTCTGTCAAAGTGACAAACATTTCCATATTCGTCCTGTTCCACATTCCTCTCTGTCAATGTGACAAACATTCCCATATTCGTCATGTTCCACCTTCCTGTCTGTCAAAGTGACAAACATTCCCATTTTCGTCATGTTTCACATTCCTGTCTGTCAGTGTCACAAACATTCCCTTATTCGTCATGTTCCACATTCTGTCTGTCGAAATGACAAACATTCCAACTCAACTCAACTCTGTGTTGGCGTTAAAAACATTTATCATGTTTCACATTTCTGGCAGTCGAAGTGACAAACATTCCCAAATTCGTCACGTTTCACATTCCTGTCAGTTTAAGTGACAAACATTCCGTTATTCGTAATGTATCGCCTGCCTGCATGTCAACGAATTCCTAAGTCACCATGTCATATCTGCAGATCGCGGCTGCAGGTACAGCTGTCTGTCGACAAGATCTCTTGCACACCAGGGTCCAAAGGTAGGCTTTGGCCGCCTACAACAAAACTGTTTTAGCGCTACACCCATGTAAGTCAATGTTGAAATATTTCACATACGACCAATACCTTGTTTCAGTGTACATCTGTATATCTTTTGGCGTTGTTACTAAGCCCACCCCGTAATTGACCCCTCCAAGAGATGTGACTCAACATATAAGATCTACATTGTGAGCCAGTAAATGTATTTAGAGGAAATGCCATGTCGTGGTGTTACTTAATTAACAAAGCATTCTGGTTCACTCAGTTCATCCACCTTCATGTCATTAACAAAACATATAAGTACGAAATTAGCTTACATTTTGTTAAACAAAAAAACCGGTTTAACAAGTGATCTGCCTATTTATAGCACACATGTTTACAGCCACCGAGGTGTGGGCAAGCCCCTGGTTTGATGTTGACATTGCATGATTCTCCCTGCTCTGATAACGTGTCATACGTCGTGTGTCGTGTTTATCGTAGTCATAGTCCATATCATGTAAGTTGGATTATGGTGGTATGACGTTTAGACTGGAGGGTCACATGATAACATCAGATATAGAATAAATAGAGGGCGACCGTTCTTTGTTGAGTTCAATGTGACCTGGGCGACCGATCTTTGTTGAGTTCAATGGGACCTGGGCGACCGATCTTTGTTGAGTTCAATGGGACCTGGGCGACCGATCTTTGTTGAGTTCAATGTGACCTGGGCGACCGTTCTTTGTTGAGTTCAATGTGACCTGGGCGACCGATCTTTGTTGAGTTCAATGGGACCTGGGCGACCGATCTTTGTTGAGTTCAATGGGACCTGGGCGACCGTTCTTTCTTGAGTTCAATGTGACCTGGGCGACCGATCTTTGTTGAGTTCAATGTGACCTGGGCGACCGTTCTTTCTTGAGTTCAATGTGACCTGGGCGACCGATCTTTGTTGAGTTCAATGGGACCTGGGCGACCGTTCTTTGTTGAGTTCAATGTGACCTGGGCGACCGATCTTTGTTGAGTTCAATGTGACCTGGGCGACCGTTCTTTGTTGAGTTCAATGTGACCTGGGCGACCGATCTTTGTTGAGTTCAATGGGACCTGGGCGATCGTTCTTTCTTGAGTTCAATGTGACCTGGGCGACCGTTCTTTGTTGAGTTCAATGTGACCTGGGCGACCGTTCTTTGTTGAGTTCAATGTGGCCTGGGCGACCGATCTTTGTTGAGTTCAATGTGACCTGGGCGACCGATCTTTGTTGAGTTCAATGTGGCCTGGGCGACCGTTCTTTGTTGAGTTCAATGTGACCAGGGCGACCGTTCTTTGTTGAGTTCAATGTGACCTGGACGTGTCACTGTTCACGTTGGTATCTAATATAGGTGAGGCATGAACATGCTGTCGCAGTGACGTCAGACCGTTACGTCATGTTGATGACGTAAACGACCGTCGACTGACTGAATCAATATGGAAATTAATATTTACTAGAAATAACACTTCGACAATTCTATTATGGCACTCACCAATCACAGATGACGAACATAGGCCCCAAACAGACTTGTATGTAGTTTCCCGGACACTGCCACGTGTAACACTTTGTGTGACGTCACGACTGCGGCGCACCCAACTGTGTGAGCTCAGTCACGTGTTGTCCGCATGACACTTGCTGCCATGGCGACGCAGTGTGAGACGTGTGTTAATCCGCATCGCCCAGCGTCAATCAGTCAACACGAACAAAGAGCCCGTGTACTGAGGCCTTGTTCAGTGTCGAGACTGGAGCTCACGGGTCGCTCGTTACCGGCATACATTTGTTGTTGGAGTCTGGTTTATACGTCTTGCTTACAATGAACCCGATACAACAGGCTTACACGATAGAGCGAACGCTTATACAAGGTGGACGCTTGAACAAAACACAGAAAATGCAGTAGTTGGTTCTACCATAGCATTTCACTGCTCGTAGAAACTGTCCGTGTTTGGATCCTGTATTGAACTGTATGTGGCACAGGATATCGACCCGTTATTCAAATACGTGGAGGTAGGCACCTGCCTTATTTCATATCCACAGAAATCAACGACAACATCAGACGACAAAACAGCAATGGTATCTACACCGTCATATCGCAAACAACATCATCAATATCTATAGAAATGGTATGTCGATCGTTAATAACAACAAAAATATATACAGTCATATCATCAGCTGCCCAGATAGAATTAGCCCCACTGTCATAAAATATAAACGCTTGCAGGTATATCGTCAATAAAATTTATATCGACAGTCATACACCGTAAATAACAACATAGAAATCTTTAGTCATATCGCCAGAAACACAGGTACCGAATCAAGTTATATCGTCAGTAACGTGGGCTTTTTCACTCATATATACTGGAATAAAGTAACTGTGCATTATTTGATATATACTAAGCAGCAAAAGAAACGTCAGTTTGGAATTTTCCTTCGCAGAAACGTATAACTGTAAACTCATTTAATGTTTTGATTGTATATATTTGACAACATCTCCAACTTTACCTGAGCAAAGATATTCCTTCTCATACTCAGAATGGAACCCAGGAAATGGTCTCAAAAACGCAACCTGGTCTCGGAGATGGTACGGTGTTCTCCATGTTTTTCATGCAACTCATGCTGCACGTGCTGTTCACAAGGACCAGCCCTATAAAATGCACCCCCAAACCCTGGTTGAAACAATCACATTACAACGTCAGCAGGATGCCGCGACTCACGACAGCTCAGAGGAACCAGGCGCTAGGAAGACTTGAAGCTGGCCACACTGCACAAGCCGTTGCCAATCACTTCCAGGTCAACGTTCGGACCATATACATGCTGCAGCAACGTTTCCGGGCCACCAACACCACACATGATCGCCCCCGTACTGGCAGACCAAGGGTGACCACAAGACGACAAGACCGCCATGTTGTGCGATAGCATGTACAGAATCCCTTTATGCAGGCATCCGAAACAGCACGCCAGAAAGTGGGAACACACGGAAGACTAATCAGTACTCATACAGTACGCCGACGTCTTAACAGCGGGAACCTCCATTGACGTACACCTTACCGTGGACCTATCCTCAGACCTCGCCATCGGCGTGAACGTCTACAGTTTGCCCTACAACACCAAAACTGGCGATACAGGCAATGGAGAACTGGTCTGTTCACAGATGAGAGTCGGTACTGCGTATCAGAACAAGGATATGGCGACGACGTGGCCAGCGTTACTCAGACCAATGTGTGATGGAAAGAGACTTATTGGGAGGTGCAAGCATCATGGTATGGGGTGGAAAAGGCCTGAACCAGAGAGTGGGTCTTGTGGTGTTCCAGAACCTTGGTCCAGGGAGAGGAGGTGGCATCACAGCGATGCGCTACATTGACCAAGCTCTCAGATCCCACGTCATACCACATTTCGCACGTCACCAGAACAACATTTTCCAGCATGATAACGCCCGGGCCCATACTGCCAGAGCTACATGGGACTTACTACAGCACAATGGTGTCAACATTATGCAGTGGCCAGCCCTTGGTCCTGATTTAAACCCAACTGAACATCTTTGATGAAATTCAGAGGAGACTGGATAATGTCATACCAAGGCCGAACACAGCCGATTTATTGCGCCAGGCTTTTCTCAGAGTGTGGTTCAAGGTGCCAATTGCCTTCATCAATCGATTGGTGCACTCCACGCATAGACGCTGTGCTGCAGTTATTGCCGCTCGTGATGGTCGCACTAGATACTGAAGTTAATAGTCTGAATATACTCCAAACGTTCACGTAATGTCTTGAAATTGTGCTGAATTATTCATTGATGTGTCAAGATATTCTACACAAAAAATGTTTTTGATCCGCTTATTATGTCCATTTCTGTAATGATTTTATTACAGTACCTATCTAATTGACGGGTTTTTTTGTGGCTGAGTATATATACACAGTAAAAAAAGTGTTGCACCCCCTATCTTTTTTCCGGGGTATGATGTTTTGGGCGTAACTGAACGATAACAGAATGAGAATTAGAACCTGGATGGTGCATACACCAACAAACCAGTCTTGTGCCTATAAAATGAACTGAAAAGGGGGATCCCCTGACCTCATGGTATGTAAGGATCTTGCCCTTAAGTATTCAAGGAAAACGAGACGGTTTTAAGTATGTCGAAACAAAACTTCTCTTAGGCTGAAACTGACATACAGAGAGTGGACAAACACAAACAGTCAATATCGTGAACTTTCGCCCAGTACTTGGATAACAGCTTCCTGTCTTCGTCTCATACCCCTCACCAGACGTCGAAATCGCTCTATTGGCAGCTGCTGCCACTCTTCGTGCAATGCTGCTTCCTGTTCCCGCACGTTCTGTGGAGGAGGATCCCTGCGTTGTATCAGACGGCCCAAAATGTCCCATATGTGTTTCAGGGGATTGAGATCTGGACTCATTGCTGGCCATGGGAGGTGAGTCAGTGCATTGTTCTGGATGACCTGGGTCACAGCTCGTGAACGATGTGGCCGAGCATTATCATCCATGAATATTGGCCTGGTTGCAAGTGGATGAGTGTCAAAATGTGGCACAACAACTGGATCAAGCACTTCCTGAATGTAGCGATCGCCCATTAAAGTGCCTTGTATGGTCACTAGATCCAGCTTACAGTCAAATGAGAAGCAACCCCATACCATAACCGTATGGTACCGTTGGCATGATGTTCCTAGGTGCATAAGCTGTACCCGGACGCCTCCAAACTCAGACTCTGCCATCCACAACATGTAGAAGAAATCTCCTCTCGTCTGACCAGTGGACTTTTCTCCAAGACCTCAAGTTCCACCCTTGTCTCTGTCTACACCAGGCTAGACGTAACCACTTGTGGTTCTCTGTGAGTTGGGGGCGCTTGATGACTCTTTTGGACCTCAATCCAGCGGCCTTGAGTCGATTTCTCACTGTTTGGTGGCTGATCTGACGATGAGGAAGCCATTGGCGTTTGAGGGTTGCCCTTGAAGCAAAGGGTTGCCGCCTTACCAGCCTTAGCAATGCTCTGTCATCCCTGACTGTGGTTGCACGTGGTCTGCCTGAAGGTCTGCGATTCATTACCTCATTAGTCTGCGCATGGTTTCTCACCAGGCGGCTTATTGTGGAGTAATGATGCCCGGTTCTTCTGCCAATCTCCTTGAAGGACAGACCTGCCCTATTGAGTCCAATAATCTGCCACTTGACTGCATCTGCTATTCTCGCACCCGGCATGCTGCGTTACAAAGGATTAAACGGCCAGAAAAACAATTTTATAGGCGAGATTCATCACATGAGCATACTGCAATTTGCAAAAATCATGAAGAATGATATTCACTTGCAGGTTGCTACGTTTTAGAGATCGTTTTCACTACGAAAACATAATGACTCCAACACCAAATCCTAGCAGAAAGGTTATCATCAACAACCTATTCGGGTGTTTTGGATATGCCAACGTCACCAGAGTTTTAATATGGGGGTGCAACACTTTTTTTACTGTGTATATATATATATATATATATTGCGAAAAGATAATTACTTGATTTGTGTTTTTTTCTTTAATCTTTGTTTAACGGGATAATAACAAAATCTGTATGATTTGACACTAGCCATCGTGACACACCCTTTAAGAGATGTGCTGTCAAAAGTCAGTTCACAAATTCAGTATCGTGTGTGTCCGCCATTGGCGTTGATGGAGGCTCGACGACGCATAGACAACACTCAGCGGTTGAATAAAGCTTGGGGAATGTTGTTCCATGTCTGAACCAACGCTTGCCCCAGTTCAGCTAACACCAATGACTGATTCTGGCTTTGACATAAACGTCGCTCCATTTCATCCCATTCGTGATCGATAGTGGATAGGTCTGGAGAAAAAGCTGGCCAGGGGAGTACCGGAATGTTCTGCTGTCTCAGGAAATCTGTCACAACACGTGTGGACGGGGCCTGAAACTGATTGGACTTAAGCCAGGAATTTTCCGAGCAGTCAAACAAACTGACGGTCTGGAATCGATTCCTTAGATGGGTCAGCCGAATGTGGTTGTCTTGCTGACGTGACGTTATGCGTGGACTGCCGGTCCGAGGCAAATCTCGCGTGTTCTCGTTATGTTGAAAACGTCTCCACATAGATGAGATCGTGTTTCGATGGACACCAAAATTCCAGTCTCCAGCATATCCACGACGCAGTTTAGGTTGAAATTTACGTGTTCAGAGGTTAGAGAATAATCAACCGTTCTTCAGTTTTCAATATCAGGTGTGTGAACTTCAGGTGTCTTGCTACATGTTTATTTAGGGTTATTTTAAAACTTTTCAAATAACTTTGATTTTATGTAGTTTTATGTTTTGCAGTTATTTTTTCCGTTGGTATATATTCAGTCATATCGTCAGTAACACAGAATATGAACTATCATATCGCAAATAACATTGATATTGTATATTACTAAATAGGTTAACATCGGTTAAGGTTCATCTGAGCCGCCCAGGGTTTTGATTCGCATGCAAGTAATGTTAATGTACGCTCGAAGATATTTCGAACCTGTCCAAGTGCGATTTAGGATTTCGTCGATAAGACCAATCCTGAATATTTACGTATATTCTTTCCGGGCTAATGCCAAGTCAATGACTAATCTGCGATGTCATCACTAGAAAAATACATCGTCAATATGCATCGTCTTTTCGAAATCAAAAACTACATGGGAGTCGCCAAAGAGCGAGGCGCACGTGCAAAAGGCTAAGGGAATGTATTACACGGAAACATATGACACAAGCCAAAATTGGGATTTGCATCGGACATAATGTTTTCTCATTGATACGTCAAATTTGGTAAGTCTTCCATATGCACATCTTTTGAGCAGGAGTCACAATCTCATTGTAATCTGTGTAGAAGGACCATACTCGATTGTGCACTAAATGTTGTGAAATGCACAGAACAAATACTATAACTCAAGTGATATTGGGACAATGAAACCATCCCTCTTGTCATGCATACAGTTTTTTTTAGAGTTTCCAACTTCGAATCAGACGATGCGATGTTACTCGTGTCTTCAATTACATGTTCAGGCGGGTAAACAACTGTCGGAGAAAAGAAAGTTATCACCGACTTCACTTGACCAAAAACTAGCAACAAAGACCTATGTGAGTTTTATGATAATTACTTTACAGACAGAAATCATTTTCCAATACTTTGACTGAAAAAAATTAAGTGTAATGCTGGTCTTTCATTTGCCGCAATTCATTACGAAAGAGTTAAGGGGTCAAAAATAAATATTAAACAAATCAGAGTTCATTCAAAAAGTTCCTAAAGAGTCACGTTATCAACAGTGAGTGTAGCCACCTAAGCATCCATACACGCCCACACACGTCATCATTGACGTCATCAGTCGGCGGATGACATCAGCTGGAACCTGTTCCATAAGTCCAAGAGAGTCTGTTCAAGTTCCTTTCACTAGAGGTGGTACACGCTGTCTCACCTGACGCTCCAGATGATCCCAGAGATGTTCAATGGGGTTCCTGTCTGGAGAACGCACTGGCCAAGACAATACGTTCAAGTTAAGGTTGTGCAGGTATTATCGATCAATTCTGGCGGTGTGAGGCTTTGCGTTGTCGTGCTGCAAAATGACTCCTCTTGGCTGTTACCGAATAAAGGGCCCCACAAAATGTCTTAACACTTCACCCCTGTATCGCTGGGCATTCACATGTCTTCGGATCATAACCAGTCTTTTTGTTCGCTGGCCACAAATGTCGCCCCATACCATGACGCCTTCACCATCGAACGGATGGAGCGCCAGTCCATGGAGGGGCGGTACGCTTGTATACCAGCCACACCAAGTCGTCGAAGAACTGTTCGTCTGCTTATGGCGTGTCCTAGTGCTGTCGCCGTCACCGTGGTGGATATGCCGGATGTAGCGGTCTTCGGCCGGTGTCGTGACTCTTGGTTTTCCCGATGTTGGGCGGTCTTGGGTCTGGGTGGCGTTTTTTTCGTTACAGCATGCTTGCTCTGTCCAGCATTGGTATTTATGCCACATGAACATGCATGTCCCACAATTACGTTTTTCACGTTTTGAAAACTGCACGATTCGTACGAAGTTTTCTGACACCTGCGTTGTTAGCGGGACCAGGCTGTGTTTTTGGTGAATGTTTTCTGCTTTATTTGAGACCTGTGCCAGCGTCTTTGTTTTTAATACAATAACTTTCTTTTGTCCGGTAGGGACTTGGCTATTTGATTATTTGAACCTTACCAAATCATCGATATATATGAATAAAGCCATGGTAATAGCCAACTGAAGCATACTAAGTTGTGTGTATGACCTTTTGTAAAATAATGTTACATGATGACAACTTCAATTTCATTCCTAAAAACAAGCACGGTGTTTTGTCTCTTGCCCATCTGTTTACTGACGTAATAAAATCACTGCGTGTAAACTGGTGTAAAGGTACATGGCAGCATAACATACATTTTCGTGATCAAAACATATTCTGACAAAGCTGTACCTGATAACTGGCGACACGCAATGACAGAGAGCTACAATTCAATTAACAATATTAACAACGAGTGTGGTCACCGCTTGCGTTGAAACAGCGTAGCAGTGGTTGGGCATCGAGGACACCAGATGACTGAAAACACTGTAGGGGTTGTCCAGCATCAACCAAACACTGACCCAGGTGAGCAAGTAACCCATGTTACTAGGCCCTGTCGTAAGCCTCCCATTATGCCATTCTATGGGGATAGAGGCCTGCAGAAACAGCCTACCATGGCAATGCAATAATGTTTACAAATAATGGATTGGGTGGTCAGTCTCGCTGACGTGTCTGGTGCATCTCAGCTGTGTAGATCGATCATGATGTGTCAATTACTGGACTTATTTCGATTATTTCGATATTTCGATTATTTATTTATCATTTTGCTAGCGTTAAACAACAAACAAATCAATAATGTTACATTTCCTCAAAGTCTGTTACAAATTAAAATGTCTAGCTGTGGCATTGTGTAAGCGATATTTGCGGCTAAACGATCATTGTGTGCTATTCTCATACAAATAATGTGATATGAAACAAAATCAGACAGTGAATAATCTCAATCAGCGGTGAGAGAGCTCCACTGCACTATTATTACTGTTACACTAATACATAAATACAGATATATTCCTGATGTTCATACGCCAGTATTAAATCATTCTAGAGAGGCAAGAGTCGCCCTTCGGCTAGTCCCGGACACGGGTTGGTCACGATTGGCCATGAACAAACCTTGACACCTGCACTGTTAACAAACATACACACAATCATATTTCCGAATCCATCAACCTATTTCCGAGAAGTCGAAGATGGATGAAGACTTATGGGCGACGACGACGGACGACGTCTCACGTCATAAGCCACTTGGCATTTTAAAAAATCATTGCACAGATGATCGAGCTTTCACAAACTCAGTATACCAATGTGATGATGCTAATGAGAGTTACCGACGAGTGGATGGCGTGCACACATGAGATGCCAGTAGAAGCAAGACTCGTGCTTTTAAAGAAATAACGCTATTGCATACATGTCCAGTTAACCATGTCAGGAATTCTGTTCAGGTTTCCCTCTTGGCAGGTACATGTTAAACCTGAAAGGAATGATAGTCTTCCCCCTGAGCTCATTGATGGCGTCTGTGTATTCATTCAGGACACGTCTGCACACTGTCTCCACATCCAACATTCTCGGGGCTACCACGTCATGACGGTATGATGCAATGATTTCATCATATCTTGCAGGATCTACGATCTTGAGTTCAGCTATACCAATTGCGTCGACTAGAGTTTGTCTAGCGACCTTGGTCTCTCTGAAGGTCTCCGTTAGGGGGCAGTGGTGGCTAAGGTTGTGTTTTAAAACTGTCTGGTAGCGTTCATGCACTCTCATGAGTATATTACTGAGCTGGCGCCCGGGGAGCCGTGCTGCTGAGACACTGGTATTCTGGACCTGCTGCCGTGGGGCGTCTGTCCCAGTGCCTGTATCCTGCAGCAGACTGAGGGGGCCAGTACACGTGGTTTCTGACGGACCAAGAGTCGGAGCTGAGTTCTCATTCTCGTGTAGCGACACTGGTGTTGCTTCTTTTTGTGACAATGACTCAATGTTGTAATTTCGAATCAGTAACCGCGACCGCAAGTGTTCTGCCATTACTGGGTTGTTGTCATGAAATGTGATATCACACACGTCACAGATGAATAATGACGTCATATGCCATGTGCGATAGGCGAAGGAAACACAAGATTTTTCCATACAGCACAACGTGGCACGCATCTCCCTGCAGTGTCCACATAGAACAATGCCGTCTGCATGACTCGGACCTCGTGACACATCTCGGAATTGTGAGTCCACTTGTGTCCCTGCACGATTACTGGAGGAGGTCGAGCACACTTCCTGTTTGATCTCTGCCGATGTCATCACCTGCGTCTGTTTAGAAGGTCCGAGATCGTCGTCCTGTATCTCCACGTCTAAATCTCTTTCCCCACTCGCTTTCCGTTTCTTGGCACCGAAAGATGATGTTTTCATTGACGAAGTTATTTGCCACATCCTCCTTGGACGTCCTAGGAATGAAAGGAGAGATAGGATCGGTCACTAATGGAATGTCCAGAATACTAACTTGTAAAGGTATGGTCAGTTAGAACTAACGCCAGTTCGTCTGTCTGCTCAGCATGTACGTCATAACATTGACTGTCAATCAAGAAGTTCACGATTACTATACTTCCAACTGGACCTATGTTGAAAACAGGCAAAAGAGCATATCCGCAATCCTTATGTAATTAAGTGTAAAGCTAAGATGGACCACAGTAATTAACCACACAAGGACACAGGCACATTTCCATGACATGTAAACTCGACAAAGGTCACGTACAATATTGCTGACCAGATGATTATATACTGAGGCATAACTTTACTGTAAACGAAATTAACCAAGGAGTGACTAGAGATATGTCAATGGATACAATAATCTGGATAGCACAAAATAAGTCACTGTCACAAAAAAAGCACACTTCTTGATTTCTGTTACCCGGCTGTTTCTCCAAACCTCTCCCCGTACAATATCCTGTTATAGTGGACTACTGGATGGAATGGGGTCAGACATAGCCACAATATGGGTATATACAGTCATAATAGGATTACATAGTCACAATGGGGTCAGATCTAGTCACAATATTAGAATACACAGTCATCATAGGATTACATAGTCACAATGGGGTCAGATCTAATCACCATATGGG